>NC_084932.1:1680000-2020833 GCF_958298935.1 Phragmites australis | reverse complement strand
GGGGACACGACGGAGGCCGACGGATGGTGATGGGCCGGGCCGGGATTTCCGTGAGCCGCGTTGATTTTTATCAGTTTTTATTTTTATTTGTTACGCTTGGAATTCCGGGGAACATGCAGGCCCTGTTTTCCGGGTGAGATCTTTACTATTCCATTTCCAAGATGGATTGCCACTGCAAGTTGATTTGATTATATATTAACTTAGGATTACCAATGCTTTCCTTGTATTACTGAGTTTGACCTAATGGCTACTTATCCGGGGGCGGATAGCAGGGGCTCAAGCCTCGTATTGTTTAGTGCTTTGTGGAGATGAAGGAGAGATGGGAAAAAGAGGTGAATGAGACAAATATGAGCAACTCCAACCGAGTTGTTACTCATCTCGCTACCTTACTTTTTAGCGAATAGGGATAAAAAACAACCTCCAACTGGCTTGCTACCGACGTCGCTTTTTTTGAAGACTCGTCATCCCTGTGGCTTCGATCTCCACACCTGGCGAGGGGCACTTCGTCACTATCGAGCAACTGCCGTCATGGATTCCTCCCTTCGCACCACCGCTCAGTAGGTCCATTTCATCTCATCATCTTCCCTTCTTCCCGATCTGTGGTCCTATGGATCGATTTGAGAGAGGTTTCACTGGATCTAAGGGAGAGAAACATACCTAGGCGTGCTCAGCCACCATCGTCCCTACGCTCCCCCGCCCCTGTAGGAACCTCCATGGGTGATCGCCGGTTGGAGGGGATGAGGCATGGGAGGAGGTGGGGATGTTACAATCCTATTTACACATGATTTAATCAATGTATAATGTTAGAAGCAGTAAATTCCTTATTTGTAGTGTATTTACAACTAGTCTCTACTATCCTTTTCGTTCTTCTTTCCTTTTGTTCTCCAAAAAGATTAGGCCAGAAATCACAACTTTGATTGACGCGAACATCCCTTCAATGCAAAAGACAAGAACTTGGGGAACAACCAAGTGCAAGCTACATCACCCATGAAATCAAACAAGAAGATAACCAAAAATTTCAATAAGGCGAACAATTTGAAAATATAGCCATTGGAAATATCATTGTTCAAAATGACGCCATTTAAATTTGAAACAGTGTAATATAGGGCACCAAATTTAAACATCTGGTTGGAGCGCGCTGATAAATAAGGAGTGAAATATGGATAATGAGCTCTCCATTTAAAATAATAAGGAGCTAAATTCGAGGAGTTGATTAGAGTCCCTCTAAGAGCGGGGCAAGAGGAAGAAGGATATGAGGCTCTAGCAGTCCATCTAGCGTCCGCTACTGTACTGTACTTATCAAGTTAGCATAGTAGCTTACGGCTGGGAAAGCAGGCTTTGACCATTCACTTGTTGTCTGCCCTAAGTTTCGTTGCGCAGCTTATCTAGTGATGTGCATCAATCTCTCATGTTGCATCGCATCAAATAATCAGGCCTAACGGGCTAGTGTTAATTTCGCTTGGACGTTTGTGTTCGGAA
This sequence comes from Phragmites australis, assembly GCF_958298935.1. Classification (NCBI taxonomy): domain Eukaryota; kingdom Viridiplantae; phylum Streptophyta; class Magnoliopsida; order Poales; family Poaceae; genus Phragmites; species Phragmites australis. The sequence goes on along the minus strand of NC_084932.1, from coordinate 2,019,354 downwards.
TCACGCATGATATCGTAGGATACGACTAAGAGCCGAATGCATTTTGAATCGATGGATGGGCCTACTCTGATGTGAAGGTGAGGGAATTTGTTCAGGTCCAACCATGGCCACGACAAGTGAGCTCACCAAACGGATCGAGGTGTCCACCTACAAACACTTGGCTTTCTCTTTCCCCCATAGCCATAGCCGTAGGTGAGTTCTCTTTCTGGTGGTCAGGATGAAGATGCCAGCTTCTTCGGTTCTTCTTCCAGTTGCCAGACCGCCACTGTTTCTCTCACTTTGGACGATTACTCTGAATCTGCAGGGGTCCATGTTAGGATGGACTTGTCGGGTTTGGTATGATACAGGTCTGTCGGTGTATTTAGAACCAGGGGTCCCTAAGTCCCGAGGCCAAACCGGCCGCCCACCACATATCACCACCCTGCAAGGTAAAAGCAGAGACTCGGGAGAGGGTGCTCGGGGCTGCACGTGGCAGCCCCCGAGGACTCGGTGCCCCGAAGGTCCCTCTAAAGTGCTCGGGAGAGGGTGCTCGGGGCTGCACGTGGCAGCCCGCGAGGACTCGGTGCCCCGAAGGTCCCTCTAAAGTGCTCGGGAGAGGGTGCTCGGGGCTGCACGTGGCAGCCCGCGAGGACTCGGTGCCCCGAAGGTCTCACTCAAGTACTCGGGAGAGGGTGCTCGGGGCTGCACGTGGCAGCCCGCGAGGACTCGGTGCCCCGAAGGTCTCACTGAAGTACTCGGGAGAGGGTGCTCGGGGCTGCACGTGGCAGCCCCCGAGGACTCGGTGCCCCGAAGGTCCCCCCAAGGTGCTCGGGAGATAGTGCTCGGGGCTGCACGTGGCAGCCCCCGGGGACTCGGTCCCCAGAAGGTTCGCGCAAGATCGTTCAAAGACTCAAAGGGCCCCGTCGCCAGAGTGTCATCCAGTCAAGGGCCCGATGCCGCATTTAATAGGCGCGCGTGGCCTGGCATTCTGACATCCTGACATTCTCGGCTGCCCACGCCCCAGTGTCAGACCCGGCCATGCCCTGGCTGGGGGGCGTGGGTTCATTAAATGCACGGGTCCCGTCCCGTTTCCACTTGCGCACCTCGGGATAACGTTACCAGAATCGAAGCACTCGGCCTGCCACCCTGCCCTGGCAGGAGAACAAGACAGAGTGGGCGCACCGGGCACCTCTGAGGCTGTCCGGTGGGCCTTTTTTTTTATGGCACCCCGAAGCTTCCGCAGCGGCTAGTGGTCGAATGCACGCCGCCTTCCTCCACCGCCCCTGTCACTTCGCCAAAGTGAAACGATTAGACCTTTCTCCGTGGCACCTGGGCACTCGCGTCCCCTCTTTCCCATTCAGGATATGTCGAGGTCGGCGCATCTATAAAAGGAAAAGAAGGGGGGCACCAAGGAGGGGACGGAAGAGGAAAAAAGAGGAACCGGAAGGAAAGAGAAGAAGATAGACGACGAGATAGAGAGAGACAGAAAAAGAGAACAAGAAAAGAACAGCCCCGATCGCAAGACGATCAAGAGACCAGCTAGCTAGAACATAAGAGCCTTCGGCTCTTTTGTAAAAGAGTTCTCCTTCGAGAACCAGAGATAACACTCACACAGGAGTAGGGTGTTACGCCTCCGCGCGGCCCGAACCTGTCCAAAAACCCGGTGTCCCCGCAAGCCATCGCATTTATTTCCTTTTCCGCTCATTTCCCGTGCAAACTTTTCTAGGATCATCCCCCCGGCCGAATCTCTAAAAAGGGGTCTCTCGGGATCCCTGCGACAGGAGTTCACCCTCCGACAGCTGGCGCGCCAGGTAGGGGTCGAGCATCTCCGACGCTTCTACCCGTAGATGGTCAAGCTCGCGGTTCAGGTTGATAAGGCCGGGGGCTTCTCCTCGCTCGAGCAATCTGGAGGCTTCGCCCCGTATGGTAAATCGCTGTCGCCCAACCTTGTAAATATCGTACATTCAGTATTTTAATAAAGCAATCACTATGGCAAATTATTTCTCTGGATTCCCTATGTTTAACCTGTCTGGTGAGGTGCTCGGTTGTGCGAGAAAAAGTTCGCTCTCTCGTTTTTTCCCATTGATAAAAGAATCCCAATCGGTATACATGCGGGCAGTCGCCGCTGACTTACGTCCGACATGGTAGGCTGTGGTATTCGGTGTCGTAACGGGCTCCCGGGTACTAACCGAGTTTCGGGGCGCTCTAGGTAATCCCATCACTCGAGCTGCTCGAGTAGGCCGGAGCTCAGGCCCCCGGAGCGAGCTGTCGGTGCTCGGTCTGGCCTGTCATACCCGGGCGCCACCGAACCATAGGACCTCTAGGTTATGCCTCTGTCCGCCCTTGTCTTCCGGTTCGGGTATTCGAGAGGTCTCGGGTCGAGAAAACAAGAGCAGTCTATGGCAAGTACCGCACTAACAGAGCGCACCAGACAAAGAAATTCTACATTCTATCTATCAAGTCACAGGTCGACAATCACAAGCAGCTCGGCCGCGAGGGCTTCAATGCCCCGGTCTCTGGTCGGCCCCAAGGGTCTTCGGGTGGTCCTACCGCCTAGGCTTGGGTGGTCGAGATCACCCGACCCCAGGAGCCTCGTATGCCCATGAGCGGTCGGGCGCTCCGTCGAAAGGATCAAGTCCCCGGGCCCCCGAGCTCGGGACCAACCCCTTCTGGGTCGGCTGGCCGAAAGGCCAACGGCTGCCCGGTGAGTGGTTATATTCAAACAAGTCTGCTTTCAGTAACTTTATGTTCCCGAGTCGTTCTCGGGGGCTCTCGCGCTTTAAATCTGCTCGGTGAGGTGGTCTCCTGGCCCGTGAACGAACCCTGCCGCGTGTCGGCCTTTTTCTAGAACGACAGAGCGGTTCGTAGAAAGGAGTACCGTGCGTGCGATAACGTTCGACCGAAGCCCTTCGTGGTGGTCGTGGTGGTCGGTCCGCTCTTAAGGACCCCGAGCGCTACCGAGTCCTCAGGTGCCCTGGGTAATCCTATCACTCGAGCTGCTCGAGTAGTCCGGAGCTCAGGCCTTGGGGGCAGGCTGTCAGTGTTCGGTCCGGCCCTTTCTTGAGCCCGGGCACCACCGGACCGCGAGGACTCTTGGTCACATTCTCGCTCGCACGCGTCTCCCCTCTACCGGCTGAGTGGTCGCAAGGCGAAAAGGTGTTCACTGGGCACGGCGTGTTCCGGACAGGGCTGTTCTATCTCCCGAGCAGGGGGTCTGTGTCTTTGTTTCTTAAGCTAGGCAGTACGGGCTCGCGAGAGCTTGAAGGCTGGCTGCGCCAACACCAGCGACTACAACTACTTCATTTCTCGGGGATGGGAAGGTCGGGAGCGGCCCGACTGAGTACTCCTCGGGACTTCCAGACAGAGCGCCAGAAAGAAACTTCAAGCATACAAAAGAAATTGGAGTTTCGAGCCCAAGGAAAAGCTGCCATTATGTTCACAAGACCTAGACAAAGCTTTTTCTAAAAGTTCACTCCTACATCTACAACAAAAGAGATAAGGGCGCCGACGGCCTAGTCTGCGGCAGAGGCGTCGGCTGAGTCTTCTGAGTCGTCCCCGGGGGCTGGCGGTGGTGGCACCTCCCGCCTGAAGCCGGCCGCCACCGCAGAGGCGGTACTGCTAACCGCTACCCGGGCGGCCTCCTCCTCAGTCTCGACCACTCCCTCCCGCGCCGGCTCCAGCGGGAAGTTCGGGTCCCTGCTTCGATAGCAGGCCAAGACATGCTCGGCCACGGCATGAGCCAGGCCGCGTCCCTCCCGGGCGGCGAGCTCCTGGACTGCCCAAGGCAGGGTCTCGAGGCGCTCGCAGACTTGCTGCAGCTCCAGCACTTGCCGCGCGGGGCCGTCGCCCTTCGTGTCGCCGACGAGCCGCCCAAGGCCGCCTTTCTCCATGGCCCGTCGCATCCGCCGGAGTATATCCTCCAGCATCTGCACCAGGTTGACCCGCGAGACGAAGGCCGCCTCGAGCTTCTCCTTGGCGACCCGCAGCTGTGCCTCAAGTCCCTGGTCCCCGGCCGGACCAGAAGAACCGCCAGCTGCGGCAGGGGCAGCATCCTGCTTCGCCTTGGCCACCACCTCGGACAGGGCTTGTTCACGGGCGGTCAGTTCCGCCTCGTGTTTCGCATTCTCTTCCGCCCTGGTAGCCGCGGCGGCCGCCGCGGCAGCAGCCTCGCCTTCCCGGCGACTCAGCTCGCCTTCCCGGCGACTCAGCTCACTCTCCCGCCGGGCCAGCGCCTCCTCCTGCTGGACCACCGAGTCCTCCCGGGCTCCGAGGTCAGACGCAGACAGCGCGTTGTCCACCTCCCGGATGGAGACGTCCTCTTCCCAGCGCTTGATCTCTCCACTGATCCTCTGGAGGTCGTCTTCCCAGCGCTGGAGGTCGGCGCGCGTCTTCTCGACCGCGCCCTCTCGGCGGGCCAGCTCGGCCTGCCGCTCCTCTGCAAGCCGCTCCCGGGACGTGACCGCCGCCTCCCTCACCTGCGCCTGCCCCATCCTGGCAAGGGCATCGGCAGCCTGCCGCCTCGACGCCTCGGCCAGGCGGGCGGCGTCTTCAAGTTCCCGCGCGGCTCCCGCGCGGATGTCATCAAGGAGTTTTTGCTCCCGCACGGTTGCCGCACGGGCCTCCTCTCGGGCGCCGGCCAGCTGCGCCCTCTCCAGTGCCAGGCGGGCGCGCTCGGCTTCGAGCTCTCCCTCCTTGGCATCCACCGCCGCGCCCAACTGCTCGACGGCAGCTCGGACGCCTTCAATGGCGGCCGAGAAGGGATCGGTAGGCCGGCCAGGCACCGCGAGCGCCGAGGGCTCCCGGGCTTCTCCGCCGGATCCCTCCAGGGGGGCCAAGCTCTCCGCCGGGCCCTGCGCCGCCATCCGCCCCGGGCTCTGACTGACCGGGGTAGGCTCCTCCGGAACCAAGGCCTCGGACGGCGGCTGCGCTCCTGCATCAGCCGCCTTGGCCACCGGTCCCGACGAGGCATCCGCCTCCACTGTTCTCCGCCCCGGGCTCTCCGCGCCCGGGGTAGGCTCCGCCGGCGCCGTTTCCGTAGTCGCCGCCACTACCTCTCTCCCCACAGCCGCCCCGTCGATTGACGCCTCCACGTCAATCGGCGCCTCCGCCGTTCCTACACTTGCCTGCGCTGGCGCAGCGGGCAGGTTCGGCTCCGCCCTTGGCGCCTGCTCCTTCTCCGACGCCGCAACGGCTGCGGCCGGCCTACGGGAGACAAGTAAAAGAGTCAAAACTTAGTTCGGGCCGAAAATACCCATGGGAAAGCAAGAGAAATAACTCACCGATATCGCCACTTGGCCGCTGGGAGCCGGACGTCCGGGTCCGGTGACGTCGGTCCGGACCCCTCCCGCCGCCTCTTCCGCTGGGGGCTCGGCTGGGCCACAGCACGGGCCTCGGGTGCCGCCGCCCGAGTCTCGGACTCCGCCGTGCAGGTCGCCGGCGTGGTCGCAGGCGTCGGCGCGGGCCCCATCCGCACCAGGCGCGGCTCCAGCACCGGGAACGCCGCCGCTGCCGTCGGCGACGGCGGAGACTCCGGCAGCAGGATCAAATTCCGGGGTCTTTTTCCCCGGTCTCCCGGCGTCGACTCCGCGGCAGCTTCGGGGGCAGCCTCTTCTCCGGCGCGGCGGCTGCTGGTTGCGGCAGCCCCGTCGCCGGCCTGCGCCGCGCTGCCAACGCCCTCCTCGCCCAGGAGATCTTCCAGCCCGGGGAGTTCGGAGGCCTCGGGACTCCGGCTTCTTGGCCGGTCCACGGGCCCTTGGGCGTCGAACTCCGGCAGCCGCTTCAGGATAGCCACCCGGTCGGGATTGGCGCAGAGCGCCATCTCCGGCCACGGAAGCTCCGCCCGGCTCATGTCCTCCGACCCGGTGATCACTCGGATCATCCCTCGCAGCTCCGCCTGCCCCAGATCCCAGCTCGCGCCGATCTGGGTCCTGGTGATGTCCTCCGGCCCGGTGTAGAACCAGCTTGGCCGGGCCCGCTCCCGCAAGGGCGCCAGTCGACGTCGCAGGAAGTCCGCGACCACCATAACGGAGGTTAGCCCGGACTCGCGCAGCTCCAGGATGCGCTCCAGCACCGGCTTTAGCCTCGCATCTTCTGGCGGCGGCGCCTCCCACGTCGATCGCCGAGGCTCCGCCGCCTTCTCTGGCAGTTCGAGCCGCTCGTGGGGGTCGGTGTCGACGAAGAACCAGTCCCGTCGCCACTCCTCCCACTTGCTGCGCACCACCTGGGGGATATATTGGTCCCCCAGGCCTTCCCGAAGCCGAAGGTTGCAGCACCCCGCAACATCCGCCGTGGAGTGCCCCCTCTTCTTCCCCACCGGTCGAAGGACGAAGAAATGGCGAAGCAGCGTCGCCGACGGCACCACCCCCACGAACATTTCGCAGAGATGGGCGAAGACCGCCAGCGCCACGACGGAGTTGGGGCTCAGGTGCGCCATCTGGATGCCGTAAGTCTCCAGCACTTGCATGAAGAATGCGGAGAACGGCGGCACCAGCCCCGCCGCCACGAAGGAGGTGAAGAGGACCGTTCGTCCGGGAACGGTCGTCGCCGGCGTCAGAGTTGCCGGCTTCACCGCCACAGCGCCTTCCTGACCCTCCGGCACCAGCAGCTTCCTAATTTTGTCCGCCGCCTCCTCATTCCTCAGGCGAGACTCCGGCAAAACGCTGATCGGAGCCCGATCCCGGCGTCCCCCTCCGACCTTCGACATCTCGTCGGAGAAGAGGGTGGTTTTCGGTGGAAGGAGAGAGAAAAGTAGAAGCACGAAGGAAGCAGAAGCGCGAGTGCGAGGGAGCGTGAAAAAAGGGAACGGACCGATCCTTCCCCCCTTTTATATCTCAAAATTCAAAAACTGCCGCCCCGACGGTTCGCTCGGCGAAGCGTCGCCTCGATCGACGCAACTGACAGGCGAATCTCCCGCCGATCGCGCGATGTCAGCGTTTTGCCAGGCGTATTTTCCTCGATCTGCGCGGCAACCGCACGGACCGCCCGTATGATTATCACACCCCTCGGAAGTTGTATGGACACGCGTCCACTCATTTGCCCGTTGGGGTCTGCTTGATGTCTAGAAACCGCAGGGGCCACCTCCGGAAAGCTTGCCGCGTGGCATTCGGCCCGCCTTGACCTCGGTCGCGACGAAGGGCCCATTCGCAGTCTCTGTCCCATCGGCTGCCAAACGGGCCCGGGGGCTACTGTCGGTGTATTTAGAACCAGGGGTCCCTAAGTCCCGAGGCCAAACCGGCCGCCCACCACATATCACCACCCTGCAAGGTAAAAGCAGAGACTCGGGAGAGGGTGCTCGGGGCTGCACGTGGCAGCCCCCGAGGACTCGGTGCCCCGAAGGTCCCTCTAAAGTGCTCGGGAGAGGGTGCTCGGGGCTGCACGTGGCAGCCCGCGAGGACTCGGTGCCCCGAAGGTCCCTCTAAAGTGCTCGGGAGAGGGTGCTCGGGGCTGCACGTGGCAGCCCGCGAGGACTCGGTGCCCCGAAGGTCTCACTCAAGTACTCGGGAGAGGGTGCTCGGGGCTGCACGTGGCAGCCCGCGAGGACTCGGTGCCCCGAAGGTCTCACTGAAGTACTCGGGAGAGGGTGCTCGGGGCTGCACGTGGCAGCCCCCGAGGACTCGGTGCCCCGAAGGTCCCCCCAAGGTGCTCGGGAGATAGTGCTCGGGGCTGCACGTGGCAGCCCCCGGGGACTCGGTCCCCAGAAGGTTCGCGCAAGATCGTTCAAAGACTCAAAGGGCCCCGTCGCCAGAGTGTCATCCAGTCAAGGGCCCGATGCCGCATTTAATAGGCGCGCGTGGCCTGGCATTCTGACATCCTGACATTCTCGGCTGCCCACGCCCCAGTGTCAGACCCGGCCATGCCCTGGCTGGGGGGCGTGGGTTCATTAAATGCACGGGTCCCGTCCCGTTTCCACTTGCGCACCTCGGGATAACGTTACCAGAATCGAAGCACTCGGCCTGCCACCCTGCCCTGGCAGGAGAACAAGACAGAGTGGGCGCACCGGGCACCTCTGAGGCTGTCCGGTGGGCCTTTTTTTTTATGGCACCCCGAAGCTTCCGCAGCGGCTAGTGGTCGAATGCACGCCGCCTTCCTCCACCGCCCCTGTCACTTCGCCAAAGTGAAACGATTAGACCTTTCTCCGTGGCACCTGGGCACTCGCGTCCCCTCTTTCCCATTCAGGATATGTCGAGGTCGGCGCATCTATAAAAGGAAAAGAAGGGGGGCACCAAGGAGGGGACGGAAGAGGAAAAAAGAGGAACCGGAAGGAAAGAGAAGAAGATAGACGACGAGATAGAGAGAGACAGAAAAAGAGAACAAGAAAAGAACAGCCCCGATCGCAAGACGATCAAGAGACCAGCTAGCTAGAACATAAGAGCCTTCGGCTCTTTTGTAAAAGAGTTCTCCTTCGAGAACCAGAGATAACACTCACACAGGAGTAGGGTGTTACGCCTCCGCGCGGCCCGAACCTGTCCAAAAACCCGGTGTCCCCGCAAGCCATCGCATTTATTTCCTTTTCCGCTCATTTCCCGTGCAAACTTTTCTAGGATCATCCCCCCGACCGAATCTCTAAAAAGGGGTCTCTCGGGATCCCTGCGACAGGAGTTCACCCTCCGACAAGGTCGGTTTAAGAGAGACATGCATATCTTTTTCAGGGGTTCAGAGTGACACGTTGGTTCTTGAAGGAGAAGGACCCCATGTGTAGAGGATAGAGGACCAGAGTTCAGAAATCAGTCCCATCTCCCCTCAGCTCAGAGAGACAAATGTGATGTGTCAGAAGTTTGGCACTAGCATCCGATATGCGCCATGCTGCACACTCCCTGTTTGCATCCAACACTATACGAGTTGCCACAAGAGTACAACACCCAACACTGCATTTGTTCCTGCTGCGAGTTGCAGGCAGCACTGAGAGTGAGCAGGGGCAGGGGCGAAACCAGCTGAGAACAGCGCTGGGGTTTCACCATAGTAGAAAAATGATTTCTCACTGATTTTGCAAAAAAAAAAACCATCGTTTCAGCTGACCCTGACAAAATAGCCTAGCTCCGCCCTGAGAGTGAGAGAGCCTGCACCAAGTATTCTGTGGGGCCCAATTGCCATCTTCCCGTGGCCCAATACAATCAGCTTCACTTTGATGTGAAGATGATGCTGTTCGGTGAATGTTTGGTGTGGGTTTCAGGGTTCGCTGGATATTTAGCAACTTATATAAAAACCATGAAAGGCAGAGTATTGCATCAGGGGATGTAGCTCAGATGGTAGAGCGCTCGCTTAGCATGCGAGAGGTACGGGGATCGATACCCCGCATCTCCATCATTGTTTTCATTTCTTTTTTGCTCCAGTGTGCTTTTGTTCTTTTAATAACTTGATGTCGCTGTATTGCTCAATTTTTTTTATTCTAGTCAATTAATGTTCCATCGATCAATCCACATGCAACTGATAGATTTCCCCTGCGTATCTAAGTTGACGAATGCACATGACGTCCTTTTCTTCTCTCCTCTTTCTCTGAGGAAACATCCTTTCCTTATCTGAAACTTACCGTAAAATCATACTTCCTCCGATTGAAAGAAAGTTTGATCAAATTTTTAAAATTTTATTAACAATAACTTTCAAAATATTTAGTTTTCAAACATTATAATCATATGTATATATTTATTTTAAAAAAATTACTTTCATAATATCATAAATTCAATATATTTTATAAATATATTATAATAAAAATAGTAGTTAAAACTATATATTAAAAAATCATATCTTATCTAAAACATCTTGTATTTATAACTAGAAAATCCCTACTATATAAAATACGAGTTAGTTACAACATCACTTCTTCCTCTGCTCTCCTCCCATCTAATAAAACTCTTTAAAATTTAAATAATTTATTTACTTTTACCATCTACTCTCATCCTTCAATCTCATTACCTTATTACCAGCTCTTATTACCAGCTCTGGATATAAGATCCATTTTATTAATAAAAAATATAAAGAAATTAAGAGAGAAATTAGCGGATAATTTTTTTTCAGAACTCATCTAAAATCAAACTACGATGTTGCTTTTAACATATTTATTTAGTGATACTCCTGTAACACAACCATCTCTTCTTACATTAAATTTATAATTAATATTAACATGTTTAGTATTTATATTTTTGTTACCGGATATGGATATTTAGCTGGTACTACTTTATCTGCTAGTGCGCGTCGCACTAGCACGGGAGGCATCCCTGGCGCGGCCCCGTCCGTTGGAGCCTGGAAGCCGCAAGGGGAAGCAGATTGCGGCGTGCCGGCGTTCCCCACCACCGCATCCTATTCATTCGCAGCCCAACCCAGAAAATGGGCAGGCAACCCATCGGCGAGTGCGCTTCGACACACCACTACTGATCCAGGGAGAGCAGAGAGGGAGGGAGAGGCTCCTCGCTTCTCTGAGAAAGACGAGAGGGGAGGGAGGCCACGCCCGCGCCCGCACACGATGGCGTCCGGCGTGTCGGCGAGTATGGCGCTCACGCTGGCGGGGTTCTGCTTCAGCGTCATCTTCATCGTCTTCGTCTGCTCCCGGCTCGCGTGCGCCCTCCTCCGCCGCCGGCGCGCCCGTTCTCGCCGCTCCCCCGCCCTCCCCCAGTACTCCGTCGCCAGCTACGCCTTCGCTCTCCATGCCGCCCGCTCGGCCGCGGGCGTCGGCGGCGGGGGGCTCCATCCTGCAGCAGTCGCCGCCTTCCCCACCCGCGCCTTCGCCGCTGCCCCCCGCGGCTCCGGCGCCTCCGACTCCTCCGACGCCGACTCCCAGTAAGTTCTCTTGTGGGTTGATTTGCCTGTGCCAATCGCGATTCGTCGCCCCTGAGCTGCTGCCAATTGGCGATTCCAATCCGTGCTCGTACGTCACCTCACTACCGCAGCATTCCGTGCAATCTAAGCTTCGAATCTACCCCGTGACCGTGCTTCTGCTTAGCGCGCGGTCAGCTTGACGGTCGCATTCGGGTGGAATCGGTTACTTGCCGGCGGAAGGTGGGCGAGTTCGTCATTAGGAAACTGCAGTTTGAATGGAACTGTCACGCCCGATCGCGCACGTTTTCATTGGTAGGATTTGTTGTTGATTGGGGATCGGAATGCTGCAATCAGGGCCTTGTAGTTGCAAGGGCGCCGCGCCCTCAGATGAGTTGGGAAAGGGCTCAGTGGAGATCTCTCTCTCTCAGTGGAGATCTCAGTGACCATCAATAACTTTTGAAATATTTAGTTTTAAAACATGAAAATTATATGCGTTGATCTGTCTTCACGAGTATTTCATAATATTATAAACTTATTAGATTAAATAAATATATTCTAGTTGAAAATAGTGATCAAAGATAGCCTTTTTAGCATTGGGACTCAGTGGAGATCTCTCTCCCTCCCGTTATAGAATAAGATTAAAAATACCATCACAAAGATCACTCAAGTTGGAAAATATCATCGGTGTCTCTATGATATGTGGTTAGGGCCCACATGTCATCCTTACCGTTGATGGTATTTTCCAATATAGGTATCTTTACAATGGTATCCACCTAATTTTTCCTTACAAATTATATGTTTTGGCGGATGTCAATGTCACTATCAGCGATTAGTTGGATTCTTCTGGACATTGCTGTTATGTTCGTCTGGTTTTCTCTAAAGATTAGATGTGTGGAAAATTATTGTACTGTTATGTTTGTCGAGTATACTTGCACTTTTCTGAGGGTGGGGCTGCGAATATGGTATGGTTCTGTTCGTCGTTGTTGGAATTGGAAGTTGGTTACATGGTATAAGCTGATATAAGTTCTCCTTGGTTCTCATCACATGGAACTGATGTTTTCCGTGATGATTTTAATAACTGAAACAAACTATGAAGAAATCATGATTAAACCTTTCTTGCCGTTTGTTAATGTCAGCTTATTGCCTAAAATTTACTATACTAGGTGTTTTCCCAACATTTTCCATCTTGCTCTTTGGCAAGTACGTGATTGCTTAATGTTACTGAAAAATCATGACGAAGCAGCACCACATTAGGAGATAGCCTTTTTAACACTGAAAAGGTTGTCATTGAGGATGTTGATTAGTTTTTAGTACCAAAGTAGTTGTCCTTGAGGATGTTGGTACATAAATAAAGAAAATGTTTGATTTTTTTTGGTACCAGTGTCTTGATTGTTGTGCTCAGTTGGCGATTTACTATTGAATCATTTGGTCCCTTAGAAAGCATTGTTTCTGGACAGCTAAGACTACTCGTTCAGTCACATCAAATGGGTACAAATATTTAACTATTCCTGAAGAAGATGGTAGAGGGGAATGATGTGTTATCAAGTGGGTTAACCTCACCTGTGCTTGATGAGAGTGAAACAGGGATTGGATTAACAAGTCCTCTAGCTGAATGAATAGCAGTTACTAAATTGTGCTTGAACCAAGTTGCATGGATCTTTTGTGTCCACGAACATGAAACATGAATTTGAATTATTTTTTTCATGGTCACAACTAGATACTTCATCCCAAATTTCTCAGCTGAGTGACTCTTTTAATCTGCACAAGTTGATTTGTACCATAATTGTGTCCCTTTAGTTTTTATAGCTTTGCTGAATTTACACGAAGAACTACAGACCATCAGATGGTAAAGTGTGGAAGGAAAACAGTTTCAGTCTGAGGCATATGGTGTTTCCTCTCTTAAACAAGAGTAACTATGCTTGGCATCGTCTTCTTGCATCAAAAGTAAAAGAGTAACAATGGTGGTACCCTGTTGTTTGACATTCAGTTTCAAAAACTCTGCTGACATAATCGTATTGCCATCTCTGTTTTATGTCGATATTTTTAGCGACTGCCTGGTTATACTAAACCTAGAAACTGAACTGTCTGTTATTATTGGCAGGTGCGTCGTCTGTCTTGCAGAATACAGAGAGAAAGATGTGCTACGCACTCTTCCTTCATGCGGTCATAATTTCCACATGGCCTGTATAGATATGTGGCTGGAGCAGAACTCAACCTGCCCAGTCTGTAGAATCTCATTACGTGATAACCCTGATCGCACACACGCTGCGCCTCCTCCTGTCCCCAGTGTAGTGATAAGCCCTCCATCTTCTCCACAAGCGTCAAGATCAGATCCATGCCACTGCCTGTTTGTCAGCACTGGGCATTCATCAAGGGCATCGGAGGTTCTTAGACATGAACCCGACCAGGAGAATCAGGTAGCGTCTCGTCCATCAGTGGATGGGGCAAACAACTTGCCACTGTCCGAAGTGAACTCCCCTCGTGAAAATAGCAGCCAAACAGTAAGAAAGCAGGTGGAGAGATCTACCCAGCTTGGACCCTGCAAATAGCTGCTTGGAGCTTCTTTTGTGCAGTCTGCGTGGCCTGTTATTACCTGCAGAGTGAAAAACATCTACACAGGTGGATGGCTGTCATAGTTTAGACTTGAGAGGTTTGTTGTAAATATGAGAAATCATTCAGATTTCTTGGTGGGAGAGAAACACACTTTATTTTTTAGACTCAGCCGCCGATTGTGGTATCCCACAGAGAGATTATTGTTACAGCAACATCACATTTGCGAAATGCTAGTACCTGTTGTTGCCATCAGCAAACAGGATGAAGGGTATCTTGAATAGTTCCATGTGATGAGAGCACTTGAAATTGGCATGGTTCTGTGGTGGATATTATCTGGCAGAGCATTTGGAAGCAACATTTTTTTATTTTTATTTTTGTACTGGAGATCAATCGATGCAGCTGTCTCACTCATGTAGTCGTGTAAACATTCTTCGTGAACAGCAAATCAGTTGCCATCTTGTTTGTACCACCTAATTGGAAGAGCTTAGTCAGACATCACACAGTGTTATTCATACGTCTTCTGTAGCACCATGTGGCTTCAATTCGATGCTGTATATTTGTCAAGTGCGATGCCACCATGGTTAAGTGTCCCAGTTGATAATCTGAATCTGAGACCAACTGATATCTCTGCTGAAAAGAAGACCCAATCCTGGAGGGGCCTTGAGCAGCGTATGGCTGCCCACGCACCGCCGTACGTCCATGTCGGTCGGTCCAATCAACTCATGACTCATCCTAGATCTAACTGTGTGCAGTGTGCACAGAATTGACACCCTCCGAGTTTGAAGTTACGGTGACTTCAAAACGTTAAGTTGTGAGACGTTCGATCTCAAAACGTTATATTGTGAGACGTTCGATTTTAGATAGGTGGATTAGATTTGATGTTATAAGATCATTCCAACCATATTCTCTTTATTTCGTTTCCTTCGCGATTCACTTTCTCGTTCTCATTCCTTTTATTTTCTCTCATCTCCAACAGCTTCCGCTTCAGAGGAATCGCGAAGTGAAAGGAGAGAGAATCCCGTCCTAAAGGAAATGACCTGGGAATCCCATCGTGAAAAGAACTCTGAAAGGAAACTGTTGGAGCGCTGAAGGGAACGAGAATCCCTTCACAATAGAAATCTCGCTCGCGAAGTGAAGCTGTTGGACGTGGCCTAATAACTAACTGTAAATTACTATAGCTCAACTTATAAGTTGACACCAGCGTTTGTGTGGGGAGCACTGCCTCTTCATGACGCGTTCCTATCTCTGTTAGGCATCACTCACACTCGAATCACTTCCAACCCTCTAAAACTAGGGTGTGAGTCTAGTTCGTGAAAGAAAATGAAAAAAGTTTACCGAGGATCCGAAACCGTGTGCACAAATCAGCAGCTGCAGCAGCATGGTCTGCCTTCTCCTCCTGCAATAGTGCTCTGGGACCGTGCCGGAATGATTCAGCCAAGTGTGGCGCCAAGAAAAGCCGTAACGAGCTTTACAGTGATCCCTGTCGGTGGTGGTGGCCACCATGGCCGGAGCACCGCCCTTAAATCGGCGAGCATCATGGCGCCATGATCGATCGCACCGCACGTCGACGCAGCCTCGCTGCAAAGCCACCGGAGGAGGGAGGAGGGCCTCGCGCTTCCCGGGGTCTGGGTGCGCGCCATGGGGGAAGTCAAGCACCTGTGCCTGGTGAAGTTCAAGGAGGGCGTCGTGGTGGACGACGTTCTGAAAGGCATGGCCGAGCTTGTCTCGGAGATGGACATGGTGAAATCGTTCGAGTGGTATATAAACATTGATGCGTCTGCTTTTGCGCTTCTTTTTTTCTGTTGTGGAGCTAGGATCTGAATTTCTGTCAAGAGAAAAGAAAAAAATAAACTCTTTTGTGCAGTCCGAATTCAGAAAAACAGAAACGTCTCTTACTTTACTGACGATCTTGATTTATTTGCTCTCGAGTAGAGCCACGACCAGCAGGATCACGAGTGTCAGTAACGCTAAAAGAGCGATGGGCTACGGCTAGATATTGCAACGTGTTCACCATTTCCATGCTAAAACTGTTGCAGGGGTCAGGACGTGCTGAACCAGGAGATGCTGACGCAGGGCTTCACCCACGTCTTCTCGCTGACCTTCGCCACCGCTGACGACCTGACGAGGTACATGAGCCACGAGAGGCACGCCGCGTTCGCCGGCACGTTCATGGCCGCACTCGAGAAGGTCGTCGTCATCGACTTCCCCGTCGTCATCGCCAAGCCACCGCCTCCTCCGCCGGCATGATCTAGCCCCAGCACCCGTGAAGACGAAGCATGCATCTGCATGCCCACCATCGCATGGTGCCTTTTCAGGTAGCATATCCATCTATATGCAGCTGTGATTGATGTACCTCATCCTCCTAAATTGCTTCTCCTGCTGTCTCTGGTGTAGCTGTAAGGCAAATCTGTATACCGTGCGTTCCGTTCAAAGCCCCGTTTGGTAATCTTTGGAATAAATTTTGGTGATCTTTCTGGTAGCAGCTACTTCTACCACTTGTAATCTCTCTCTTTTTGGTATTTACGATGAATTCCTAATATCTCAGATATAAAATATGAGTTAGTTCTCCTATCATCTTTTCTCTTACTCTCCTCTAATCTAATAAAAACTTTTAAATTTTAAATAATTTATTTACTTTTATCATTCATCCTCGTTCTTCAGTTTTTTTGTCTCGTTACCGGCTATAAATATGTGACTCGTTTTACTCATGAAAATAAATGAAGAAACTAGCAGGCAAATTAGTGGATAATATTCTACTCTTTTTTCAGATCTCATCTGAAATCAAATTACGATTGTTTCTATTGTATTTATTTGGCTGTACTCTCGTAGCATATAAACATCTTCATACATTAAATTTATATTATCGACACTAGTCGATTTTTATTACTCGGCCGTGCTTTAAATTTATCCTTACGACTTTGGCAAAAAGCAGGTCTGGCAATGACTAAGTTCGGTAGCACAGTAGTTACTCGTACATTGGTAAGCAGTGAGATATCAGCGCCTTCCTGTGAAGGCATTTACACTGCCATTTAAACTCCACCGGAGGAGGCATTTAAATTTCCCGAAGAGGAGCGGTGTTTATCTTTCTCGTCCTCTCTTTCTTTCGCTTTCGTTTTGGTAAATGATGGAGCTTTATCTTTCCAGACTTCATACGAAGCAACAACAGATTTTTAATCGCTTACAGCCTTTGGCATTTCAAGTGAAAGTGGGAGAAAGGCCAAGAAGGCACCAACTGATTTCATTTTGGGAAGTGGAGGTTGATTTTTCTAGCCTTCACAAGAAGCAACAGCAGATTTGTCGGAGTTCACAGCCTTTGCAGTTTCAAATCAAAGTGGGGAAAATGGCGAAGAAGGCACTAACTGAAAGCATGCGAGATACTTAATTTTGGATATAATCCTGTTGAAATTGAACCGGCAACATAATTGACTATTATATTAAAAAAAAGAAAAATCTGACAGGCTAGATACTTGGTTAATTAAAGAAAAATCACGTAAAAACCATAGATATAAAATGATAAATTACCTAGCTAGACTAGATATAGAGCACCACACAAAATAACCCAAAACCGCATTGCTTGACCATCTACCTAACTAAACTAGGCCAAAGATGGTGAAATCTTAGTGGACATGCATGTGCTGAGAGTGACATTATAAAGATTTTGTAGTGATCAACTTGACGCACAACTCGAAAGTATGTAAGGTATTGATAGGTGCCGGTAACAAAGTATGAGCATGACTTGTGGGTAAATGTACGAACACTGTAGAGTGTAAAACTGATTAATCAGTTGTACTTACGGTTATAAGTGGTAAAAAAAATCTCACATGATTAGAATTGAATATTTTGGTTGGTTTGATGGATCATTACGGTGGAAATTATGATTGATGTGTTGTTCAACCTTAGTGATGGGAATCTTGGTTGAAGTGTTAGAAGGTTAGTTAAGTTAAGATGGTTGAAATCTTAAGGTGGATGATTTATTTACTATTATTCACTTAATTGTTACTGTTTTTCAAAGGTTTTAATTAAATGTTATTTTATACAAAAGAGTCAAATTAACATATTATTATCAAGCCTTCGTATACATATTATTTTCTCATAACTTACTGAGTACGATATATACTCATTTTTACTATCACCAAACACTCAGTTGAAGAAAGTATTAAAGAGTTCACTGAGGATGAATCGTTATAAAATATTTTCTATATCGATTATGTCTAGGAAGACATCGTGAATGATTAAAGTCTACATAGTTCCACTACAGTTTATTTAGATCTTAATTCTTAAAGGTCATTTTTGTAAGAATAACGACTGAGTGTGATATTATAATGATATTCATCTATAAAACTACTATGAGTTAGAATTGATTTCTACACTCAATACATACATGAGATTTGTGGCCTCGACAACCCGCATGCGTGTGAACAGTAACTCCAGCAACTAACACCATATGTGTACATATCATGGGCGGCGATTTGATAGTTGTTCAAAACTATTCTTGCAAAGATAGATATGTGCAGCCAATAAGATTGGCTACTTGTAGAATTGGACTAGACCGAAGCAAGAATGCGCAAAAGGCTAACAACAGAGTGATCAAATGAAAGACTGGACCCGTTGCTTTCAGCTTCTTAGCATCACCAGTCACCACCATACCGGCCCATATAAACTGGGAAGTTAACAAGACTTCCAAGCCTTAACCTTATCAAACATAGTTCCCTGGATGCTCGCCACTGGAATCAAATTTCTCAGACGTGCTGCAATGAAGAATCAATGATAGACCTGCTATTTTAAGGCAGGAGATATATCTGAAACAGTATGAACACCGCAAGCAACTAAGCACAACATTATACATCTAGTAAACTACAAACCAGATCACCACTAATCGGTCCATACATTGCATACCTTGAAAGCAATGAGCAATGAATCGTGAAAGCAACTCTACATTTAGCCAACTCCAAATCAAGCCACAGCTCTCACAACCAAGATGAAGTTGGCCAGGCGAGCACGTGCCGTGCCGTGCCGAGAATCATCATCTGGAGCCTAAGCCTCTTTGTACTGGTTTCTTGGTAAGGCCTAGCTAAAATCCAGACACAGAGTAAAAGATACTGCTACGTGATCAGATGCATGGTTAAGCATGTGTAGTTACACGCTGTTGTAGCAGGTGTGCTAAGGAAAGGGGAGAAAATAAGAAGGCACAAGAAAAGAAGTGGCAATTTTGTCCTAGTGTGGCAACATGGTTGCTTGGCACAATGACACATAGAGCAAGAGAGATGATGATGATGGAGACGGTAGCTCACTCACATGTTGGGTGATATCACCACCAGTCTCTTTCCTCTGCTATTATATTGCCAATTTGGCGTGAGGTAGCGGATAAAACCCAGAGCAAAAAATAAACAAAACCAAGGAATGCAGCAGAATCTAAGACAACTCGTTCTCTCGTGAGAG
Source organism: Phragmites australis (assembly GCF_958298935.1). Taxonomy (NCBI): domain Eukaryota; kingdom Viridiplantae; phylum Streptophyta; class Magnoliopsida; order Poales; family Poaceae; genus Phragmites; species Phragmites australis. Next base: position 2,000,634 of record NC_084932.1, on the reverse strand, counting down.
GCAGCAGGAAAGTGAATCCCTCACGAGAGTAGAAGCTGGAAAGGAGAAGCAAACCGTACCTCCTCCACATGTGTGCCGGGACAGCTTAGGACCAACACCAAGGTGAGATCAAGTGCATTACATTTACACCCTCGTCCGGCTTTGTAACGCAGAGATAAATTACTACAGGGACAACACTATTTAGCTGTTGAAATTACATGATGAAAGAGCAGCATGCTGGGCAACAGATGGTGTTTGCTGGCAGATCGACATGTGCAGGGTGAAAGACATGGCAATGATATGATAGGCTGAAACTATCTGTAAACATGTGGTGGCTCTCAGGGATCAGTACTTGAGAACTAAACTGAAGCACAGGTGTCATAAAGAATAGTCATGCACATATTTGATGGATGCTCGAATCTATGCAGATATCGATTGCACTGCATATTATAGACACGGTGCCACTGTACCTGTATGAAATGGTGCAAGAATCACATCTGTCCTGCCACCGTTCCGGCTGCATTGCATAAGAACAGCAAAGAGCAGAAGCAATGGAGGTAAACACTGATTTCTAGTGTACAACAAGCAGAGACTAGCACCCCATAATCTCATATGTAATCTACACCACCTCACAAAGCAATGCTAAATTAAAACACACTATGATGTTGTATAATCCTTTGTTAACTGTACCAGCGCGCGCACGCCACTAAAATTATCCAAAAGAGGGGGAAAGAAAGAGAAAGAAGAAGATGATCCCACACTGCCACACACAGCAATCTCTTATCTCTCCTCTCCTCTTTCTATACCACATTTTCATGGTGTACTCCCAAACTCACTTGACATCATTCTCTTCCTAAACTGCAAACACCAACCAGATTTCCTTCCTGGTTTGGTTTGCTAAATTCAATCAGATTTTCAAGTCAATGGACAAGTAACAGGGGAAGCAGTGAGCATTGACCTCATCGAGAATTCGAGATCAAGGCGGCGTCTTGAATGCCTGCACGACGAGCGAGAACCCCGGCGCGGCTGCCGCCTCCTCCAGCCAGAGCCGGCTCTCGAGCGCGCTCCTCGCCCGGAGCATGACGACCGCGCACCCCGGCGGGTCCCGGAACCACCAGCCGTGGAGGTCCCACATGACGTCGACGGGCGCGCCGTCGACGAAGACGGTCTGGTTCCCCCTGAAGTTCCAGCGCAGCCGGCGCGCCTGCACGGCTCGCTTCCCGTCGACGCTGACCCAGAGCTCCTCGCCTCCTCCAGAGGTGGTCGCGCAGCCGACGCTAACCTCGTGCTCCGGCGCGTCCTCCGCGAACCGAACCCGCGCTGTGTGCATCGCGTTCGCCGCCGGCTTGTGGTGGCCGGCGGGCGCCACGACGCGGTCACTGCGAGCGACGGGGAGGAAGCGGGCCTTGGGGATCTGGCCCTCGAACTTGGCCTTGACGAACTCCGCGGCGAGGTCGCCAACGGCCAGCACGACCTCGGTGGCGACGGCGACGAAGTAGAACCCGGAGATCGGCTCCGGCGAGGCCGCGGGGCCGGAGCCGTAGCGTGAGGCGGTGAGGTCCCAGAAGAGTGCGAGCGGCGGGTGTGAGGAGTCCGAGGAGGAAGGGAGGGAGCGGGTGCCTTTGCGGCGGCGGAGGAGCACGGCGGGGGAGGAGGCGGAGGGGACGAAGGAGAGGGTGGGGAGCCCGATGGGGGAATGCGACCAGGTGAGGCGAAGGAGGAGGGGCGGCGAGGAATGGGCGTGGTAAGAGGTGGTGACGGAGAGCGTTGAGGGGGAGGAGGAAGCGGAGGTGAGGGTGGCGGAAGGGGTGGTGCACGCGACGCGGACGGCGCCGTCGGAGACGCAGGAGGCGAGGCTCCGCACGGAGGAGGGGAGGAGAAGGCTCGACGCGCTCACCATTTGGGAGTCGGAGGGGAGCCCTGTTGATCCGCGGTGAGGCGTGCGCGGCGTGAGTGAGAGAGAGAGAGAGAGAGAGAGAGGTGGTGGGGGTTACGAGCTCAACCGGTGGGGCGGGGGCGCAACAGAGCAGCAAGTAAGAGCGACCGGACGGCGAGGGTGGCGGCCGGCACTGCAGAGACTTTTTTTTATGTTAACCTTTTTGAAACTAATATTTTAATAATAACACGTGAGCATCTAAATTTTTAAAAACTAGCTCATTTTATCACGCAAAAGTATCTGACGTGACTCTCCAACGTAGTCACACCATATTAATTGATGTGATCAAAGTGGGTACGCTGACGAAAACCCCAGTACCTTTACGTATGGGTTCGACGTGGCAGACTGAGCTACGGCAAATTGGTGTTTTCATCGGAGGAACAGTGTTTTCATCAGATGAACAGTTTTCCCAGCTGTTTCAATAGTTCTCTTTCTGCTTTCTCTATTTGAGCAGAGTTTATCGTACTCTAAAATTTACGAAACTTTTTCTGTATGTACTATAATTCATGATGAATCCATTTTAAAAGGATTCACCCCAATACCCCATCTAGGTTTCAAAATAAAAACTCCAAAAATGACTACTTTTAGAAATTCTAGCAATTTTTAAGGCCTCAAATAAATTCCCAAAAATCTGAGAAAATTCACTAATATTCCTCTCATATGGCGTAATAATTTCTAAAATTATTTTCAACCCTAGGTTACTTGGTAAAAAAGTGAGTTCCTTTGCAATGCTCCATTTATATGCATTTTTATCATTTCATACTATTTAGCCTTGTAAACGCCCTCTAAATAATTAGCAATTATGTTCGATTTTTCTCAAAATTTTGCCAGCGCTTAATACAACATGTATATGTCCTATTTGCAAACATGAACAGTACCAGGTAGATTCAAATTAAAGTCCTTTCATCTTTCTCTATTTGGACAGTGGGGTTGCTGTGCTCCAAAATTCACGAAACATGCATTGGTGTGTCTAAAGCCTAAGTCAGGACAGAGGTCTTATCATTTCATGGCTAAAACTGAGTTGTGTGGTCACTTCTTATCTAAAGCCTGACTCACGACAGATGTGTTGCCATTTCATGATTAAAGCTAAGTCGTGATGTCACTTCTTGTCTAAAGCCTGTCTCACGACATATGTGTTGTCATTTAATGCTTAAAACTCTGTCGTGTGGTCACTACATGTCGAAAACCTGATTCACGACAGAGATGGTGTGCTAGTGTCCTCTTATGACTAATGTTCGTCCCTGAAGGTTGAGAATTTATTGTAGTTGCCGATGACTGCATGATTTTGGAGGTCCCTTTGCTCGGAGAATACATTTTGAGTGGGTGTAGAAATAACATTTATCCCTTTGATCTTAATCCAAAGTCAAAGCATGCTTTAAGCATTCATCTAAAAGCAAGCAATCTTTGTGTGTTGAACGGTTCATAAAATCACATGATTAATGCTACAACTACAACTAATGTTAGTCCCCGAGGTGCTGGTGATACAACCCCAGTCTGTGCCAGTCCCCAAGGTGCTCGTGCTACAACATTAGTCATAAGAGAACACTAGCACAAGTATTGGTGTGTCTAAAGCTTGAGTCAGGACAGATGTGTTGTCATTTTATGGTTAAAGCTGAGTCATGTGGTCACTTCTTGTCTAAAGCCTGAGTCACGACAGATGTGTTGTTATTTTATGCTAAAAGTTCTGTTGTGTGGTCACTTCGTGTGTACAGTATGAGTCACGATAGAGATGCTGTGCTGGCAACAAGGTGTTATCATTTTATACTTAAAGCTGAGTCGTGTGGTCACTTATTGTCTAAAGCCTGACTCACGACAGATGTGTTGTCATTTCATGCTAAAAGCTCTGTCGTGTAATCACCATCGGATGGCTCATTCCAATCCACAGTTAAACTACTTATGGATAATGGTTACCACTGTTTCATTCAATGTAACCTAAATTGTGTATAGATTCTTGATGTACATATCTCATGGTTAAACCTAAGAACATTAATGTTATCAATTGCCTACTTTCAACAAAATTAGAAATTATTTCCTAATTTAAATGTACGTTTCAAAATGCTTAATTCACCATGTAGTCTCAAAGGCTGTGGGTAGCCATAGCACTTAGCCATGTTTGAACATGCACAATTTAAAGTTTATTAGTCTTTCTAAAAATCATGTGTGTGGTTCGGCTAAAACATATTCTGAACTATCCATACAATAAATTTGGTAAGGTTTAGACTGCAAATGGCAATTCTTTTTGGCTCCACAAGTCACTAAGTATTATTGTTATAGAACAAATTGTAACATATACTAACATTCAAAATTGAATAATTCAAATTCTACGACTCTATTGGATGTGCATGTTTGCAAATAGGACATGTACATGTTGCATTAAGCGCTGGCAAATTTTTGAGGAAAATCGAACATAATTGCTAATTATTTAGAGGGCGTTTACAAGGCTAAATAGTATGGAATGATAAAAATGCATATAAATGGAGCATTGCAAAGGAACTCATTTTTTCACCAATTAACCTAGGGTTGGAAATAATTTTAGAAATTATTACGCTATATGAGAGGAATATTAGTGAATTTTCTCAGATTTTTGGAAATTATTTGATGCCTTAAAAATTGCTAGAATTTCTAAAAGTAGCTATTTTTGGAGTTTTTTTATTTTGAAACCTAGATGGGGTATTGAGGTGAATCCTTTTAAAATAGATTCATCATGAATTATAGAGTCATGTCAGACATTTTGACGTGATAAAAATATTAGTTTCTAAAAATTTAGATGCACACGTGCTATTATTAAAATATTAGTTTAAAAATATTAAAATAAAAAAAAAGTCCACTACAGACCGGTGGTAACTGCCGGAGCGGTGCGAGGGCGGGCCGAGGATGCTTCCGCTTTAAGGCGAGGAGAGATCGTGCTGGCCGTTGGATCGTGAACGAGAGAACCCGAACCGTCCGTTCTGCTCAGCATGCTTTCTTTCAGGCTGTGGCTGTGATCACGTTCTCGGCTGTCAGGGGCGATGGATTTTCTTTTGAACGGAACCGGCAACGGGGTATGTTTGGCAAGACTAGAGGGCAAACAAACATGTTTAGTTATTTTGTTTGGTTTGAATTTAGCTAACGTGGATAAGAATTTCCTTGTTTTTAGAGAAAACTATTTTTTTCTAACAAGGTTCGTCTTGCCTAATCTTGCAAAGAAACCAAACATTATTACGATACTATTTTAGATTCTTCACTTTACACTTTCTCGTAACCATGAAAGACACGATTATATCATCCTCACTTACCTTGGAGAAAATATCTTGCCCAATATATGTGACTAAACAATCATTCAACAACTTATCATCCATTCTATTTGTCAACTTATCATTCACTAAACTCAATGCCGAAAATACTATTTCAACACTTGCCATCGCCACCGATAGGATCAATACCAATTTAAGAAGCAAGTACACCAAATCATAAACAATAGGCTTATTCGTTTCAACAAGCCTAATAGAGAGCTCACCAAGATTGTTTAGACCTTTGAATCTATCATCTTTCCTCATGTCATTGATAAAGTTATCAAGTTGGAGTTCAAGTCTTATCAATTTCATATTTGAAAAGTCCTTAGGATAAAACTTAGCAAGCTTAAGAATTTTAAGGGGTAAGCCACTGATCTCAAGGTGGTAAGCTCACCCAGAAGTCATCATAATAACTCAGCACATCTCATTCATCCAACAAAACAGGAAATTGACTCATCCTATCTACTCTAATCCCACCAACCAAACAGAAAACTGGCTCATACCACCCATCCAAACAAACAAAAAATATAGATGACCCTATCCCATTCAACATCGTTCTCCAACCAAATACACCTTAAGAGATTAGTAAGAAGATTAGGGTCTACTCCTTTCGTTCAGAAATAGTAGATGTATTTTTTTTTGCTCGATCTTCAAAGTTGGATTTTGACTAAGATTTTCTTACAAAATATATCATTTATAGCTATAAAAACTATATAGTGTGAAATCATTTTGAATTGTGAACCCCGTTGTATAATTTTATACACTAGACATTTTTATAATTTGATTAAATGTTAATTAAAGTACACAAAATTTGATTTTTTCAAAAAAAAAAATACCCTTACTATTTCTGAACTAATAGAGTTCTGACAACTTAGTTGCCTAAAGCACACAATGGTCCCATCTTATAGAATATTCAGCACCTGTAATAATTAGGACCTATCTAACAAATCAGCTGTTCTTCCCTGTCTACATCCTACCCAACAAAAGAACAGAAATAAGAAGGGCTAATGAATACATAATTGCAGGAAAGCAAACGATTCGAACTGGATAATTTATTGGCTAGAGGGGGTGTAAAATACACAGATTACTGAGAGAGTGACTTAACTTAAGAAATACTGGCCTGTAGAAAGTAGAAACATGCTGATCCATTCTCTTATGTGCAACATCTGTAACCACGAAGGGGACACTCCACAATTTCCTGCAAATAGAGGTCCCCCACACAACTAAAGCGTGGGAGCTACATGAATACAACAACAACAACAAAGCCTTTTAGGGAGAGACATATATAAGGAACACAAATTCCATGAACAACCTAGCAGTTTATTCATCGATACATGCTTTTTGTCATTATTTGCATCGTTTGTAATTTCGTATAGAAGCCATTTAGATCATATAAAGAAGGTTGGCGGTAACCGTAAACACAAACTTCACAGCAACTGCTTTGATCGAACTAGTTGATCTCAGATACCGATGACAGGGCACAAACGGACGGTCAAGGATCATTAGTGACCTCACCGGTCTCCACCACCGCAACACTAGAAGTTGAACCTCCGGCGAACTCGGGCTCCACACTGCCTCCATGGATTTGCGTTCGAAATTGTGCTTTCCTCTTGCTTCTCCTCTCCCTCCACTTCACAATAACACCTTGAGACAATTCCATGCTTTGGCTCCCACCAAAATCTCCTCTACCCAAATCAGAAGCCGCCTTTCCATTGACCTGAAGCTCAGATAACCTCCTATTTCGTGCAGATAGAGCAAGGGGCCGGACCCAACAAACGGCAAGAACAACTAGGACAGCATAGACAGAGAAGGACACCCACACGGATAGTGTCCATTTCAAGCTGCGTGCCAGGCCCTTCGTCCACGGAAGAGTTGTCTGCACAATGATCTCTGCTTTGTACACCTGGGGCAGCTGTACTGTACTAGCTCTTGGCTGCAGCGAAACTCTGACGAGCCCGGTTCTCTTCTGACGGCCATGGCCTTCCCTATAGCGCAGCACCTCGAGCATTGCAGTCTGGCTCTCGCTGCGCATGCCCAGCGTGAGTGGAACACACATCACGGCCGACTGCGCCAGCCGGACAGGGGCGCTCTTGTACCTTAGCATGTATGGCTGTGTAGCGGATGCCATGGCGATTCCAGTTACAGAGATTGCCTCTGCTTTAATCTACAGGGAACGAGTTTAACATGAGATGCAATTTTTCAGCAAACGAAATGGTTAGCTCCAAGAAATTTGGATCGGAAATTAAGTGATAGGCATGTGCATATACCTGGAACATGCCAACCTCGCGATTGTGGTAGGAATCGGGCAGCAGCAGCGCCATTGATACCCTCACGGAGTGCTCTGCCGGCAGCGCCGCACCACCAAGGGCCACCGCGGCGCTAGGCTGCGGCTCGGTGTAGTCGAAGTAGAGCGGCTGGCGCACGGTCACCGGCTCCTCAACCCAGTGCCGGACAAGAACAAAGCCGAGCAGCACGGACACGAATAGCGCACAGGCAAGGACAGCAAAGGCGCACGCCGCGGCGAGCAGCCCAAAGGCCGCGCGCCGGAGGTTAGAGGCGACCACCGCAGGAAGGGCGCGCAACACGGCGACGGGAGCGGCCATAGGGAGGACGAGGCTGAGGATGGCAGAGGCGACGAGCTCCCCGAGGAAGGCGACCAGCCGGATGAGCCAGCCTGCCGGGACGGCAAGGAAGAGGATGGCATCGTCGGACTCCCCGGCGGCTGTGCTTCTTGGCCGGCCGGTGTAGAGGCCGTTGCCGGATGCCGCGGCCGGCAAGGAGTAATCGTGATGGCATTTCGATACCTGGTGTGGCGCTGAATCCATTGGAACCTTGCAGTTGTAGGACCGTAGGGAACGGAGCAAACTCGGCAGACCCGCAGAGCTGGAGGATTGCTGTGGCCTGCAGAGAGTGCCGTGCTGTTACAGAATGAAGAGCTACACGTGGCAGGAGAAAGACGCGTGGCATGCTCATGCCTGTGACTGTGAGTGCCTTCCTCCACGAAGATTGCTGACGGCAACGACTTTTGTCAGTCCCATCTCGGTCCATGAACCCATGTCACTCTAACCACTTGACATCATGCGAACAGATAAATCCAGTTGCAAGCTTCAGAGTTCAGATTGTACTGGCATGGCTGAATCTGCACCGCTGCAGCGTGCAGAGTGCTTGCTTACTACAGAAGCACAGCGTGCAGAACACAGTAGAACACTAAACGCTAGTCAACTGGGCATTAACAAGTGTGGAAAAATAGGCTTTTATGTACATAGATATTGAGATGATATTTACATCATAACTATTTTCCCTTCATTTCGTTTTCTTCTTGATTCCTTTCTCCGTTCTCATTCCCTTTATTTTCTCTCATCTTCAATAGTTTATTTTCGAGGGAATCACGAAAGGAAAGGAGAGAGAATCCCGTTCTAAAGGGAATGATCTTGAAAATTCCTTTTTTGACGAAAATCGTGAAAGGAAACCGTTGAAACAAAAATTCCTTCACGACGAGATTTTCGCCCCCGAAGAGAAACCCTTGGGCATAGTCTAAGGTAGTTACAAGCATGGGCTTCCTGAAGTATGCTATACAATAACATGGAAGAGTTTACCTTACGGAAGTTAGAATTCTTCATCATTTTCTGTTGGCCGTGTAATGGGTATTGACCATCTTCCTAGATGGGCTGTGTAATTTGTGCATCTGACAACACCTCTTCCTTTTGGTCCATCCGGGAAGTCGATGACACTCATGCTGCCATCGTCTAGATGAAAAGATGACATGTACTCCATTGGTAAATCAAGGCACCGGCAGATTACAGCTACGTGAATGGCAGGATGGCCTACGGCCACAAGAACTCTATCCGATATACTATCATCTGGCAGTTCATTTAGCAAGGCTTGCCATGCATCCTTGGACTGAGCCCATAGCCGCTCGAGTGTTCTGTGTTCCATGCTGCCCAGCCAACCAGACTGAACTATTTCCCCAAAGCTCTGCAGAAAGGCAGCAATGAATTGTTAATTTTCCCCTAAAAATGCACACACTGTTAGTTCCAAGCAACCTGTTCGGTATGCACATGAAAATATCTCGACAAGGCAAATGTGAATTTTCAAGACATATAAAAGACATTCAAATCATGTATGCGCTAGCGGACAATTCTAAGTCTATTGCTGATTTCCTAGAATCATGGCTACCAAGTAAATTGGGTGTTCCTCAAAGGTTGGGGATGATTGTTTCTGCAGGTTTAGGTTGGGGATGATTGAGAAGAAATTCCCAGATAAGTCTGTTGATGTTTTATTCTCTGGATTGTCATTCATGCAGAAATGGAGACTCTTACTCAAAGTGGATGACAAGCTGAAGGTAGAGAAGTTTGTGGAAACGATGTTGCAATGGTCAAATCCTTTTACTCCCAAGAAATGAGATAGCTTCTGATGTAGTACTCATCTAGGTCTAGCTCTTTAATCATGTTTCTGTCTTGGCAGGCTCAAGGGTGAGCTGATTTTGGTTACAAACTCTGTGCTAGCTTTCCGTTGCAATATTCGGTGTCTGATGGTTAGCCGGTATCCCAAGCATGATGTACTGATACCTAAACCCTATTTGGCTTTCAATAAAAAGCTGAGTATATATCTTTTCTAAAAAAATCATATATGCGCTAGTAAAATTACTCTCGAGAAATCGGAAATGGTCTAACCTTTTGCTTCATTTGAAAGGCACCATCAATTTCAAGTTCTAGCAATTTCTTCATGTCCACATAACGAGGCACGCAATCAGCACCTAAGCAATCTGCAGCCTCTTGGACCTACAGTTTGACTCCATGACATCAGATTGAACAGTTGAATAATGTGTGAAAATAAAAGGGAATACAATTAAGTGATTAACTGAACTTCATGGTAGTTCACATTGTAGTCACCTCGCAAATAGTAGTTGCGGTATCAACAGCTGCAACTTGTGGGCTACATAGAATACAGTTCACCTTCAGATCAAGAAGTAATTCTGCAGTCTTCTGAGACTGTAAGTATTTGTCCAGAAATGAGCTCAGTTTTTGTACTGGAAATAAATTGACACGAAAGAAACAAAGAAAACTACCTGTATAATCCCAAGCATGTTCAGAGGTGCATATCCAATTCCACCAAAATTAATCTGGAACTCAAAAACAATGAAAATTATATACATCATAGGCAAACCTCAAGAACTATAAATTGTCTACTGCGTAGTACTCTATATTCCCAAATTCTCAAGAAATTCAAGTTACATAGTTTCCATGCATAGGTTACATTAAGATTGAGTTGGATTGGTTCGCTCAATTTTCTGAAGGTAATGTAAGGAATTACAAAATCAGATACCAAAAAATAGTCGATGAATTTGATCCACTGAACAAGTGCAAATTCGTTCATGCACGCAAGCACGCTAGGAAAATCCATACCTCAGGACTGCTCTGAATTGCTCCTTGACAGGCCAGAATGATCCTCATGCTTGTCTTCCGTCCTGCAGAACTTCCCGTGGCAACAGGAGAATTCGGGGTCTGTACCAAATAGGGAAGAGATTAGATCCCTGTTATATATGTTTGATTATTTTCATTTATGTCTTCTCTTGAAAAAATATTTTGATCTAGAATTGCACACACTAGCACTCACTCGTAAAAAGCAAAAGCCAGTGATCCAAACAAAGGTACACTCACCTGATTTAAGCGGTTAAGGCATACACTTGGAGGCATGGTTGTTAAAATCGCGATTCATCGCGATTCATGCCTTAGGTAAATGGGTTGAATTTTCTCCGGTGCATTCGCTGTGCGATAGCCTTTGGCTAGCCATAAGTTAGCACCATTACAAACTCTTCTGCAGGAGAGCCTATCATGGTACGTGCTGTCTGCGTTGATCGTCACCTCAGTCACAACTCAATACTAAATTGCAGAGGTTGTGTTGGGCACTTGGGCTTACCGGCTGCCCTCATCAATTTATTTCCACCTGTAAATGAAGATAATTGAACATGTCCAATTGAGCTTACAGCAGACCTTCACAAAGTTAAAACAATCAGAGCAACATTTCCTGGTGCAAAATCCTTTATAAAAGTCCTTGACTTGAACCCTACCTTGTTCGAGTAGTTGTGCCCATAAGCCCTTGACTTGAACCCTATCTTGTTTGAGTAGAAAATCTGATCCAAAATTCGATGGAATTCGAAAATTTCAGAAAAATATGGAAAATAATTGAAATTAAAATTCCTGAAAATAGCTTGAGTAATGTAGTACCAGATTTCATCAAAACTTGTTCAAAAAACGAACTCAGATTCATGTTTTTGACGAAATCTTGCAATGTATAATTGGCTCCACCTTCTTCATTCCGTTAATCTGCAACGCTTCACTCCGCAAGCGGAGATGGAGCTGGCCGATTGGTGGTTACCGACTCGCAAACGAGTGCCAAAGGTCTCCAGGCAAGGTTTCGACGCCCTATTCCTCCTTGGTACTTGGTGCATTTGGAAGGAAAGGAATCGGCGGGCTTTCAACCGCGCATGTCTGTTGCCCGAAGAGCTTTGTAATCTGGTTCGAGACGAAGGTCGCTGCTGGATTCAGGCTGGAAACAGGCCTCTAGCGCAGCTGCTCTGGCTCTAGTGTCGTGTTTTCCTTTGGTCAGTGCGTCACTGGTCGTGTTGTCAGTTTTAGTTTGTTACCGTGTTGTCGGACGACGCTAGCGCTGGCCGCCCTTTGTTTCCTTCAGTGTAATCTGTACTTCTGCTTTCCTCTTAATGAAACAACGCGCCAAGGCGCGTTCTAAAAAAAAATGTATAATTGGGAAATCGTTAAAAGAAGAAGGAGGCCTAATGGCCCGGCCCGGCCCGGCCCGGCCTGGCCCGGCCCGTTAACCACTCCCGAGTCCCACCGGAAAGAGTGGACCGGTAGGGACGTCCTGGATCCACCTGGCAGTGAACCTGACCTCCGCCCTTTGACCCTTGGTTGACCCTTGTCCTGTGGGGAAGAAAACTGATCGATCCACCCCCAAATCAATTTCCATCCAGCTCTCCCCAAATGCCCTCGGCATCCCCAATTTCGCGTTGAGCCGTGTACCGGATCTGTGGTCGTCTCGCCGGCGATCGCCAAGGGAGGCGTCACGCGTAAAGGATCCCAACCCCCGGCCCCCACATCTCCCGCCACCACCAGCACCTCCGCCGTCCAAAACCCTGAGCGCCACTACCAGCAACCTCCACGGCCAGCTCCTTTCCCCGCCGCCCAGCATCAATCGGCCAAATCCTACGTCGCCGTGCCCAGCAACCCGCCGCCGCCTCTAGCCACCCACGCCTATACGCCGTGGCCATCAGCAAACAGCCGCCGCCAGGCACCCTCCCTCGCTCAGAACTACGCCGCCAGCAATCGGCCGCTGCAACCACATTCATCGTCGCCCCATATCTACGTCGTCGCCACCAGCAACCCGACCGCCCCAGCCCCTTCAGCAGCAACCCACCGCCACCACGAACTCGCTGCCACCAACAGGAGCCCCGCCGGCCCCCACCAGCAGCTATCCCGCAACGAAGAGTGGAACAAAGGTTAGTACAGAAATGGTTCAGCTTCATCCTTCATTTTTCGGAATGACAAAACTCATTTAGATCTATACGTTTGTTACTGTGTAGGGCAGTTGTGTTCCGGCCACCCCCACAAGCTTCTGAAGGATTGAGGGTGAGATCTAGGCTGCGTGTTTTGTGTTTCCTTCCATGGGATTTTTTTTTTGTCTGATGCAATTTCTATTGCATAATGTACACCAATTTTCTGCATCAATTCCAGCAGAGCGTACCGGATCTGTGGTCGTCTCTCTGGCGATTGCCAAGGGAGGCGATGGACCTGGCGCCGTCGCTGCCTGACGACGTGCTCGCGGCCATCCTCCGACGCCTCGCGCCGCGCGGCCTCGCCGCGTCCCGCTGCGTCTGCAAGTCGTGGCGCCGCGTCGTCGACGCCCACCGCCTGCTTCGCGCGGACCTCCTCCCGCTCTCGCTGGGCGGCATCTTCCTCAACTTGCTCGACCTATATTTCACGCAGTTCCTCTCCCGCCCCACGACGGGCGCCGCCGTCTCCGGTCGGCTCGACTACACGGCGCCTGGCGAGCCCGACGTGGTGCCCCTCTTCTACGTGCTCGATCATTGCAATGGCCTCCTCTTGCTCGATCACTGCGTGGTTAACCCTGCCACAAGGCAGTGGGCGCTCTTGCCCCCGCCCCCACCCCTGCCCCAACCCCCACCTCCAGGCATGCATTTTCGCACAGACCACTACCTCGTGTTTGACCCCACCCTGTCGCCCAACTATGAGTTGTTCATAATGCCCGATGTTCCTTTCAAGTTGAACGAATGTGAGGAATTTGAATGGCCGCCGTCCACATTGATCCTACCTGTGTTTTCATCAAACACTGGTTCGTGGGAGGAGAGGACATTTGGTCGGGAAGGGGAGGCTGCAGGGATGGTACCTGGCATGGTTGGGTCAGTACGGGATTGCCATCATCAGTGTGCCTACTGGCGAGGAGCACTTTATATATGTTGCTCCGACTGTTTTGTTATGAGGTAGATACCAACTCCTTAGCATCATCATTCTGGTTTTGGTTTTGAGCTTTATGATAAGATTATTTAATTCTTTTTTTATTGCAGAATATCACTGACAGACAATAAGTATCGAGTAATTAGATTGCCCACAGACGTGCCCGAAGATCGAGAATTTTATCTAGGAAAATCAATCAAGGGGGTATACTGTGCATCATTATTCCAGGGGTCCCAACTTCAGGTTTGGTTCCTTAACGACCCGTGTGGTCAGGCCGAGTGGGTGTTGAAGCATGACAGAGACATTTTCCCCATCCTGCCAAATCTGAACTTTGACAAACAATGTGATGGACCTTGGATCTTACAACAATTTAACTATTGGCAAGGTGTCGTTCAACATTCTGATGAAGATTCTGCTGTGGAGGACAACAACGAAGCAATAGTGGAAGAGAAATTTGAGTGGGACTCTGACAATGATAATGTTCTCGAACCTGGAAGTAGGAGCAAGGACAGTTATATCCTTTTCCTTGGATTTCATCCTTATAAAGAGGTTGTCTTCTTGAGTGATAAATTGGACAGAGTGCTAGCCTATAATTGGAGTAGCTCAAAGCTTCAAGATTTGGGCAAGCTTTTCCCAAAATTCTATACTGATCGCCCTTACCAATATACATGGGTAAAAGCGTCTTTCCCATACACTCCCTGCTGGTTGGGGGAGCTCCCTGAAAAACTAAATTTAGAAGCTCAGCTAGAAGATTAGAATGCGTTTGTTGCAAGTTATTTGAAGAATGGAATAGCTAGTCTACTCTTGTGCGTTGTTCTTTTGATATTTGTGTGCACTGATTGTTCCCTGAAAAACTAAATTTAGACATCTCCAGTTTAAATTTCCTTATTTTCCCTGTTGTTGTAAGTACAATCGATCCTAAGTTGCTGCATCAACCACGGCTGAGAGAGCTGGATGCTTTTCTATCTCAGCTGCAATGATTCAGATGCTCATGAACCTGGAGGGCTCTTGAGGAATGGATTCTTTTGGTGAGAGTTGAGCCAAACAGCAGAGGTTTGGGCTTGTTGGTGTTGTGCTAAAGTCTATGTTTGCAAGTTGTGGCTTGTGACTGTGAACTAAGCTAGAAATAATGGTCAGTAACCTGTACTTGACAAAATTCTACTGTGATTGCTGTTTCTGCGAAGAGGGTTTGGTTCCCGTGGTTTGGCATGTATGTTGATTTGCTGCTAGGAAATTGTTGGGCTTGGCTTCTTGTTCCTGCATAATATATTTTTCATGTATGCTGAGTGAAATTTCAACTAGGTCGAATCAATGGGTGGAGCTGCATTCCGTTCATTACATCTGGTGTTATACTGTTATTACCATGTGCAGTAGCATCACATTTTCAACTTCCATCTCGTTCTCACCTTTTCTTTTTGCAGAAGTTGCATTCGAGTGTGTTCCACGATGCTTAGAGTAGGTATCATTTAAAGGGAGGCGCCAACACACACACACACACACTTAGAGTACGTATCATTGGTTCATCATATTCTTCGCATATCCATTTCTGGTTATTCCTTTTTAGAACCTCTTGGTCCGAGATAATTTGGAATGCTTGTGCTTATTCATGTGAATAATATATCGTCCAATTCGGATCAGTGAGGGCGCTGCGATAGTTCACCGGTATGGCGGAAATTGAGGTGTGGACGGCAGAAAGTGTCAGCGGTCAACCAGTTTCACAATACCAGCGTGAGCTCATGTAACCATCGGATGAGGTTCGGTGGAGGGCCTCTGCATAGGCCTCCCAGGCGGCTGCACGGGGGCTACTGATGGAGCTACTGGCACCTTTGCAGCCGACATGGCCCGCAGGACCGGTTGGTAGCGCAGCCTAGGCCAGAGCAGGTACGCCATGCTCAACATCACCGGGCGACGGAGTCGATGAGGAGGGAGATCGCTCGACACAGGGGGAGGGGGTGGAGCTCGCGCACCAGGAACCTGCGGGGGTGCCAGTGCAGTAGTGCTAGGTACCAACATGGTAGGTTCATTGAGAAAATCCAGGCTGTGACGAGGTGAAACAGAATGAGGTTGGTCACTATTGGTGAACGAAGATGTGCTCTCATCAAAGATAACATGGCGGGAGATGATGACACGTTTCGTGGTGAGGTCGAGATAGTGATATCCTTTGTGAGAGGAAGGATAGCCGAGAAAAACACAGGCTATGGAGCATGGAGCAAGTTTGTTGGGAGCAATGGCGTACATGTTGGGATAGCAAAGACAGCCGAAGACACAAAGGTGGCTATACTGAGGTGGGGAGCGATGGAGCAGCTTGTAGGGGATGAAACTATGGATGGAGCAGCTCAACACCGGGGGGGGGGGAGTTGGTGCACCAGGAACTTGCGGGGGTGTTAGTGCAATAGTGCTAGGTACCGGCATGGTAGGGTCATTGAGAAAATCCAGGTCATGACGGGGTGAAACAGAATGAGGTTGGTCACTGTTGGTGAACGAAAATGTGCTCTCATCAAAGATAACATGGCGGGAGATGATGACACGTTTCGTAGTGAGGTCGAGATAGCGATATCCTTTATGAGAGGAAGGATAGCCGAGAAAAACACAGGCCACGGAGCGTGGAGCAAGTTTGTTGGGAGCAGTAGCAGACATGTTGGGATAGCAAAGATAGCCGAAGATACTGAGGTGGTTATACTGAGGCGGGGAGCGATGGAGCAGCTTGTAGGGGATGGAATTATGGACGAACGAAGACATGCGTTGGTTCAGGAGATAGGTGGCTGTGGCAAGAGCCTTGGCCCAATACTTGGGTAGCATGTGTGCATGGAACAGGAGTGTGCGAATTGCATTGTTTAGAGTGCAGATGGCTCGCTCGGTCTTGCCATTTTGCGGCGAGGTATATGGACAATAGAGGTGCATGACGATGCTGTGGGAAGAGAAAAATGTGGTGGATGTGTGGTTTACGAATTTGGTACCATTGTCCGCCTGAATGGATTTTAGAGGGGTGCCAAACAGTGTACTAGCTCAAAAGGAGCAGAGGTACGTGAGGTGGAACTAGTAAAAGGTAGACACACATGTTTGCCGAGTTGACATGAGTGGCAGAAGGAGCGATCTGCTTTATTACAAGAAATTAGCAAGTCTTATTAAGAGTATCAAGGACGACATGGCCGGTGTGACTGATACATTGGTGCCAGAGCGAAGACAAGGTGGCGAGGTGGGCGCTGGCAACAGTGGGGGTGGTGGCTGGCAGGGTGTAGAGATCACCCATACTATTGCAACGAAGGGTGACTCGCTGTGTCCGGGTGTTCTTGACAGAAAAATCGAACGCATCAAATTCTATACAGCAGTTATTAACACGAGTAAACTGTCGAACAGAAAGAAGGTTACAGATTAGAGAGGGAACAACTAGGACATCGTTGAGCACGAATTTAGAAGAAGGTGTGTGGAGGAACAAGTGACCACGGGAGGTGACAGGGATGTGAGAGCCATTACCAAAAGTGATGATTGAATGGGGGGGGGGGAGGGGTTGGGAGAGAATTATATTGTTGTTTGACCCCATGTGGGAGGTGGCGCCACTGTCCATCACCCAGGTGTTGTTTCCCTGGATGGCAAGCTAGTTTAGGGCGGTGATGAGACCCTGCTGATCCCAAGACGATGCTGAGGGTGCGGAGACCTAAGGCGGCACAAAGATGGTGTGCACTTGAGGAGTCGCACCGAGGATGCCAGGGCGATACGGTGAGCGTCATTGCGCAGCATCAGGGGGCACCCAAGGGTTGAAACAAACCCAGGGGCCAGCCGGCTAAGGAGGCGGCGCATGGCCGACTGCGGTGCTAGTGCCGTCGGTGCCACTGCTGGCCGTGCTCTTGCCACGGTGGTTACGGCTGCCGCTGGTAGACGAGGTAGCACCGTTCTTGGTGGCCAGCGCTGATTGCTGAGTGGAGCGGCAACCGCCCTGGCCGCAGGAGGCTTGAAGGGTGGTGTTGGTGGCATTCTTCACTTTGTTGGCCGGGCGTGGTTCTTTGAGGGAGAGCATGGAACATGCCTTGGCAAAAGAAGGGAATGGAGTCGCATTGGCGATGTTGTTGGTAGTGTTAGAGTAGCGGGGATTGAGGCTGCACAAGAGGTTGAGGACAAGCTGCGAGTTGGAGACGGAGTGGCCAATGTCGCGTAGGGAGTCCGCTAGGGTTTTGACGCGCTGACAATAATCTGCAATAGTCAGATCACCTTGCACGATGGAGTGGAACTGGTTGCTGAGGAAGATCGCACGGGACTCCTTGTTGTCGCGAAACAACGTCTCGATCGCGACCTAGAGGGCACGGGGGGTCTGATCCGATTCCATGGTGGCATCGAGGATGTCGTCACCAACGGAGCCATACAACTAGCTGAGAACAACATAATCGGCATGTTCCTAGTTCATGTTGTCGGACCGTGCCAGCACGGATCCATCGATGTACGACATGAGGCCGAACTTCCCACACATGGACTTGAAAAGGACGACCACTTGGTATAGTTCGGGGACTTCAAATCGAGAAGCACTGGGACATGGGACTTGACGGCGATGGTCCAGAACGGGTTGAGGACGACGGGAGGGGCGACATTTGATGCGGCGATAGGGGAGCCAGCGCCAGTGGCAGCTACAGTAGACACGACGGAGGAGAGATGGCGCGAGGGGCTGGAAGTGGTGGCTCAGGTAGAGGCGACGGCAGCCGGCGCTGCGCGCGGGCCGCAGAGGCGACTAATCCGGCGGCAGTTAGGCAGCGGAAGGAGCCAGGAAAGAAACTGATACCATGTAGAATAGAAAGTATATGGTGCAATCACTGCACAATCTAATAGGCTGGGATGGCTTTTCATATATAGTCAGGCAAGAGCCTAGATTAGGAAGTTTACAGGATCCTCAATTAAAGGGGCTAATCTAGACAGGTTACAAATATGCATGGCTATACAATATTCTCTAATAGTCATGCAGTAAATAAATAGATTGATTTCTTTGTTTGTTTGCTGATCCACACCCGCAAGATCGTCCAAGGAAATCTTCTTTCTGTATATATCTTTCTAAGGGTTTGTCCTTCATTGCACTATGGCAATACAGCATTGTAGTGTGGTCTGGTTGTTGATGGGGTGTTACTGACTTCAGCTTAGGTTGGGAAATTGAATTTGTTACATATAGACGTTAGATGCTTTGTGTTCTCAGTTTCTTAACACATGAACACTAATATTGAAAAACTCAGAATAGTATTCAGATCTTGTTTGGCTTGGGAAATTTTGGTAAATGTTTTTTTTCCCGACAAACCAAACGTTCTAGGAAATTTAGGGTGGCTCTGGTGCATTAGGAAAAAAAATGTACTTGTGTCTGTTTTGACTTTTCAATCACCTTAGTTTAATGGAGCTCCTCTTTTGGATTTTTGAACTCAGCTGTGGTGCTTCCACGGTTCCACCTTACATAAACATTTTTATGCACACGTCAATTTAATATAAGATTCTTTCATATCTCCGTTGATGTAATACATTTTTGCCTCTGCCACTCCTGAATCATTAATATTTGAAGTAATCGTGAAGTACATAAGTTTTTTTTTTTCCAGTTCTAGTGGCAGATACTTGCAAGCTGTGTATGGAGTTGGGATGAATGAGAGGGTGGAGGCATGGTCATGAGCTGGTGCTGTGGCGGCAACCTGAATGAGCATGAGCAGGACGGGCAATCCACCAGCCAACTTTGATCCAACGATTCACAGCAAGTGCACCTCCCAGACAACCGGATCTAAACCATTTCACTCAATCCGCACAGAGCACGTAAATGCAGATCAGGATCGAAGCAGTGGCGAGCCGTCTTGTCTTGTAGGTGCATGCTTCTCTTCCCCAATCGCCGTGCTACCTCCTGCTCATCAGGTGCATTCCTGTTCCAACGCCGCTAAGGCGGTGCAAGGAGGAGTACTCTGCTCCGAGCCCCATGCAATGACGCAAGGACGAGCGAGCGGCACCGACTGGTAAAGCAGCAGTCTCCATTGATTGGACACAAGAAGAGGAGATGGGGAGGATGTTGCAGATGTTCTTTTTGTTGCAAGCGTTCGTTGCAGATGTTCTTTTTGTTGCAAGCGTTCGACCAAATACCAGTTGCAACACCTACAAGACGAACCTAGCATGAAAACTTCAACAGAGCAAGCTACATGAGCTGTGCAAATCAAAGCACTGCAGGAAATAAATGATAAACAATACAGATCAATAGGAATATCTCAAGGCTCAAATATGCGAACAAGGGATGATCTTTTATTTTTATTTAATTAGTCAGCGCAGCTCAGCTAGCTAGCACACCTAGTAATCGACTGAGCATACTGTCGGCCAAAGGATGATGTTCACATGCGCGGCGGCTTCTCGTCGGAGCAAGTGTCTGTCGGTCGAAGGATGAAGTACACGTTCTCGGCGGCTGCCTTTGGGCTCGTCATCTTTGGATCCCCATATGTTTCAATCTCTTTGGCTTCTTTGATGGAGCCCCATTTGTGGGTCTTGTCCCAGACAAGCAAGGCGCAGGAGATGGTTCTCCATTTGACAGTGAGCTCAACGCCGGCTTTGTCAACTTTGCCTCCCTCCTCATCCCAAGCTGCAATGACGGCTGCACGGATAGGGGCGAAACGTCCGGCCTCACAGAGCATCAGGATGAACCTGGTCAATGCCTTCTTGATCTCTTGCTCGGGGATGGAACCTTGCTTGTAGTTTGCCAGAATCGCGAGTGCCTCCTGGGCCGATTTCTTGCCGACGACAACATTTTCCAGCTCTTTGTAGCCCCCGCCAGTGAGAGATTTGTAGTCGTCTTCAAAGCTGAGAGCAGTCGACCCACGGATCAGATGATCTTTTTTCTTGAACGCGTACCACGATCCTCCTTGTGTCTTGAATCCTGTAAGGTACACATTATCTGCCCTAAGGGCAAGCGTGGATTCTCCGTGGCCCTTGAGGGTCACGTAGATCCAACAATCTGGCTCCCTGTTGGGCTTCTGCACGCCGAGCACAGGTCGTTTCTCGATATGGGGTCTGGTCGTCTGCCGGGCCAACTGGCGTTCCATCTCGGACATGAACGCCCTGTACCGATTGGCCGGTGCACTCACGTCCAAGGCCAGCGTCACGGTTGTCTGGTTTGGCTTCCATTCGGTCCTGAGATTAGATCGATCCAGGGAAACTATTACTAGCAATATATCTCGAAAGAAAGAAACGAGATTAATTTGGTAGAGCGCGCAGCTAGCACTCTTACACGTTGTCGTCGTCAGCCTGGACGACCAACAGCAGGGCTAGGAGCAGTAGTGCAGCAATCTTCATCAACCCCGTACGTACGTGTAAGAGTAGCTGCGCGCCTTCCATTGGATTGGTGGTGATCTCTTTTCGCAGCTCGCTTGGTTGCATAATGCCTAGGGAGGAGGGTAGGGGGTATTTATGGACCCGGTTCCTCTTACTTCACTTCCGTGAAGTTAGATACGAACAGTGTTTTATGAGTCGATAAATAATATATGTGACAGTGAATACTGTAGTAATAAAACTGTAGCAAATTCGTTCAGTACTACAGTAACTTTTTACTGTTTATAACATTGTACTATTAAATCTGACCGTTCATCTCAAATCAACTATTCGCAGTCATTGAAGTCACTGATTTCACCGGAGGATGAAGTCAGACGATCTCATTCGGAGTATTTATACCCATGATACCAGTCCAGCTGGCTTGCCTCGTGTGCAACTGTAAATCAGCGGGGTGATCACCTTGTTGAGTGTGGCTGCTTGATTCAGCCAGACACAGTGTTGGCGTTATTGTCAAGTGTGGTTAAATCGGGCTGTCGCTGTTTAGCCACTTGTAACTCTATGTTCTTCATCTTCAATCAGTGCAGGAAACCTCCACCTTTTCTTTTAGAAAATATGTACATATATAGGTTTAAGTTGCATGATTTCATATCACAATTGTTGTAATTAATACAATATTTCCCACCATACCCTTCGTTCCTTATCTTATTTTTAGAGAGGAATGTATAATAGGGCCGGGTTTTCAATCATACCTCCAAAGATATGCTGGTTAAAGAGATAAATGACCAATTTTTTTGTATTCACAAGACAAAGATGTTATTAAATTAAATAAAGAAGCCTCGCATGCTCACAATTAGAGAGAGATAGATAGGACAATATCTATCTGTGGCAGCGATTAGGAGAATTTTACATAGCCTCCATCTATATGTTGTTCTAGAGTTCAATTACTTTATCGATGTCTAACATGGATCAAGTTTAGGGGTTCTAGCTAACCACTAATTAACTAGCTAGGATAATGTAGAATTATCAAGTTTTCCTCCACGGAGGGCTTGGCCTGCATGCGCCCTGCCCTTCCATCAACCTGTGATGCAGATGTCCAAGTTAGTTTAGGTTCGACAGACTCTTGCCCCTCATGGGCTCCATATGTGTAATATATATAGTACAGTAAGTTCTGACCAGGCCAACTGTAAATTAAGTCTTAATTCATTTCTAAAGGCCGTGTTTGTTTTTACCGTATAAGTCCCTAATGACGTGATTAACCACTCTAATTTGCTTTGGTGCGGTTGTTTGTACGTTTCTCTCTTTCTCTTAATGAAAAAAAATGTGCTTCAGGCGCGCTCTAAAAAAAATTATTTCTGAAGGTGATTAGACTACTCCCAATCATATTTTCTTCATTTCGTTCCCTTCCCGATTCCTTTCCCTGTTCCCATTCTCTTTATTTCCTCTCATCTCCAACAACTTCCCTTCGAAGGGAATCGCGAAGGGAACGGAGAGAGAATCCCGTCCTGAAGGGAATGACCATAGGAATCTCGTCGTGAAGGGAACCGTGAAGGGAAACCGTTGGGAGCGCTGAAGGGAACAGGAATCCCTTCACGACGGGAATCTGGGCCGCGAAGGAAACCTGTTGGGTTTGATCTTAAGCCGGGTGATCACCTTGTTGGGTACATGGGTTGTTTGGGCCAAACACAGTCTTAGCGTTATTGTGGGGTGTGGTTCGATTGGGATGTGGCTGTTTATTCAAATGGCCTCACCTCACACTCCTGTAGTTATCTCTATCAATGCACTCATTGAGATGGAAATAAGAAAATGGAAATAAAAACAACCTTCTGCATAATGCTATGGTCTATCTAGAGGGTATTTCTACCCAGGATGCCAATCCAGCTGGCCAGTTGAAAATTAAGTATGTACTAGCTAGTTTGATTCTTTTCTAAAAGTGATGAAGGGCGATCAACTTGTTGGGTAGCTAGCTTGTCTGAGCCAAACACAGCTGCCTTAGCGTTATTGTGGGGTATGGTTTGTCCGGGATGTGGCTGTTTAACCAAATGGCCTCGACTCACACTGCCGTAGTTACTCTATATATGTTCTTTCTCTTCCATCAATGCATAATTCTATGTTCTTCCTCTTGCATCAATGTACTAATTGACATGGAAATAAAACAACCTACCCCGGCCGTTCTTCTTAAAACAATTGCAATATTGAGAAATAAAACAACCTTCTATATAATGCTATGGCCTAGCATTATGCAGAAGGTTGTTTTATTTGATTCTTTTCTAAAAGTGATCAATGGTGATCACCTTGTTGGGTGGCTAGCTTGTTTGAGCAAAACACAGTCTTAGCATTATTGTTGGGTGTGGTTCGATCGACATGTGGTTGTTTAATTAGCCAAGTGGACTCTCACCTCACACACTTGTAATTAACTCTATGTTCTTCCAGTTCCATCAATGCAATTGTTTATTACTAATTTGTGTTCAGAAAAACATAGATCAGTGCGTGTTCCTTGTTTCTTTTTTGTTCTTTTCTTTTCAGACCGTGTATGTTATCTGTTTCAAAGATTTGCAGAACAGCTCACTGAACTTGCAAAAGATTGGCTACATAATTCACTATTTAATTTCAAAGTGAAAATTGAAAAGGTGTAAAGTAGGTTACATGGAATAAACATATTACTATATAGTTAAATGCCTGTGCGTTTTAACAAGAGCTAAAAATTTGTATATGATAATATTATTGATTCCTCTAAAACTAGCCATCATCATCGAAGCAACACGGGAATCATCCCTGAGGACATGAGGGGGGAGTGTCGGGGGAACTTGACGGTGCCTGGCGATGGGGTGGCGGCGGACAAGGGCTACGGAGGCGAGGATTGGGAGACGGGGGATTCACTTTGAATTGCGTTGAGGTAGCAGGGCACGTCTGAACTTTGGTGCTAGAGAATGGCCAACGAGCAGTCAGTGTATTTTTACGGGAGTACTCGAACTAATTATGAGGATGTACATCTACATCCTCAATCAACTAAATTAGGTTCAGTTCATAACAGTCAGTATTATTAATCTGTAATGTGATCGGTTCTTTTGTCCCTTGAGTCGGGTAATCTTAGGTTTAGATAGTGTTTGATTAGTTATAAAAAGTTGAATGGGATGGAATCATTCTGAATAGATGAGATGATTCTGGATGAGATAGTATAAGTAAGGATGTTTGGTTCGATATATGGAACGATACATGAGAGTATTTGGTTGAATGTATGAGATACATGTATGAATATGTTTAGCTACTAAAAAGATAAGCAATATATCTATTTATAACTTAGTTTCCTTATAATATGATAATTTTATAATTATAATTATCAACAAATTATTCTACATAGTACTAATTTTTACTAATTACAATTAAATATAACATAATATGTCACTATTCATCACTAATTACCTATAGTAATATTTAATTATAGTTAATAACATCTAATTATAACTAATGCATAACTAATTATTTTTAATTCTCACTAATACTTACTAATCATCACTAAGTACATGTAACTACAGGAGCTGATAGAGCATGTATGAGATTGTTCAACCAAATTTTTCATATAGGATGATTCAACATATTAATAAAATATTTCTAAAACCTGTATCACTCTATCCTAAACAAATTGATACTATTCATTCAACCAAACACATATATAACTACATATCCCTATCATCAGTACATGTTACAAGAACGGTATCAATACTATCTACTAACGGCGGAAGAATACTCGAGCTCTCAGTGCCTCTGCTACTGTAGCAGTGGGCCCTGGGTATGTATACGTGTATATATATGTATGTATATACGCATATACACACACATATGTATATACGTATATATGTATATATAAGTATATGTATGTATGTATATATACATACATACACGTATATATATATATGTAATTTTATTTTTCGGGAGATTCCAGAAAATGTCGAAATGAATATTAGTTATATTAATAAATTAGCTGAAAAAATCTAAAATGCAAAGAAAAATATCTAAAACTCAAAAAAAATATGAAACAAATTTTTTTAGGTTAGTATCACTTTCACCTACATGTTAAAACTATATACATGCATAAAAGTACTATTATTTTCTCTATAATTAATTAAATATGTTTGATATTAATAATTTCATAAATAAATATTGAAATATACAAAATTTGTGAACCTAATTTTTTTAGTCTTCTTTTATCGTGCTCCATATAGAAAAATAAAAAATAGACACGAGGTAGACGCGCTAATCAGACTAGTTGTTTTCTAAATAGAAGTATGCGGGCCAACATACATTTGGATGTCTCGCGCAGACGTTTAGCCTGATTTTTTTTTAATCTTAGGTCACATGTCGTAAACTGTCAATATACATCCGCACAGGTCCACCCCACTCCCACCCCTCCTAAAATCTAGCAAAACTGGTAAGAAAAATGCTGTCCTCAATCATCCACTATCAAAGATTCAGGGTAATCTAGCATAATCCTGGATTCAGAGATCGAGTTGTCTTAACCCCCTTAATTCTGCACTATACTGTGTTTGGTGCGTTTAGTGCAGCTAAGGGGTGGGTCCAAATATAACGCTTCATCTCGGGAAAACACTTGTATGTTACAATAATCGCGGGATATGTAACAATTTGAGAAATGAGCCGTTCTGTACCTCTACTCCGAGTCTCCAAGAATGGGCTAGGCTAGGCTAGACTAAGATCCATACATGCTCTCAAGCGTCAGTTTAACAATCAGTTGAGCCCAAGTATTGTGGACCTCTTCTTGGACCGGCCCAGTCAGATCGTCTGAACTTTCGAGTAAGGTAACATCCGATTGAACTATACTGAGTATTGACCGGTATATATCATTTTAAAAAGGGTCGTCTATAGCTCGCCCGGGCATTTTTTTAAGGAGTTTAGCATCCCAATTTTACCATTAGATGCAAGATGTGTGCCTTAGATTTGATATGAATTTGTATGTGTTGGTAGTAATAGGAAACTTAAAGTGTTTTTTATGACACTAGCACCTGAATTTTCATTTACACCAACTTTCCGTGAAAATTACATGAAAAAATGACTGTAACTTTAATGTGAACTAACTATAACTTGAATATAAACTATCTGGAATTGACCTAAAATTTGCATGGATTGTTAGTAGTAAAGAATTGAGGTGTTTTTTATGACAACAACACCCGAGTTTTAAATGGCCCAATAGCTTGCACAGATCTTAGCGCGAAATCGATGGATAGAAATTCAGGTAGGGAGGAGCAAGAAAATGGATTAGAATCCTTGACTTCACCTTTTGAAGTTATAGTGACTTCACTCTAAACCAAAAAATGTTACATAACTAACTAAAAAATATTGAATTAGTTACGAAATCGGAAAATATTGTATAACTAATCGAAAGACGTTAAACTCAAGTGAAGTTGACGTTCAATCTTAGACGTGAATCATAAATTAAACGGCTCTTAGAGTAAAGTTATAGAGATGAACTCAGAGGATCCTGATAAAAAAAAAAAGTCTACGTAAGATATAGCAATCCCTTTAAAAACACATATTAGTCGATGTAGACCCTAGCAAGGTGAAAGGACCTATCAGTTCTTGACTCCTTGCAAAGAATCAGATCTTCTCCCAAGCTGCAACCAAGCCTACTAGCCTGGTACTGCATTCCATGCATGCATGCATGCGAACCTCCATGCTACATACTTCGGGCTATACTGGTGGTGCTCAGTAGAGAAGCAGAGGCTTGCGCAAGTTGTTCAATTCGCTTCTTGCATGCATCGATCGATCGTCATCCTCACTCACTGGGCACGACAGCAGCTGACGGGTACAGAGCGATGCTAGCTTATGTACACGCCAGCATGTGAGTGGAATTTTTAGATTTTAGTGTTTTTTAAAAACTTTTTTTACGCATGGATCCATAATGTTTAAAAATGGATCATTTTTACGATGTTATGATATTTAGCGCCGTGGTTGAATAACACAACACCGTGATAGTTGCCACGTATAATCTTGTAAGTCCAACGTAGAAGATTATACGTGTCAGATAGCACGGCGTTAAATATCACGATGTCATACTATTCAATCACGGCGCTAAATATCATTGCGCCGTGCAAAAATTGTCCATTTTAACAAAGTATTTTTCGCATAGGTCTATTTGTAAAATACGTTATAAAAAAGGTCAACATGTGAAAATTCCACAGCAGCTGACGGGTACATACCGACCACTGGAGTATTTGGCGACCTGCCACTACTACATATATATTGACCATGCATCATGTTTATCCTAACACCCTACTCTATCTATCCTACTACCCAAGGCTGACCTAATTGAATTGGACCTCCCCTGCACAGGCACACACATCTCATGCATCATCTACAGGCACAGTGGAACTGTGGAACATGGATGGATCTGTGACTGTGTGCACGAGGGGATCGGATAGATAGATGTTGTGCAGGAGAAAAGTGCTCCCTCCAATTGCAAGTGGCCGACCTCTTTGTTCACGCGGACCTGTCGGAGAAAGACGCAGTGTCAAGTGTTTCTACACACCATCTGCTAACGCAACAAGCTGACATGCATGCTGCTGCCTTTTAAACCCTGCGCACTACTGCTCTAAACTAGTACCAGTACTGTAGTAGCTTAAGATCACTGCGTGCAGCACTGGTCGATGACTCACTAGTTTGGTCAGATAATGGAGCTAGTGGGCACTATTGGCCACTCTGCACAAACCAAACGCATGCGTTTCAAGAATCCAAGTAAATAAAGTGATCGCATCAGTATCTGAATATGCCAAGTGGACTGTCTGGAAATGGAACTGCAGGTGACTCGGTAGCAAGCTAGGCTCTCATAGTGTCACTTTGACTACTCATGGTCATGGCTCGAGGGCTTTCACGGATACCACAGCATCTTTCTCTGTGAAAAGAAAAGCTTCATTAGATTGATACTTTGGTATGCAAATTATACAGTTTTGCAATCGAGTGGTACTTGTGTGTGAAACTGTGAATCATTGCCATCGAGCGCATGTGGGGACTGAGGAGCATCTTTACATGTCTCTCTTTGCCCGAGCAGCTCAGAGCCTCAGACATGTGAAATGAGCTGTACCTGCACGGTGTTGACTTTTATGAGCTAGCTCCGACCATCATGTGGAATCTTGGGGAACAGATACGAAATAAGCCCATAATTTAGCACTGTGGACAGATCGATCGATCACTATGGATTGTTGTTTTCTTGGACTACTAAAGAAATTGGTTGTTGGACCTCTTGGATTCAGAAGATTAGGAACAGACAGATCGAGAGGGAGAAATGTTTCTAGGAAGGAGTCAGAGATTCAGATAGGGGTCACAGTCACTTAAGAACCTCATCATCACATTTCACCAAGCAAATACTCGAAGAAAATGGTACCATACATATATTAGACTTAGAGATGTACAAACGAGGTGACAGTGACACACCCATATACTCCTAGATGGATCATGGATATATATTAGTAACAGAACTAAGCTAGCAGCAGGTACTCTATCAACTTTCCAGCATGTACTCCGCCCAGACCATCACACCCAGCCGCGGCAACCGAGACGAAGATGTGGTGTTCATCCTCACGGCTTGCCCTTGTGCTGGGTGTAGATGTAGTCGAGGTGCGCGTCCCAGAGCAGCCTCTTCTGCATGCACTCGTCGTTCCTCTCCTCACACGCCGCCTCCACCTCCTCTGCCCCCATCACCTGCAGAACCAGGACACAAAGGTTAGCTTGCTACCTCTTAGGCTATCAGCACATCATTCATGGCTGATCGATCTAATGGACGGCTCAAACTGAAAGCACTGATAGTTAAATTCAGTGGCTTCTGTTCTCACCTCGGAGACTGCGAGCTCGTCGCCATTGCCCGCGGCACCTTCCTGAAGCACCGGGCCATCTGTAGCAGCCTTGACACCATTCTCTGCGAATAGTTCAGAAACAATGATTAAAGCAGCTAAGCAGGTAGGATCGGTCAACAAAGAGGCTGAGCATAATATGCATGCTTTCTACGAGTGAAGTACCTTGGTGAGGCAGGTGAGAAGGAGGAGGAACAGCATGAGCAGGCAGGAGGCGAGCCGCTGCCGCGCAATGGAAGAAGCAGACGAGGAGGAGCAGAGCAAGAGCGGCGAGCGGTGAACTGATGTTGCTGCAACGCCTCATCTCTGCCTGCCTTGAACAGTTGAACTGTGCTTGCGTTGTCGAAGGGCAAGAGGAGAAGCTGTACTATACTATGCTGGAGTTGTAAGCAGCTGGTTGGCTGGAGGATGGGTGTTGGAGTGGTCGTGGTGCCGCCGAGCGAGGCGCTGTATTTATAATGTGAAAGCTGCTAGCGACAGAGAAGGTAGACAAACTAGGCCTAATTTATTTATTTATTTATTTTTTTTTTTTTTGCTGCCCACTCCCAGCGGAACTAAGAATTTTATAAGATTTTGGTAGAGACTAGGCCTAAATAGCTTCTGTTCTTTTTGTCTACTCTCAGCAGAACTTACAAGAATTTGGTACAGAATGGATAGATCCTGTAACACCCTATGTTTTGCCATGTTATAAAATTCATTAAAAAATTGAACTTTTTCAATTTTGTCACAAACTCAAGTGAAAATCGCTAAATCTGGGTGAAGTATCCAAAATATACCTCAAAATTAAAATTTGAATTTTGAAAACTGCACAGACCAAATCATAATGCATTTTGGAGTTCATTGGATTTTGTTTGAGTTTCTTCGCTTGCAAATTTAAATTTGAATTTCATTCAAATTTGAACTTCCCCAATTTCCAAAAATATTTCTAGTTCCCAAAAGCCTTGTGGACCTATTCTATCTCGGTCTGCTAAAACCCCAACCCAATCAATCCAGCATCCCTCTCTCTTTCTTTTTCTTTTTCCTCTTTTCTATCGGCCGAATCCATTCCTCCATCGCTTCAGGCCACCTCGGCCCCTCTCCTTTTCTCTCTTTTTTTCACTTCGGACCGGGGGACAGCCTAAACACTTGGCCCAACCTACCCTGCATGCACGCGACGCCGACGCATGGCCCAGGCGCAGTCATTGTCTTCCTTCGGATGACCACGCTTCTCTCTCTCTCTCTCATCCCATCGCTTCACCAATGTCGGCAACGGGCTCCACGTGTGCCACATAAGCCTGCCGCTCCGTCTTAACGTCGCCAACTCACCCATGTTGCCTTTTAACCAGAAAACCCACTGCCACCGGTGACCCCGAGCTTGGCCATGTCACGACCCACGAAGACCGTCATCATGTCCCATCTCCCACTCTCTCTCGCCATCTCCTCGGCTCTATAGCCGCTCTGTCATCAACATCACCGGCATGGTAGGCCCGCTTCCCTGTGGTCTTGTATAATCGCCGGTGAAAGAGATATTTTCCCCGCGAACCAACCTTCGTGTGGCTATAAATAGCATCTTCAGGCTCTCCTCTTCCTTACCCCGCACTCAGAAACCAAGCTCTCTCACTTAAGCTTAAGATCCACCTTCTCCCCTCTCCGATGATAACCTTCGACAGCTTCCTCC
This sequence comes from Phragmites australis, assembly GCF_958298935.1. NCBI lineage: Eukaryota > Viridiplantae > Streptophyta > Magnoliopsida > Poales > Poaceae > Phragmites > Phragmites australis. The sequence continues at coordinate 1,970,182 of NC_084932.1, read as the reverse complement.
CTCGCTGTCTGTGAGTCCCCAAGACTCATTATTCCTCCTATGGCTTGACGGTGTCGAGAGCTCACCCATTCACTCCTCCCCTTGGCCAATCGATCATGGGAACCTGGAGTTTACTGGGCCATCGCCGCTACCATCACCTTCCTCCCTCTCTCCAACCACTCTCCTCCCAGTCTGAGCCCACGGTAAGAACCATGTACCTCCCCTCTACCTCGCAAACACCTCCTCCCCTTCAAGATCTATCCAACACCACCATTTTCATAATTTTTGAGTTTATTTGAATTTTCATTTAAATTGATTGAATTTGAGTTAAATTTGTTGTAGTTTACTTATTCGATGTTAATTTGCGTACTTTAGATGAAGAAGCATTCAAGGAAGAACCCGAGGACCTAGATTACGAGGAAGGACATGAATAAGACTTTGAAGAGGGCAAGTCCTAACTTCCTTGATCATATTTAACCTATGTTTTATAACCACAATCTAGTATACCTAATTTAAAAATGCTATAATTATGCATGTTCAATTTAATTAATTTCAATGAGTGAATTGTTATGATCAAGATTGGTTGTGCTATACCTTGTTGCTGATTTAACTGTTTACCTTGAAACCCTGGAAGGTCCCCTACATCAGGTATGTTTGAGTGTTTGGATGATTGCCTTGATTGCTAGTATGCTTAGGACTTTTACTCTTTAGATGAATAGTGTAGTTGAACAACTTAGTCATGCTTATTGTGGAATACATGAAATATGTTAAGTGTTATTGGTGGTGTGAGTATGTTAAACATGTGCAGTTAATGGAATAAAAAGTCTATTTTGACGAGGGTGAGCAAGGTACCCCATGTTAGTGGGATTGCCTTAAGGGCAAGGTTTGCCTTTGCAGTATTTCTTACTGAGAGATACTTATCCTGGTTGTATAAGGACTGGTTCATTATGTCGTCATGCTAAGCATCCCTTGTGCAACCACATGTCCCTTTTATGGGATGGGGTTGACTTCACACCCCATTAGTTGAACCCAATATCCATTCGAAGATAGAAGATGCAATGGGAGCCAGGAGAAGATGTGGGCGACCTAAGTGAAGTCCCATGATACAGCTGGAGACTCTAAAGTTGTTTGAGCCATATTGATCCTAAACCCTGAGTTTGGTGTTCCGTGGGTGGATATCATGGTGATACTAGGTGGTTATGGGACCTCGTTATGCCCGCTCAACCAGTAGCTGAAGTTCGGTTAGTTGTCGTGGGCTAGAGAGGACCCTGTGTCTACCAGCTAATAAAACTTGGGAACTGGCTGGATTGATATATCTTCCTGAGGGCCAACAATCACAATTTGACTTAAATCATGTTCTACCAAATGCTTTCAACCTTGTTATGCAACACCAGCCCTTGCATAAAGATTGGCTTTTTGCAAAAAAATAAATCATATGACCTTATCCTTGGTTATACCCCTTATACATCTAGCAACCTCTCAAAATAGTATTAGGACTTGCTGAGTACCTTCAATACTTACTTTTGTTTACTTTTGCTTGTTGATTTAGATGAAGTTCGGCAATAATGGTGACAAAGAATAAGAGAAGACTAGGGCTACGTCTGCATCTCGGTTGCCTGTAAGCATTTGACTATCTTTGTTTTCCGCTATCGTGTCTCTTTTCGATAAGGTCGTCTACATAGTTTGCATTGGAATATGTGTTGTAAGACCTATAAAGATTTTATTTATGGTATCGTAATAAACTGATATAAGGTGGTGATGTTAATATGCTAGAAATATGTGTATCAACTACTGATCTAGAGACTGATATCATATGCACATTAAAACCCAGAATAGGTGTGCGACATATCCGCTATAATTTCAGAATAAATACACTACATTTCAATAAGGAGGAGTAGGCTATAGTTGTTCGGATCTGCTATTCCTCAACTGCATGAGGTTATTCAGTCCATGGGTTCACTTTCTTCACCACCGAATCGGCTTGTGACCAGGGTTCCGGATCACCAATGCCGCCCAAGACTGAGAGGAACGTCGGGTTCAGCAATGGTGCCACCGACCGCTGGATTTGCAAGAGGAAGATGGTGGCCACACAAGGCACAGCAGCAATACCAATCTTACAGGGTAAAAGGGATGGTGGGAGGTGGTAGCGTTGGATCCGCGACTGAAAATTTGGTAAATTTCAAGCAGTTGAAGCATAGACGGATAAACCATCAAAACAAAACTCAACAGAAGAAAAAAGCAGCCTAGTTTTTTGTTTTTATTATCGGTCCAGAATTTATCAGTGTGCGAATATGGTTGTGGTTGTAGACTCGTAGGTTATCTGGATACGGAATTGAGGAGTATTATTGTACACCTTCCAACGTTAAGTATATCCGAGCTTTTAACTTTTGTAGCCACTCAGAGAAAGGAGGAGGGAATGGCAACTGACGAAGGGAAGCTAAAAATGGTGAAAGACGAAGAGGCGGCACACTACTAGTCAATGTTTACTAATCGTGCCTTTGTCTGATTCCAGAAAATGAAACTCTTCATCCACTAGAGACTCTAAAAATATTTACACACAACTGCCGTTCCACTGATGGATGCTGGATGCAGGGTTTGAGGCAGCAGAGGAGGCGCTGGATTTTGAGGCAGAGCAGCATGAAACTGTGGACCTTTTCCAAGCTTTGAGCCACTGAAGGTTCTTTCTTACGCGGGCTCTCATTTCCTTTTCCTTTCTTTCTTTCTTTTCCACCGGAAAACCCGTTTGCATGCAGGAGCGACAGCGTCAACCCTGCTTAAAATTCCCTATCTATAGTTGTATACCAAAACTCATGCTGAATGTGTCTCACTTTTACATTTTAGTGACTCAGAGACGTGTAGAGCCTGAAAATAGCAGAGAGAAGAGAATGTGTTTCTATTTTGCTCCACATCTCTAATCTCGTGTCCAAAATCTGCCATTGATTGATGGCCGCGAAGTTCTTCGAACTTCAAAGCCCAGAAGAGAGCAGATTCAGAGGCAGAGCCGCCGCCGCCGCTGCATCTGTGGGCATTGACCGCCATGTCCGGCTGGCCAGAGGGCCCCCACATGCACACCCACAGCTTCGCCATTGCCCACTCAACCGGGCACTAGCAGCCATGCTCTGCTCTGCTCTGCTCCGCTCCATCTGCGCTCTGCCTCCCCGCACCGCACTTGGAAGCGCCCACCATTTTCTCCTGCATCATTGGCGCCACTTTTCTAGCGGCAGTCTCGTGTGTGGTCTGCTCTGCTCTGCTCACTGTAGAGGTAGAGCGATCGGTGCCGGCCCACTGCCCACCCACTCTGAGGCGAGAGAGGAGAGGGGGTAGCATGCATCATTGCATCGGCATCTGCATGCGTGCGTGCGTCCGTTCGTGTCGTGCTCGTCGCTGTCGTCGCCCAGCCAGCCTGGGACGTCGGTGCGCTTGCTTGCTTTCAGGTCAACGGCTGGATCCGGCCCCTGTAGCTTTCAGGTCAGCTGTGCACTGGCCTGCACAGTTGCCGCACGAGCTGAGCTAGTCTAGCCAGCGACGGGGACGTGGGTGCGCAGGCACGCTGCGGCGACAGAGACAGAGCCGGCACGGAAGCTAGCCGGGCAGCGCAGTGATGCTGGCAACCTGTGTTAGACCAACTCCAGCCGTGGCTGTAAATTTGCAGAATCCAGTGCTACAGTCTTTGCGGTACTGTAGCACTGAAAATTATCTGTAGCAGAGTTTATACCAGTGCTACAGTACGCTACAGTACGCTACAGTACTATGATAGTGATATAGAATGCTGTAATAGTGTTTTTGAGGTAGCTGTTGAAGACAGCCTTACATGGACACAGACACGAGTATCAGAATCTGACTCAAATTCGAGTGTTTGATTCGGCAAAGAAAATTTGAACACGCGAAATATAACTCTGAATTTAACACGGGTGTTGAAATCTGACTCGAATTTGAGACGTTCAATTCAGTAAAAAAAAACTGAATACAGTGTCCAGGTAACACTGCTAGCAATGCGGCGCCAGAGATATCATCATCCTGCGGAATCTTCGCTCGGTCGCAGCACTCGTGACACACACGGTGGAACAGGTTCCACATGGAGTCCAACTACTCCAGCGATCTGTGGGCGTGATCTGGTTAATTTCTAGAAACAGTATCAGGCGAGTGTCTGGCTAGTGGAAGACGCTTCAAAATGCTTGCGAATTTCATTGAGGATGCCAACTGTTCGTTGGAACTCAAAGGTGCTCAACTTGCCCTATCATTTTCATCTAGTGTGGGATCATTCCTTTTCACATCCTAATACAACGACTAAGAAATCGATACATCAAAAACTAACTCAAGTACAGCATGCGAGGAGATGCCGCGCATAATCTTGTCAGCATGACGCGGCTTGTATTATGTATGATCTCTAAAACGTGTTAATTAGGATATTTTTTTGACCTAACTCTAGGATCACGCACTCTTGATGTGGTTTCTGGACCATTGATCATGCCAATCAAATTATATACATGTTCAATAGATTTGTATTTTAATATACTTTTAATATGACGTTGATTTTATAGCAATTAACAGTATATATTAAGACAAATATATTATATCCTAGCTTGCACACAGTTGCCGGTGACACTGGTAGCTGCATATCGTCTCAACTACTTAGTTTTTTTTTTTTGAGAAACTTCGGTACAACACATAGACATACACACATATACTCATACTACCACCCACTCACACATCGTTACTGAAGACCGGAGATACGAAGCTTAAAGATTGACAAAGTTACTACATACATCTCACTATCAACGGATATGACATCTATCATAAAAGAAAATTCCACCTTAATAAGACACACAAGAAACAAACCTAGGATTTAATCAACTACTAGTTACTTGTTTATCAAGTTGCAAAGTCTAGATGCTTTCTTGAAGTAGAAGGCCCTTAGGATGCCTACTGGCCAACCATATCTACGTGCGTACTTGATTTAGATTGAAATGCTATAAGGAGAACATTAAGCGAATGGGTCTCTTCGTTCATGCATTCCACGTAGATGCATACTACCTGATCATTAAGCTGTATTTCGACATCATGATGCGACCCTCTCCCTGGATCATGCAAACAGTCGATCGTCGCTATCTTTACAACGGACGGTCATCAATCACAGCATTGCAAAGCTAGCCAGCGGCAATCACGGCCTGTGATGCGCCGGAGAAGCAACTGAAATAATAGTACACATGCGCATGGGGCACTTCACCTTTCTCGTACGGTCGATCGTGATGGAGCATGTTGATACTGAAGATTCATGGTGGCTTAGCATGCAACCGGCAAAACGCACGCACGACTGAGCAGAATGATTGCTTAATTTAGCATGCTGATAGAGACCTCGTGACCGTAAAGCAATTGGTGAAGAAGAAGACAGAGCAATGTATTTTGTACTACCTGCCCATCTACGTAGGTGAAAGGTATCATAAGTTAAGTGAGAAAATTCATAGACAGATAAGTATCAGATATGAGAGATGAATCATCGAGATAGATGTACAAAAACATGTGCAGTTGCATTTTCGGTACTTGAGGTGCAACATTCCTCACTTCTTATGATAAAGAGGCCCAGCAGCAGATTCTCAAAATCCCAGGAAAAGGAGTGGACACAAAATTCTCGTCAACAAATTATCAACGCAAATCAATCGAGCATGCGTGATTACTACATGCCTGGTAATTTAGAATCATCATGCATGCTAATGAGCTTGCATGGATGGACATGGCAGGCTAATGCATGGATGGACATGCTAATGAGGGCGCGAGATGCTCGTGATCTCAAAAAGGAAATGCTAGTGTGCCCAAGCCGTCCACTGGAAATGCTTCACGACGACAGGCTTCAGCTTCAAGCGTGTATGCTTGCTTGTTCGTGGCTCTAGATCAGGACGAACATTTCGCACTGGGTCACCACAGAGATTAGAAATACGATGGAAAGCATGCATGTAGCTGCTATGATTTCCGAGGAATCGAGAAAAAGAAACCAGAGATCGTAATCGAACTAGTCGCAGACGTACACCAAGTCACTAACTCGTGCGTCGAAGCTTTCCTTTCTTGCTGTATCGACATGCCATTTGCTCTGCCCATGGTTTCGGTCGAGTCCACCACGATCTTCCAGTGGTGATCGATCAGCATCACCAGTTATTTGGTGCGAGTGCCAGGACCAATCCGGCAATAAAAAAGCTGCCGGTGCACAGATCCTTTAGTTGTTGCCACCAACCCAGCTGCACAAGAATCCATTGAGCTGACACGCACGCAGAGAGGGAGAGGCGAGCAAGATGACTACAGTTAACATGTAAAAGGAACTCGATTAAAAGAAGCTAGTATGTCTGACATTTTGACGCACTTTAAAGATCTAAAGATCTATCAGTGTATGCCCTTTTTCAGCTTCCCTTTCAAAAAAGAAAGGGGCAAAGGGCGGTCCCTGATGACTGACACACTTCCTTGGCAAAATTAACAATAATAGAGGCCGGTAAATTACGATGTTGCAACTGAGTCAGTTCTTCCAGAAGAAGGGCTTCAGGGCATTCACATTTCACAACAAGAGCTAGTAGTACATCAAAGCCGAGGCCCGAATATCAATGTTGTGCTTACGAATGAGAACGACATGTAGAAGAACCCAAAAATATCAAAACTGCTTGGTGACAAGAAGTGGATGATGAATGGCGGCGACCAATCCGAGTCACCATGACTCACTCAAGACTGCTCTGGTTGGGTAACCAATCCTGCTACGACGACTCCAATTTTTTGAGAAACTCAGGCACCACCTGGCCGCAGTTTGCAAGAATCTCACCCAAAGATTTTGCAATGGGGGCATCAGCATTAGAAAAGATACTATGCACCTCCCCTGCAACCGCATGACGTGCTGCCCCAGTAAGGATCTCAACATATTCATCAACTGAAGGAGGGAAATCCACAACCAACACAGTCTCAAACTCTTCGACATCTGTCATCGCCATGTTCTCCCCGTCTTTCACAAGGACATTCATCAGCCCCACACTGCACAAATACAGATACATTTAAGATGTCAAAGTTAAGCATAGCAGTTACTCGGTACTCAATCAAAAGATAATGCGGTGATTAAAATTCTCTAAACCTGAAACCCAAAGTCTTGGCAATATTTTGTTAAAATGGCAAATTAGCTATGTTGCACATGATTCAGTTTGCATGCAGATATTAGAAATTGCACAAAAACAACAATGTTGTTTGATTCACTGCACCTGCTGCATATTGTAAAAGAGTTGCCGTGTGAGTCATCAGTCACCGTGCAATTTTCCAGTTTAAGTGATGACGATAGGTGCTGCGCTTTGTGATTGCTTGCGGTTACTAGCAGAACCCTTGATATCTTTTTAGCGTGACTTTTTAAAATCTGCTCAAGAATTTCCTTGACCTGAAAATAGAAAGAGTTCATCAGAACAGCAAAGTTGCAGCACACCACAATCATCCAAGGCATTTGGAACATCTCCTTCTTAAAAAATTCTCAGCCATGAAATAGATAGACATGTAAGTGCCCATGAAATAGATAGTGCAGGATCCAAATGTCTGTTCAGGTTATCAATGTCAGATTACATCTATTGTTTACGTTTGATGTCCTAAACAGCATGATCTGCAGTATGCAGCAAGCACATCAAGTGCTACTATTAAAGCCAGGAAGACTGGAGGCTCTGACGAAAATTACAGTAGCAACTAGCTATTCACTAATGCTCTCCTGGATAAGGAGCATGACACATAAAAGCCAACCAAATCATGGAACGTAACGTAAGGAAGTAGACACTTGGGAGATAACAGAAGCAAGTACCTTTGATGTTTTCTGCTCCTCTGATGGACAGAAATGTACATACTGGGCTATGAATGCACTTTGGGACGTAACAGAATCACCGATACAGAGCCTTGTAATTCTTCCATGGACTAGATTCCTCGCTATTGTAGCAACATCTTTGTCATATGGATCGCTGAAGATAGTTACCTGAGGATTGCTTGATATGGCATCTCTAATAGAATAAAGTTTGTCACTGACATTAAGGTCCATGAAAGATTTCAGTCCATCAACAACCTGTCAATAAAAGTTGCCATCTTCAGACAAAACTTGATCGTAGGATACGGATAGCTAACTATAGCAAGGAACAATTTTAGAACTAAGGGAGCCAAGAGTCGAGATTATTATTATTTTTCTGGAGACAGTAGGGGAGATTATATTGTTGCTCAAAACTATTACAGAATTCATACCTTGCAAAGTGCAATTGCATAGAGCAACAAAATGATAAATACATGTGAAATGATATGGTTTATCATCAATATGACTCTCATTACTACATTTACTCACCAGCATTGATACATTTGATATGTCAACCGCCTTTAGCGAAATAAGTTCAAGAAGCCTCTCAGGGGTAGATATAAGGAACTCTGGCTCACAACTTTTTAGTCTGATAGAGCAGTCGAGAGAAATAGATTAGAATTAACACTAAATGTGCCAAATGCAATTTGGTATTAACAGGGACTGCCTTGACAGATAAAGCATTCAAATTGAATAGAGGATGATACTAATAATTGAACAAAACATACCCTAACATCTGGTGTTCAATAGAAGTGCCAGGATGCAAGCTCACCGAATGAATTCCAAGAGACTTCAGGGGTTTGAATATCGAACGCACCTGCCCAAAGCCCCAAAAAAACACCAATTGAATCACTATACCATTCACATTATGATCATTGACTAATACAACGAACAACGTAATAGGGAGAGCAAAATGGCGGTACTAACTTGCACGGCCTTTTCCTGGGACGGGACGAGATACAACAGGAAGGGGCAAGAGACGAACATCCCAAGCCTCTCCTTCCTAGCGACGATGTCGCAGGCCGTGGAGACGAGCCACGCCGTCTGCTCCAGCGTGGCGCACGCGCCGCTGGTGTCGAGCACGTCGCACGGCGCCGCGGCGGAACAGCACCTCCAGAGCTCAACGCCCCAGTCGCCGGCGCCGTGGATTCTGCTGGCGCCGTCCTCGGGCGCCACAGCGTCGCGGATGGCGTTGAGGCAGACCACCAAGAACTTGGACGGCCGGTCGTACTCCACGCGGCCGTCTTCCCTCCCCATCTCCACCTCCCGTATGGCCTTGGACTTGGCCATGGGTACGGCCTTGGACTTGACCTTTGCCGGCGGCTGCTTCTTTGTGTTCGTGTCCTTCTTCTCAGGGTCGTCGTCCTTGGCGGCGGCGTTGGCGGTTTCCTCGACCGGCTCATCGATCTTGCGCTTCTTCCCGTGGCAGTCGTTGAAGGGGTCTTCGGGGGTGGGGAGGGAGAAGCACATGCCCTCGCAGGAGCGGCGCTTTCCCGACTTGCGGCGGCGCTTGGATGCGATGATTGCCGCGACCCGCTCCGAGACGGCGTTCTCGCTGCTGCGCAGGCGCTTCCGGCGCACCTTGTTGCGCTTCCGCGCCAACGCGTCGTCGCCCTTCGCCATCGGCTCGTTGGTGGTCAGCTCCGGCGAGGCAAACGGAAACGGCAGCCGCCGGGAGGGGAGACAGGAGCACGCAGTTGCGCAGCTGGGCAAAACCTAGCAAGAACCTCTCTTACTGGGCCGGGCCGGGCCGGTCTGAAGAGGCCCAGAGAAATGTCATGGGCATGTACTGGACCAAGATAATGGGCCGGTCTGAAGGCCCAATTTAATGGGCCTCTACTGGACCGAAGAAAAGAATGGGCTGCCCTGCCGGCATAATTTGGAAAATCGTGTAAAATATCCGATTTTTTTCTTTCCATATTTTCTAAAAAAATTAAACAACTATAAGACCGTTTTAGAATTTAACAGAAGTAAACTCCTAGCACTTATTAAATGGGTCTAAATTAAAAATCATCTACTGAATAGGCGTCCTTTGAGTTTTTTTTAAAAAAACACCACTCACTGAACCGTTGGCGGCGAGACGATCACATAGTTTTGTGATTATTTTAGAAAATATAGAAAGAAAAAAAATTAAAATCCACAATCCCATATGTTTTGAAAAGGCACCGATATTTTCAGGGCCGTAGCCCACCGCTCAAGGCTGGCCCGAGCAGGGTTACAGGATATGACCATTGCTTCAGAGTTCAGATGCCGTTTGATCAGACAAGACTTCAGGGATCAAGAATTCGGATAGGAAAATTGACACCAAGATCCAACTTCCCCACTAGATTATGATGGAAACTACATGAACTGAGCTAATTGGAGTTTGTTTCACACAGGATCATTGATTAGTACACCAAAATACAGTTTTGTTTCACACATCTTCAACCGGGAGCAAACCCAACCAAAAGCAGCTATCGCTGCTGCTCCTGGAGTAGTGGCGGCGCGACATCGACCCTGGCCACCCCATCCTTGGCCTCGGCCACCTTGGCGACCTCCATCTCCCCGACGACCACCTTTTTGGCCACCTCGTCCTGGCTTGCTGAGGACTGGAGTGGATTGCGTTGTTTGCTGTTCCAAGGACGGACGGACGTGGCGGGAGAGATTTATAGAAGAGGCGGGCTGGGTGAGCGGTGGTGGAACGGAGAGGAGTCTAGACAGTGAGCAAAGGTGGCCGAAGCCGATGGCGACATCGGGAGTTACCGAGACACATACGGTACACGAGTCGCACTCATACTTTGCGTGTATATATTAAAAAGAGGAGCATTTAGTTGGTTGTATTTATAGAGACTGATTAAATTGAGTTATTACTTATCTATGAATAAAAAAATTTCTCTCCTCAGTGGTGCTCATGTATCGAGCAATTTGTAACTGAAGGGAGTGTTGCAGTGAAAGTAAATAAGAATCTTGGTCAATATTACAATATGCAGATAACACGATATCGTTTATGGAGCCTGATATTAATCAGGCTAAAAACATGAAACTCTTGCTTTGTGCATTTGAGAAACTCTTTGACCTAAAGATTAATTTTCATAAAAATGAGTTGCTCTACTACGGTAAAGCTAAAGAGTTTGAGGAGCAATATTCACAAATATTTGGTTGTGGGATGGGAAGTTATCCCTTTAGATATCTCAAAATTCCAATGCATCACTGAAAATTAAACAACAATAATTGGTAAGTAATAGAGAAAAGAATTCATATGAAACTTAGCAGCTGAAAAGGTAAACATCTGACCATTAGAGGTCGCCTTGTGCTCATCAACTTTATCTTAAGTAGTCTTGCAATGTATATGTTATATTCTTTAAAGTACCATGAGTACTTAAAGAAGTTGGATTATTATAGATCACAATTATTTTAGTAAAGTGATGAACACAAGAAAAAATATCGTTTAACAAAGTAGATCTTACGTAGACATAAGGAGCAAGGTGGTCTCGATATCCAAAGCCTTAGATGTCCAAAACAGATGCTTACTAAGTAAATAGTTATTCAAATCATTCAACAAAGATGGCATGTGGCAGCAATTGCTTAGGAACAAATATCTAAAGAATAAAATACTTGGTGAGATGCAATAGAAACCCGAGGATTCCCAATTTTGGGCTGGACTTATGAAGGTTAAGGGTCAGCTCTTAAGCTTAGGAATCTTCCAATCAAACAGTGGAACCAAAATAAATTTGAGAAGATAGATGGATTGGATCATCTACTTTTTAAGAACAATACCCACACCTTTATCGAGTTGTTAGAAAGCGGCATGCAAAAGTTGCAAAAGTTTTACGGTCATTAACAATAAATGTCTCTTTTTATAAGTCCATTATAGGCATAAAGTTACATGAATGATATGATCTAGTAATAAAAGTGGCGTTGGTACAACTTAATGATCAAAGTGATGTATTTAAATGGTCTTTGCATAAAACTGGAAGGTTCACACTTCAGTCTATGTATAAGGTTATTATGAATAAAGGTCTTACTAGTTCATACCAAAAGTTGTGGGGATTAAAGCTTTCACTGAAAAATAAGATTTTTTTATGGTATCTAGTTAGAGGGGTTACCCTTACAAAAGACAATCTTATAAAATGGAATTGGCAAGGTAATGCTAATGTTGTTTTTGCAATAACAATGAGGCTATAAAACACTTGTTTTTTTATTGCCAAGTTTGTTTGGAGAGCAGTACAATTTGTCTTAGGTCTTCCACCTCCAACTAGGATATCACAAATGGTTAGCAATTAGTTAAGTAATGTTGATCCGAAGCTTAAACCTCAAATTTGGGTTGGGGCGGGTGCTTTATGTTGGGTCCTATGGTTAACAAGGAATAATATTATCTTTGAAAAATCAAAAACTAACTCTTATAGATCATCATCAAAGGGACTCAATAGATTTGACATTGGTCCTCATTGCAAAAGGAGGAGGCAAGGGGCCGAATGAGGTGTGCATGCTGCATGTTGGAGACCACATAATTGAGATATGTGCAAACCATATGTGGATGTCTACTAAGAGGTTTGGCACTTGATGTTTGATTTTCTTCATGTTTATAATTGGTGAACTATTTCCTTTTGTCATTTATTGGCTTCTTACTCACAGCCGGAGGCTGAAACTATATAATAATGAATGGTTGAGTGTATGTCTTATGCAGAGGCTAGAATAATACAAATTTTCCTTATATAAAAATAAGCGGATGTAAGAGTTGAGATTATAATTTGTTGCTTATATGTAAGTAATTTTATGATACTGATAAGTAAGTTCATTTGTATAAACAGAAGTAAGAGTCTGTATCCGTCGAGGCAGACTGTGCAGAGAAACTCAAATCGAGCTTTCCTCCCGGGCCATATTGCAGTCTTACATTTGCACCCATAAGCTCTAACTGGAATAATGCATGCAGACAACTAAACATATTTTTCCTTAAAATTATATGCAATCATTGAGTCACATTGCTCTCATACAAATAACCAATCAACGAGGGCATCCGCAACCGTCACCATTAACAGCTTGCAGATGCAAATTGCAGTGCTCTAATCAGCAGTGGATCTTATGGGGGAGGGGCTCAAGTCCTTCTACTGGTTGTCACCAACCATCGTAGCCCCTTCTATTTTTTGCAAAGAAAGAAGAGGAGGGAAACGAGGTGAAGGAGCCATGAATCATATTAATGCACGACGTTCATCAAGAATAACATTTCTAAAAGCTCCAGATTACTTTATCAATAGATTCACTGGTAACAATACAGGCTACAGAGCACAACCAAACATGCATAGCTGCAAGGCGGAACTAGAATTAAGTTAACTGACACAGTAATATTGCACTTAGCTGGTCAGCTAAACATCACACATGGACAGTAAGAGCCATGTCCTTCAGGTAAATGTGTCAGCGATGAGGCGACAAAAAATGACAACCATAGCAAGTTCTACTCCTGAGGAGTCAAGCATATGTTGATGTCAGGTGAAGGCCTGTGTGCCATGGACTGTGAGCTTCCGGTTACAGGCCAGCCAACCATCGTGAAGTCTGTGGTGGTGTTCAAGTTCATGCCGCTAGTTGCATTGTGCTGCTCCACACTGGCATGAGCCTGTTCAGGTGCGGCGGACACTGGTGGCGCATGGCAGCCGTTGCCAGGAGCTGCCTGAGAAATGGGCATTGCCGCTGTGAGCACCGGAGGGGGAACCATTGGTGCGGGCAGTGCTGGAGCAGCATATGGTTGATGCTGCAAGCTCATCCTCTTCTGATGCTGCTTCAGACTGTTTGGCAGGAAGCTCCCCACAATCACCTGCAGTCCAAAAGGTTTATGTGAATAAACGAAAGATAATTCCTACAAAGTTTGTCATCAGTGCGCAACAAGTTACACATTGCAATGAACCAACAAGGAATCGATGTTTGTGTTTTGATGAGTTAAGTGTGACAGCATTGGTAATTTGGTGTAGATTTTCCAGTAGGTTTTTACCTGTATAGGACTGGCAGCATGCAGCATCCGAGCCACTACACCGCCAACTACGCGGCCATCAGGACCAGCAAGAGAGACACTGAGCCCACCGGTTCTCCTCCTACCTTCCTCAGCCATTGTAAAAGAGCCCATCAATCGCAGAATCTCAAAACGGCCCTGAAAACCAGAAACACATCAATGCTGTTATATAAGTACAGTTTAAGAATGAGTAGCATAAACAGAAACATATATGTGCGTGGTGAGATGTATGACAATGTTGTTATCCTATACCGATACAATCACTCAAGGCTTCTGTTGTCATTTCTCTCATGCAAATGGGAGACCATAGAAGTCCCATGGCCATTTATACCTTTGAACAAGTTTATGTGTATTTTACTATTGTGACAGAGTCTAGCTTACAGTTAGGAGACTTATGGTTTCTGAAGTCAATCAGACCTGTAATGGATATAGAAGAAAGTGGAAGGGGAAGCCTTTTCCAAAAGAATAGGCCAACCAGCTGGTGAATCTACGATAGTATTTGCATGTTTGAGGACTCATCTAAATGAAGTCAACAAATATGAATTGCATTGGGTGAAGGTGAACCTACAATATGATGTTTCAGAAACTAGAATTAGATGTTTTCACCCCGCATGGGTGGTTGCAATTTGATATAACCCAACATGATAGATCGAATTAAGGTTGGCTTTTTGGAGGGAAAAAAATATTGGCGAGAAAGTCATTATGCTTGATGTTCCTATAGACAATGCTAAATCCAAATAGACCATTTTTGTCCAAAGTAACCAATTCTTCCAAGTTCCCAGAAGTTCACAAAAGCCAGTAGATCCTAACTCAGAACATTTACAAGGAGAATGATAAGATACAAAGAGTGCACTCCAGAGTCCATACCTCATAGGTGAAGGTGCTACCAGATGAATCCGGTTGCTTCAATGTTACATTGGAGATTGTCCCATTGGCAGAGAGGATGCACACTGAGCGGGGGCCCTTCTGAGAAAACGACATTATGCGCGCCGCCACATCCTACGAACGAATTGGACAAGACAATTAGTTTTACCCTTAAGACAAGCATTGCACACTAGTTAACAATGCCAAACTTAGCTGCAGGGAAACATGAAGCTGCCACAAGATGGAGTACATGTCTTACCTCCCCAGTACCCACGATGATGACATGAGGTGTGAAACTCCCTCCAGCCGACAGCGCGTACCATTCCCCTTTTGCATTTGAAGAATACCAATCAGACAGGTAAATGAACAATTTTTAAATAACTAATTACTAGATGATGGAACAGAAACCTTAACAAAGGTTAATCTGTATGACATTGACTAAATCACGGGCAAAATATTAGGTCGATTAGTTAATCCACCAAGGAAAATCTCCCAAGAAGGAATGCACACACAAGGTTGGTAGGAATTAGGGGGCAAAACATGAGAATCACTTTGATAATTAGCAGAGGAGATAAACGCGACAATGAATAGCAGAACTGTGGTGACTGGTAGTGGATATTGACTTATTAGCCCTCTTCAGTGTAAAAAGCAACAGACACATCACCCTATCTGGACCCCATCCAAGCAATCGAACAGAAATCTACAAGGGGAGCAAACATAGCAAGAAACGACACAGCAAAAATGGACATTTTGGGTTGCTCAAGAAGAAAAGGAGGAAGCTTTGCATTTCAGAGGGAGCATACTGACCTAGAGTGGCTAGGATCTGGCGCCTCCCGGAACCACGCGGCCGGCCCCTGCGCCGCCCGGAGCTCAAGTTGGCGTGCTCACTCTGCTCGTCCATCTGCATGCCATTGTCCCCGGTGGCCTCACTCGGCTTCTCACCACCCAAGCTCCAGGTCCAGGCAAGTGGAGTTGCAGTGGCGTCCCCTCCATGGCCAGCCACGGCCGGTGGCGGGGACGGTGTGGGGGACGTCGACGGCGAGGAGGGAGAGGACTGGTACCCATTTGCTGCTTCCTGCGGCTCTGTCATGGATATATCTGCTCGGAATAGACCATGACCGGATTCATGGCCACCTGCCGCTGCAATGCCTTCCCTTCCCTCCATTTATCATGTGACGAGCTCTTCTTGGTGCCTTCGCCTTCTTGGTTGGGCGTTGCTTGGTTCTTGTTCTTGGTTTGCTACTCTGCTAGCTTCGAGGAGGAAGACAGACAAGGGGAGGCACCTACACTAGATTTACTTTCCCTTTGTGTCCGGTTACCAGCAAGACCAGTAAGCAGCAACTGGTTCTGGTTGTACCAGTATTATACCAGAGTAAACATATTTTGAATATGCGAAAATGACAGAAATAAAAATAGGAGGTTTTGGAGCAGAAACTGCACAAGAATGGCGGGGTTTCATGTTCTTTGTGATCCTCTCTCTCCTTTGACCAACCATCTGATTGGTTGGATTGCAAAAGTGTACTAGAGGACGATTGACAAACATAGCTTCCGTTTTTTATTGAACAGTAAAATAGCGAATGAGACTGAGGTCATCTTCCGGAGCTTCGGTTTTCAGTGTTACAGTACCCGTAAAATATTGTAGCACTCGAATTTGCGGTCACCGGAAAATCTGGTACTCCAAATTTACTGCTAGACAGGGGCGGAAAGGAGTTAAAAACAACTGTAATATATTAATTGACGTTGTCGTACAAAATTAGAAACATAAAATTTAATTCATAAGCATGATAGCTCAAGTTTGAATATAAATACTCTGCTTGTCCTTTATCTTCTTACCCTCTTGTTTTCTACAAAAGTCTAGCAGGTGAGAGAAAAGCAATCACATCGGGGATCATACCATTCGGTTCATTACTACTCACTCCATCTGTAAATACGTTACTATGTCTGCACTGCACACTTTTGATTATCGCTTTTTTCAATTATATATGGACGAATATTATAGTAAATAGTAAGAATGACTAAGCACATGCAGGAAAAAATTAATGACACAATTAAATGTCAGTCTAAATATGTGTAAACAACAGCGATTAAGGTTTTAAAATATGAGTAGCATACATTATAAATAGAAATTTATTCAGCAATATAGGGAGTACTCAGTTTAATGTAGTTGAGATAAGGTAGTTCTATTACAAGTACTAATTATGCTAGTACTACTAATACTGGTAACGTGTTTGGTTCGCGGAAACGGAACCGTTTCTCTCAAAATCAGGCTGAGGCGTTTCGCTCCAGAATTGAGTCGAAACATTCACGTTTTTTGCCTGGGGCCAGAAAACGGGCGATTGAGATCCTTTGCAGCTTCGTTTTCTCTCTCCGCAGTACTGTAGCAATACTGTAGCACCAGATACCGATTCGGCTGAAGATGACCTAAGGCCCTCTCCAACAGGATCTGCAAATTTAAGGATTCTAGTGCTACAGTACTTTACGGTACTGTAGCACTAGAAATTCGTCTCCACCAGAGTCTGTATTCAGTGATACAGTACTGCTACAGTGTTAGGGATAGGGGATGCTGTAATAGTGATAGAGGATACTGTAATAGTATTTTGAGGATGAAAATTTAAGGTAGCTGTTGGAGATGGTCTAACCAGCAACTGCAAAAGGGTACAGTAAAATACATTAGTCCCTTCCTCAGCTGTCAGATAAAAATCAACTGATCAGTTCAGATGCTATAGCAGCACCGTCGCTACATTACGACGGAATACTCTCGAACAGTACTTTGTCTACAGTACACTGTAAATCACTGTTCATCTACTCACATTTTACTATTCATATACTACAGTAATATATATATATATATATTGCCGGCTGTACTGCAGAGGATCGGGATCCGAAAACGGGCGGAAGACAGTTTCACCGACGAAATAGGCGCGTAGGGCTGTTTGGTTAGAGACAAAAGGAGCCGAGTTAAACTTTAGCTATGCATTAAAAATTTGGCATCTATTTGATTTAGAGCTAAAATTTAGTCATGTCTTAAAAAAAATTGATTGGCTAAAATTTTTCTATAACGTTTCTAGCCAAATCTCAGACGGCTAAATCATTCGTCAAAATTTTTGGCCGATCAAATTTTAGCTTTACCTCAAACCAAACATAAATTTAACAACTAAAATTTAACATTGGCTAATTTGATCTCTGAACTAATTTTAACTTGACTTGTTGGGACAAAAGCTGCACAGTACCACTGGCAGCCATTTATCTCTCCTATTTTGACCAGTGCCACATGTGTTGACTCGGCCCGCCGGGCCCAGATCAACAAATCTAGAGAGTGGATGGGTAGATTTGGGTAGGAAAGGTATTTAGAGTTTTAGGTGTTCCAGGAAAGACAAGAAAAGTGCAAAATCAATTTTTTTATTAGTAACCGTAAAATACTCATTGAAAAAATATGTATTAAATTGGTCAATTGCACCACTATTTTTTCTTTTAAGAAATAGTATCTAGCCATCTAGTCAAACTATCTTGAGAGATAATTCTAATTTACTAAATAAATATTTTTAGAGAGAATCTAGATTCCTATTAAAAAGACGTTTAATATGAATAACAAAGCATGCCATTTATCATCTTTCTATGCACCATTCCCGGTGTTTATCTTCTTTTGAATTTTCAAAATCACATAGAACAAGATGAGGATTGGTTGATTCTTGCCTGCTTCCTCTTCTTTTGAACACAGTTTCAAAAGGCTTTAGGTGACGATGTGAGAAATTATCAGTGCAGTAATAATAACAGGCACGCTTACCTAAATTTGCAGCACTAGTACATGGCCAACCTGCACTGCACATTGCACAGCTGTCCAACTGGGAGATAAGATCGAAAGGGCAAATGTTTGGCTTTTGAGAGGAATTCAAAGCGAAAATAAAAAAGGTATAGACCTGAATAAACAAGAAGGATGGCGCTAGGGTATCCATTTTAATATACACAATGAGAAAATAAATGCTCCTACTAACAGTAAGGATAACTCATCAACTCAACCATAAGAACATCAGGAACAGAAGAGAGGAAGAAACAAACAGATGAGTTGAACCTGTTAAAAAAAGAAACTGAAGACTGGGTGTCGAGAAAAAATAATTTCCCCCAAAAATCAAAGAGAAAATTACAGTGGAATGTATTAAACTAGAAATGTGCATACAACATTAATATACAAGATAACAACTAGAGCAGGAGAAATCCTCTACAATACTGTACCATCACTAATACTACGAGAAATCGAATCCACTTATCGGTGACTATTACTGCAGCTTGCAATACAGATAATTTATGTCCGAGCAGGAGAGAGAACCTCTGTCCCTTGCCTTGGAAACAAAAAAGCTTGCAGTGTACACAGCTGTAAGCCTGTAACTGTGAAGTTGCACCGCAGCTTGATCAAATTTTCCGCATCATCCGCTCCACGAGTATGGAAATGTACTAGCTGAGAGCATCTCCAATCAACTACTTATATTTGACTCTCTATTTTTTTATTTAGAGATCTCTCATCTAAATTTCATCTCTTACTTCTCAACGCGTTCTAATCGACCCCTCATATTTGACTCCTATATTCAAATCACCTCTATTTTATTAATATCTGGTAACTCTCTCTCTCCTCTCTCCCTCTCTCTCCCGACGCCAGCCAGAGCTCTCTCTCCCCGACCTCCCTCTCCTCGAGCTCCCTCTCTCCACGCCTCCACGGCACGGGCGGGCGGGTGAGGGGGCGACAGCGTAGTGTGGGCGGGGAAGCGTGGGCGAGCAGGTGCGGGACAGTGCGGCGGCACGGGAGGGGCCATGCGCGGGTGCGGTGGCGCGGGTGAGGGGCCGAATGAGGGGACCCTAGATATAGGGGGTGAGGGAGGAGATTTGAGGGCTCCTCAAATAAAAAAGGGTCGGATAGGGAGTTAGTTAGAGACCGATTTTTATCGTTTTCTCTCAAATATAAGATAGAGGGTAGGAAAAGAACTCAGTTGAAGATGCTCTGAGGATCTCAAAAGATGGACACACAGCGTGTTCCTAAAGCTATTGCATTTCAGATACTTAAAATGGGCGCAAGCAACTCAGAAGAAAGCAACAGGTAACTCTTTAAAAAAAGTAAAATAAAATAGTGTCATCTGCTTACGAAACAACTAGATACAGTGGACACAACTAGAACGATGAAACTTGAGCGTACCAATCACCAAAAGGAAATTCTAATCACCATATATTTGAGTTCTAAATATAAACTGTCATTCTATACCTGGTTCTTAGGTTTTTTTTGAAATTAGAGATTTATTAACTCTTATCATTACACCAAACTATGATACGACTATATAAAAATTTAGTCTCGATCTTTATATAACTAAGATGTATATAATCACATCTAGCTTTTAGTGCTTCAGTTAACAGCATGTCATTGTCAGTAAGAAAGGCAAAGCTGAGACATTTGAAGAGCTTTGTTTCTTAAAATAACTGACTGTGGCAACTTTTGCAATTTAATGTAGCTACGAGCTGCGTGAAAGAAACCCATACGACCATACTCACACACAGTTCACAATGATCATAATTTCAGAGAAATTGAAACAAACAGGCAAAAAGTTCTCAAAAATCCATATACACACTAAGGAAAATGCGGTGCCACAAGGGTGTCCTTTTATTTCCGGAGGTTCGTAGGAATAATCTTTTTGTTTAAGAGGCTTTTTTAATAGAATATTGGAAGACAAGATACACGGAAGGCCAAACAAATAATGTTGTACCGAGATAGATGACCAGAGAAGAGTGAATATTCATTTTATAATTATTTTTGAAGTAGATTATCTACTCCGTGTTCACCTAACACTCCTAAAAAACGCACAAACAGAAACCAAACAGAGAAAAAGTTCAAAAGTAAGATTTCGAGACAACATAACTCTGAAATGCGAATCATAGTTTCCTTTCAAGACCATTTCATATTTCTTAGCATTTGAAAGCTCTTAACTTGTAAAGAAACTAAAGAAGGTGATCACCAGGTAAAAAACTCTCTAAGTTGTTGATCTAGAGGTAAGGGAACTCAAGACCCTCTCATGTACATGAGTATGTGAATTTTATATCTCTAATAATAGAAAAAACAACTTCTTAAGGTGAAAAGATTGCAACTCAAAGGCAAAAACAAAAATCAACACGAAAATAGAAAAACTTGCAAGGAAGTCAAATGAACTAAAAGAATGAGACTACAAGAAGATGAGCACGATAATATGTAAGAAAATAATCTTCATTAAACACAGATGTTAGCTCTATTTTCGGCAAACTACAAAGTTTTTCTCACAAAAGCTCTAACCTATTACAAAGACTAACTTTACCCTCTCATTTCCTCTAAAACCTATCAATAGAGCTCTCAAATGGTTGGCTCAAGACTCTCTCACAGCTCTATCCCTCTATTTATAGGCCTAAGGATGTATCTTGGCCTTTAAATTTTCTTGTTCCTAAAATACTCCTTACTAGTAATGCAATCCTATCTACCACCAGGATATTTTAGTCTATTTTTCGTTTCGTCCATCGAACGGTCATGAATTCTTCACGCCTTAGCTTCGCCTAAACGCAAGATCCGTGATAATGCCATGTGATCCTCCAGTCCTCCTGTGGTTTTGTGGCCAAACCACGAAACCCTAGCACGTGTCTCAAAGCGTAACTAGCCGCCACTTGTTTTGCCTTAAACAAGCGCTTCGATGTTGACGCATCTATTCTGTCTTGCGATCTTGACCGTCGGCAAGTCTCTCCCACTCTCGTTCCATCTGGTTGCCTCGTCACTTGCGTCGGCATCCTATTCGCTTGACTTTGTCAATACGCCATCTTCATCCTTCTTCATCCGTGCTTTCCTTGACCTCCACGTGTACCGTCAGGATCACTCTTGACTACGCCCGACCTCTTTTAGTCCAGCACCAAGCCTCCCACTTGGCCTCGATCATCTCGCCGTCGACCGACAAGTTGCATCCATAACCTGAACACCATAAGACAAGATATCATGTTTCTCCATACTCCAAAATATATCTAGGTTAGCACAAACCAAAAATCCTCAAATTAAAGCACATCATGCAAAATCGTAAACACCGGATGCTCCGATGTGCTCACCCTCTGAACACCGAACCATCCGGTGAGTGTAGCTCTTTTTTCGCACTAAAAATTTACTCTCTGCAAGAATTAGTCCAGTGATATACTCCGGTGTGCACACTATCCACCATCGGACAATCATGTGCACAAATGTCCCGCAAGAAAAGGTCCAATGTACTCTTTGGTGTTCACACTACTCATCACTGGATTGTCCGGTGAGTACAACTCACCAGAACTCAGTTTTGATCCTTCTCTGCTGGAAATAGTCTAGTGGACACAAGTAGCAACCAACGGACCATCCGATGCCTATTTCAAATTTTGCTGCCAAACTGAAAACCTCCGGCGTCAGCATCAACACACACCAGATCATACGGTGAAGCAAATTTCCTAGGCACCAGATAATCCACAGTTTCATAATTAGTGCAAAGTAGGGAAACTAGTGCTATGTCAAGTTCAAACTAGGCAACCAAGTTCAACCTGATGGGCTATGCAAACACTCACATATCAATCCAAGCCTTAGTTTGACAAGATGAAAAAGAACATTCTTAACACATTATAAAAGCACAAGTTAAATTTATTATTTGATCATTTTCTTATCCTCAAGTGAACTTTAGCAACCATGAGTTCACTTCTTTGACAAACCAAATGAAGCATTAAGCCACCGTATTGGATTTAATTTTAAGTCAACACTTAACCGTTCATTTGATTAACTTAACAATAATTCAAGATATGCAAATTTCACAAAGCTAAATTAAGGTGTGCCTTGATGACACAAAAAAGCACATGCTCACCCAAGGGTTAATCATGGGTTAAACATTTACATAGACAAAGATCAAAGACCCTCAATCCGTTGAGCTGAACAAAGCGGCCTAGCACAAGCTTTGCATAGAACTAGCCCTAATATAAGTATTGATCAAGCTAAAACAAACACTCAATGGTGACAAGTGATTAGGTTTACCAATCATATTTCAAGTTCATTGTTATAAAATGCAGGCTTGCTCAACAGATTTTATGACATGTCTCAATAAGAGTCTAAGCTTGCACAAATTGTTATGCATCCACTACACTTAGCACAAATTCAAACCTAGTACAAGAAAGTGCAATGAACATATAAGTGAAGCTTAACTACTATGAATATCTTACAAAATGAGATAAAAATACAAATAAAACAAAAATAAAATAGAGTATGTATATGAAAGACTCACCCTCACACAATGTCATAGGGATAGCACACACCAAGTTTTCTCTTCAAAAAGACAAATCTATTAGTATCTAGAGGCTTGGTGAAGATGTTGGCTAGCTGGTATTAGGTATCAATGTATTTTAAATTTATGTCCCCTTTCTCATTGTGGTCTCTTAGAAAGTGGAATCTCACATCTATGTGTTTGGTTCCGAAATACTGAACTAGATTGGTGCTAAGCTGATGGCACTAGTGTTGTCACACAAAAATAGCACACTCTTGAAATCTAACCCAAAATCTCTCAAGATAGAAACCATCCTCAAAATCTGTGAGCAACAACTAGAGGCAGCTACATATTCAACTTCAACAGTAGACTACGCAATGCTATACTGCTTGCAAGAAGACCAACACACAAGAGAAGTACCCAAGAAATGACACGTACCAGAAGTACTCTTCCTGTCAATTCTACACCCAGCAAAATCCGCATCAGAAAAATCTCAAAGAGAAAGTAAAGAGGAAGCAGAAAACCAGAGTCCATTCTCGAGAGTGTGCTTGAGGTACCTTAGAATGCGTTTCATGCTTGGCGGTGAGACATCCTCAATGAAGCTTGGAAGCGCGCGCAGAGGCAGACAACGAAGTAGATGTATGGTCTTGTCGCCGTCAGATACAGGAGGGAGCCAATCATGCTCCTGAACTCCCGCTAGTTTGCCGCTTCGCCATCTTCATCCGGATCATGCACAGTCGAGGTAGCCATCGGTGTCGCCAAGGGCTTCATGTTGCTCGTGTCGAACTTCTTCAGCAACTCCTTGGTGTACTTCGTCTGGTGGATGAATGTACCATGCTTGCATTGTCTGATTTAAAGTCCAAGGAAGAAATTGAGTTCACCCATCATCGACATCTCGAACTCTCTGCTCATAGTTTCTACAAACTTGGACACAAGTGCATGAAAAGAGCCACAAAAAATGTTATCATCTACGTAAATCTGAGCAAGTAGAAAATATTTGTGATTCTTGAGAGTGATTAAAGTTTTATCAACCTACCCCATGACAATACCTATGGACTACAATTGTGTTGAGAATTGCTAGTAGATTGTTGCATATGAGATACCTAAGTGATAAAGTATGGATTCGTTGAGGAATGCCCTGAGATCAAAATATATGCATCGAGGTCATTAAGCTCTAAGTGATGCTCATGTGATTAAGAAGAATCTAGAGAGGAAGAGACCTCAGAGTTTGAGGATGGTCTTTAGAATATTGACAATAAGCATGAAGATCAAAGTTACCTGTGGAGATCAAGTAACTAAAAGTATAAAATTATCAATTGAGTTTTATGGACTAAAACATGTGCTATGTACTTGAGAGTAAGTTGAGGTTAGATTCCATATGAAGAAAAATATTGAATTGAGATACTTAATGTGCCGAGTTGAAAGAATAAGATCAAGACAAGTTTAATAGACAACTTGTGTGCTTGATGCTTGCGGTTCATACCTCGGTTGTGAACCGAATGAAGATGATATGAAAGAAAAGTCTTCTATCCTTGGTGCATGGAAAGCAATCAAGTAAACTTCATCAAGCTTCTGAAAGATCAAGAGAGGATCGAAATGGGAAGCAGGGATGAACATTGTCATTAAGCTCAAGTGAAGAGTTGATGACAAGCCTAGAAGAAGCATCGGGACTCGGATGATGTGTTCGTCAAGTCCAATGAGATGGCTAGCTCAAGGCAAAAATATAAAATATAAGGTATTTTCTTTTACTAGTCAATAGTGATTAGAGAAGAGAAATGACCGGATTGATAGGATAAATGTCGTACTATTAAGAGAAGTCTAGACGATTGCTTGAGTTTTTACCATGTGTTAATAAGTTCAATCTTGCATGTGCATATTCTCTTTGGTAGTATACTATAGTTTGCAAATAGGTTTTACAAATAGCTCAAGTCCATGTTCCTACATTGTGTGGTATATCACTAAGTTTTCAAAGGTGTTTTGCAAGTTGTCATAATGAATGCTTTAACTGTTCTTCATATAGAACCTTTAGGTTTGCTAATTTGTTTTGCAAAAGGTTAAGGTTCATATAGTTTTTATTATGGTGGATCTTTGGACTATGTTTTAGGTTTGATCCAATATGTTTGAGATCAAGCAATCAGTTGAGATGCGTATCTCTCTAAATAAGTTTTCCGTAGAGTTCAAGATCACCTAAATCGGACATTAGTTTAGAAAGTTATCGTTGTTTCTCTGGGTGCCAGTTATGCTACCCAGGGAGTGGCGGTCTGACCGCCAAGAACTTTGGTCTGATCGCTAGGGTAGTGGTCTGACCGCCAAGATGGCCAGCGTGACCACTAAAGCTTGCAAAGATCTTTCATATCTCTGGAATGGGTGGTAGTCTAACCGCCAAAGTGGCCGGTCTGACCAACAGGTGTTGTCGGTTTGACCGTCAATGAATAGAGTTTCGGACCTTTATTTGAAGCTCACGGTTTGACTACCAAGAGGGCCGGTCTGATCGCCAGAGAGCTGAAAAGGCTGTAACAGATAGTTTTAGAGCCGTTTGAAAGTGACGGCCTGACCACCAGATGCACAGAGAGGTCGTACTTTAGGCAAAGACTATATTTCGAGTTGTGGCCTATATATACCTCATGTCCAGTGGCTTGGAGGATCACTCCTGCCCCCATTGAACATACTTGAACTAAGTAAAGTTCTTCCCACATATTTGTGCATGTGTTGCACATAGAGAGGATTGTGAGGCAAGAATCAAGTGCATTTGAATTAATGATTGAGCTTTAGACACTTGGTGAGAGTCGAATTCATCTTGGATTGTTACTCTTGGTGTTTGCCAACTTGAGGATAAAAATGAAAAATGTGCCAAAATGGTCAAATTCTGTTTTAATCACTTGATCTAACTAAGTCTGGTTTCATATGTGAGTATGTCGGTGTATTCAGAACCAGGGGTCCCTAAGTCCCGAGGCCAGGCCGGCCATCCACCACATGTCACCACCCTGCAAGGTAAGAAGAGGCTAAGCCCCGGGAGAAGGTGCTCGGGACCGCCGCCTCTGGTTCCCGAGCACCCTAGTTCCCCGATGCTCCGCCGAGCCCAAATACCAAGAAGGAAGTGCTCGGGAGAGAGTGCTCGGGGCTGCACGTGGCAGCCCCCGAGGACTCGGTGCCCCGAAGGTTCCACCGAAGTGCTCGGGAGAGAGTGCTCGGGGTTGCACGTGGCAGCCCCCGAGGACTCGGTGCCCCGAAGGTCCCGTCGAAGTGCTCGGGAGAGAGTGCTCGGGGTTGCACGTGGCAGCCCCCGAGGACTCGGTGCCCCGAAGGTCCCGTCGAAGTGCTCGGGAGAGAGTGCTCGGGGCTGCACGTGGCAGCCCCCGAGGACTCGGTGCCCCGAAGGTTCCACCGAAGTGCTCGGGAGAGAGTGCTCGGGGTTGCACGTGGCAGCCCCCGAGGACTCGGTGCCCCGAAGGTCCCGTCGAAATGCTCGGGAGAGAGTGCTCGGGGCTGCACGTGGCAGCCCCCGAGGACTAGGTGCCCCGAAGGCCCCACCGCAGTGCTCGGGAGAGAGTGCTCGGGGCTGCACGTGGCAGCCCCCGAGGACTCGGTTCCCCGAAGGTTCGCGCAAGATCATTCAAAGACCCGAAGGGTCCCGTCGTCAGGGTGTCATCCAGTCAAAGGCCCAATGCCGCATTTAACAGGCACGCACGGTCTGACATTCTGACATCCTGACATTCTCGGCTGCCCACGCCCCAGTGTCAGACCCTGCCATGCACTGGCAGGGGGGCGTGGGTCCATTAAATGCACGGGTCCCGTCCCGTTTTCATCCAGGTGCCTCGGGATAACGTTGCCAGAATCGAAGCGCTCGGCCTGCCACCCTGCCCTGGCAGAAGAACAAGACAGGGTGGGCGCACCGGGCACCTCTGAGGCTGCCCGGTGGGCCCCTTGCATGGCGCCCCGAGGCTTCCGCAGCGGCTGGAGGTCGAATGCGCGCCGCATTTCTCCACCGCCCCTGTCACTTCACCAAGGTGAGATGATTGCGCCTTTCTCCGTGGGACTTTGGCATTCGCGTCCCCCCTTTCCCATTCAGGATATGTTGAGGTCGGCACACCTATAAAAGAAAAGGATGGAGAACATGAAGGGGTGGGTGAAAAAGAGGAAGAACGACAGCCCCCGACCACCAGACAACCAACAATCTCCGACGAACCAGGTCAAAGATAGATTGACGGACACTCGAACCAGCTCAAGTTAAGCTAGAACATAAGAGCCTCAAGCTCTTTGTAAACAGTTCTCCCCTTAGAACCAGATACCTCCTTGAAGAATCCCCTTCAAGGGTAGATATAACACTCACACAGGAGTAGGGTGTTACACCTCCGTGCGACCCGAACCTGTCTAAACCCCAGTGTACCCCTTTTTCTCGCATTAGGGTGATCGTCTCCCACTAGCCATCGCATTTATTTCCGTTCCTGCTTATTTCCCCAAACAAGCTCTCCCAGGATCATCCCCCCGGCCGAATCTCTAAAAAGGGGTCTCTCGGGATCCCTGCGATAGGAGTTCATCCTCCGACAGCTGGCGCGCCAGGTAGGGGGGAATATCCCTGGATTGTTTGTTTCACTTTTTCTTACAGGAAAAGATGGCCGGTGGGCACCGTCTCCAGCGTTCCGGCTCCACTTCCAGTAACGGAGTGCTGCCCGACGACCGAGAAAGCCCCGTCGCTGCTGCGTACCCGCGGCAGCCGCCATCCACGCGTGCGGTCTTTCCCGCCCAAGGGAATCAAGGCGCTGGGCCCATCAGCGCCGCCGCCGCTGCTGACGTACTTTCCGACCCCCAGCAGGTGGTCGGGACCCCGGCCGCCAGGTCCGCCTCTGGACCACGTCGGGTGCCGCCTCGGCGCAGGCTCGCTTTCAGTGAGGCCAGCCCAGGAAGCGCGCTGCTTGCAGCACATGCTCTCCTCAGGCACCCGCCCGTTCAGGCCATGCCAAACACTCCGGAAGGCCGGTGGATACAAGATGTCGTCGCTTTGGTCGGCACTGCTCGTCGCTAGGTGCAGGCCGGGAGTCCTCGCACCACTTCTCAGCATGGTGCCGCCAGAGCCGGCTCCTCAGCGGGCAACACCCGCACGGGCCGAGGGGTCTCCAGGCGGAGCGCAGTCCCCCTGGCCGTGTCAGAAGCCCGGGACCTTCGTTTGCACCTTGACGAGCGGAGGGGCCACGAAGATGCCCGAGTCACTCTCGAACGTCAGCGGGAGACCCGGCAGGGGGTTGGGGCAGAGGACCAGGCTTCCTCTCTCCCGGCCCACGACCACCGGGGATCCCCGGCTCGCCGCTTCTCGCCACCAAGAACCCCCGCTCGTGCTGCGGGGTACGGCACCGGTTGCCGTGCCTTCACCACCGAGCTCCGCCGGGTGAGGTGGCCTTCCAAGTTCCGCCCCGAGCTGCCGGAGAAGTACAACGGGTCCATCGACCCCGTCGAGTTCCTCCAGATCTACACGACGGCCGTCCAAGCGGCCGGAGGCAGCGAAAAGGTGATGGTAAACTATTTCCATGTTGCCTTGAGGGGTTCCGCCCGCTCTTGGCTTATGAACTTACCCCCAGGATCTATCAGCTCCTGGGATGACCTGTGCCACCAATTCGTGGCCAACTTTCAGGGCACGTTCGCGCGTTCCGGTTTGGAGTGCGACCTCCACGCCGTCCAACAGCAGGAAGGGGAGACGCTACGGCGATTTATACAGCGTTTCAGCCAGGTTCGCAACACTATTCCGCGAGTGGCCCCCCATGCTGTTATTGTTGCTTTCCGGCAGGGCGTCCGTGATGAGCGGATGCTCGAGAAGCTAGGTACGCACGAGATCGAGACCCCTGCGGAACTTTTCGCACTGGCCGATAAGTGCGCCAAGGCTGCGGAGGCCAGGGCGTGGCATGCTCCTCGCCCCGCTTCCGACCAGCCAAGTTCTCCCCGCTCTGATAAGCGGGAAAAGAAAAAGAGAAGGAAGCGCGAGGCCGCTCCCGTCGAGCCAGCCCAAGTCCCCGCTCACAGGGTGCCGCAAGAGCCCGATCACCGGCAGGAGCGTCGGCCGGGTGTCGTTCGGCGCCCCGTCAGGGCCCCTGCTCGGGCTCCTCCTCGGGCCTCTGTGCCCGCGAGGGCCCCGGCACCGGCTAGGGTGCCAGCTCCACCAAGAGCCCCGGCCCCTGGCCGAGCTCCTGCTCCAGCGAGGGCCCCCACTCCCGCGGGGCCCGAGCCAGGTAAATGGTGTCCCATACACCTAACCAGATGGCACGACCTCACGGAGTGTCGTACGGTCAAAGGACTCGTGGAGCAGCGCCAGAGAGAGCGCGACGAGTCCCGCGCAGGAGGCGATACCGAGGTCGTCCCTAACAACGCCGAGCTCGGCTTCCAGGAGCCCGAGCATGCGGTCGCCTTCATCGACAGGGGCGCTTACACACCTTGCTCGCGCCGTGGCATCAAGGTCATGCGGCGCGAAGTGTGCTCGGCAACCCCGAGCGAGGAGGCCACAAGACCCCTGAGGTGGTCGGATGCTCCGATCACGTTCAGCATGGCAGATCACCCCGTCAGTATTGCGGCCGTGGGACGGTTACCTCTGGTTGTGTCTCCCACTATCTGCAATGTTAAGGTCGGCAGAGTGCTGATCGACGGTGGTGCCGGCCTCAACCTCCTTTCCAAGGAGGCTTTTGAGAAGCTGCAAGTATCTTCCCGACGCCTAAAGCCGTCACTCCCCTTCTGTGGAGTAACTCCCGGGCACTCCCTGCCCCTCGGGCAGGTTGAGTTGCCTGTCACATTTGGGAGCCGGGACAACTTCCGCACGGAGTGCGTCCTCTTCGATGTTGCGGAGCTCCCTCTCCCCTACAACGCCATCCTCGGGCGTCCGGCGCTTGCCAAGTTCATGATGGCCGTGCATTATGCATACCTTACGGTTAAGATGCCCGGCCCCGCAGGCTCTATCTCCGTGGTCGCCGACTCCCGCGGCGCCGTCTCCTGCGCCGAACAATCATACATGGCTCTGGTCTCAGCACAGGCCGAGGTTGATGGCTCTTCAGGGGGCCCGGGACCCTCTTCATCCAGACCCCGCATCGCCACCGACACCTCTGTTCCAACGAAGGAGGTCGAGGTGGGCGAAGATGCTACCCAGGTTGTCCGTATCGGAGGCGACCTGGGCAGCAAATAGGAAAGCGCGCTCGTCGCCTTCCTCCGGGCTAACGTGGACGTGTTTGCCTGGCAACCATCCGACATGCCCGGGATCCCTAGGGAGGTGATCGAGCATCACTTGGCTGTGCGTCCGGACGCCCGCCCGGTGAAGCAGAAGGTCCGGCGGCAGGCGCCAGAGCGCCAGGAGTTTATCCGCGAGCAGGTCCGCAAGCTCCTCGACGCCGGATTCATCCGAGAAGTCCTCCACCCCGACTGGCTAGCAAACCCAGTCATCGTCCCGAAGGCCAACGGCAAGCTTCGCCTGTGCGTGGACTACACCGACCTTAACAAGGCTTGTCCTAAAGATCCCTTCCCCTTACCTCGCATTGATCAAATTATAGATTCAACTGCGGGATGTGATCTTTTATGCTTCCTAGATGCAAACTCTGGGTATCACCAGATTCGCATGGCCGTAGGGGATGAGGAAAAAACCGCTTTTACTACCCCAGTGGGTACTTATTGCTACATGTCGATGCCTTTCGGCCTGCGCAACGCTGGATCATCCTTCTAGCGCGCCATTCGTATCACTCTTAACTCGCAGGTTGGCCGCAACGTCGAGGCTTACATCGACGATCTCGTGTTCAAAACCCGAGACCGCGCCACCCTGCTCGAGGACCTTGCCGAGACTTTCAACAGTCTCCGCTCTACCCGCCTCAAGCTCAACCCGGAGAAATGTGTCTTCGGGGTGCCGGCGGGCAAGCTCCTTGGTTTCTTGGTCTCTGGCCGAGGGATCGAGGTCAATCCAGAGAAGATCCGGGCCATCGAGCAGATGCGACCCCCGGTTCGACTCAAGGAAGTCCAGCGCCTCGCCGGCTGCATGGCCGCCCTCGGGCGTTTCATCTCCAAGCTCGGGGAGCGAGGGCTCCCCCTCTTCAAGCTTCTAAAGAAATCCGGTCATTTTGACTGGACGCCGGAGGCCGAGCAGGCCTTCCGCGACTTAAAGAAGTACCTTACTTCGCCACCCGTGTTGGTGGCTCCTTCTCAAGGTGAGCCCCTGCTGCTTTACGTTTCAGCCACTCCTCAGGTTGTGAGCGTAGTATTGGTGGTGGAGCGAGACGAGTGTTCAGGGCCGGGTGCTGGGTCCCAGCTCCCAGAGGCCCCCGACCACTCACCTGTCCTCGTGGCTCCCCCGGAGCAAGGGGTCGAGCCCGAGCACACTGCTCTTCCCAGCCAAGGAATCAAGCTCGAGTGCCCGGCCAGCCCCGACCATACCGCCGACCCTGGGGGCTGTGGCAGCCCCCCGGGTGGGGCCACCATCCGGGCCCGCCGGGTACAGCGACCGGTGTACTTCGTCAGCGAGGTCCTCCGGGAGGCCAAGACAAGGTATCCCCAAGCTCAGAAGCTGCTCTATGCCGTGCTCATCGCCTCCCGGAAGCTGCGCCACTACTTCCAGGCGCACAAAGTCTCGGTGGTTACCACTTATCCACTGGGACCCATTCTCCGGAACCGGGAAGGCACCGGGCGCGTTGTCAAATGGGCAGTAGAGCTGGCGGAGTTCGACTTACACTTCGTCAGTCGCCAGGCAATCAAAAGCCAGGCGCTCTCCGACTTCTTGGCAGAGTGGACGCCCGTCCCCTGCGTCGTCCCAGAAGAGGTTTCTGCCTATCCCGGGCACGACGCGCCTGGGTACTGGGTCATGCACTTCGACGGCTCCCTCTCGCTGAAAGGCGCAGGGGCCGGAGTGGTTCTCACCTCCCCAACGGGTGAAGAGCTCCGGTACGTCGTACAGTTGCAATTCCGCGCATCCAACAACATGGCGGAGTATGAAGGTCTCATCGCCGGCCTCCGAGCTGCGGTGGGGCTCGGGATTCGTCGCCTCCTGGTCAAAGGGGACTCCCAACTGGTCGTCAACCAGGTATCCAAGGAGTACCAGTGCACGGATCCTCAAATGGCGGCGTACGTGGCTGCAGTCAGAAAGCTCGAGAGACGCTTCGACGGCCTCGAATTGCGGCATATCCCTCGCCGCGACAATGCTCCGGCCGACGAGCTCTCTCGCCTGGCCTCCTCACGTGCGCGCGTCCCTGCCGGAGTCTTTGAAGAAAGACTCGCACGGCCTTCCGTCCTGCCTGCCGAACAGGATGAAGGGGAAACCTCGAACTCAATTCAGGGGACCCCGGCGGTGCCCTCAGTGGGAAGCCCCGTCAGGGCGCCGCCGTCCAACGAGTGCGCTGTGCTCGCCGAATGTTCTCAAGATGCCTCGTGGATGTCTGACATCCGAGGGTACTTGAAAGAAAAGTTCCTACCCGAGGATGAGGCGTCTGCCGAAAGGGTTGCTCGGCAGTCCAGGCGCTATGCCATAGTAGATGGGGATCTCTACCGGCGTAGCGCAGGAGGTGTCCTCCTGAAATGCATCTCTCGGGTAGAAGGCGGCGATCTTCTCGCTGAGGTCCACGAGGGCGAGTGCGGTGGCCATTCATCATTCCGCACGCTGGTCGGGAAAGCCTTCCGGCAAGGTTTCTACTGGCCTACAGCTCTCCAGGATGCTTCCGAGCTGGTTCAGCGCTGCAGGGCGTGCCAGTTCTATGCAAAGCAGATTCACCAGCCAGCTCAGGCTCTCCATACCATTCCCCTGTCATGGCCTTTCGCGGTCTGGGGTTTGGACATTCTGGGTCCATTCCCCCGAGCAGTCGGGGGCTATGCATACCTATATGTCGCTATCGACAAATTCACCAAGTGGCCGGAGGCGGTCCCAGTCGTCAAGGCGACCAAAAACACGGCGCTCCAGTTTATCCGCGGCATCACTAGCCGCTTTGGCGTCCCGAACCGGATCATCACCGACAACGGCACCCAGTTCACAAGTGCCTTGTTCGGGGACTATTGCGAAGATCTCGGCATCAAGCTCTGCTTCGCTTCCGTCGCTCATCCTCGGAGTAACGGGCAGGTCGAGCGCGCCAACGCGGAGATACTAAAGGGCCTCAAAACCCGGACCTATAACGTGCTCGCTAAGCACGGGAAGGGATGGGTGGACGAGCTGCCAGCCGTGCTATGGGCCAATCGGACTACGCCAAGCCGCGCTACCGGGGAGACTCCTTTCTTCCTCGTCTACGGCGCCGAAGCAGTCCTCCCCTCCGAGCTCACTCTGGGCTCCCCTCGAGTGCATGCATACTCTGAGGGTGAGCAGGAGCATCAAAGGCGCGACGACGTAGACTACCTGGAAGAGCGCCGGCGGCGTGCTGCTGTCCGGGCGGCTCGGTACCAGCAGAGTCTGCGGCGTTATCATCTGCGCCATGTCCGGGCCCGGTCTCTCGAGGTGGGGGACCTAGTTCTCCGACGCATCCAGTCGCGCGAAGGAATGAATAAGTTGTCCCCTGTGTGGGAAGGTCCCTTCACCGTGATCGCGGTCCCCCGGGCAGGTTCTTTCAGGTTGGCGACGGAGGAAGGACAGCCACTCCCGAATCCGTGGAACATCGAGCATCTTCGACGCTTCTACCCGTAGATGGTCGTGCTCGCGGTTCAGGTTAGTAAGGCCGGGGGCTTCTCCCCGCCCGAGCAGTCTGAAGGCTTCGCCCCGTGGGGTAAGTCGATGTCACCCAACCTTGTAAATATTGCACATTAAGTTTTTCAATAAGCAATCGCTATATCAAAATACTTTTTCTGGATTCTGTATGTTTAAATATGTCTGGTGAGGAGCTCGGTGGTGCGAGAAAAAGTTCGCTCTCTCTCTTTTTCCCCGCTGACAAAAGAATCCCGAATCGGTATGCACGCGAGCAGTCGCCGCTGGCCTACGTCCAGCATGGTAGGCTGTGGTGTTCGGTGTCGTGACAGGCTCCCGGGCACTACCAAGTTTCGGGGTGCTCTGGGTAATCCAATCGCTCGAGCTGCTCGAGTAGTCCGGAGCTCGGGCCCCCGGAGCGGGCTGTCGGTGCTCGGTCTGGTCTGTCATACCCGGACGCCACCGAATCATAGGACCTCTAGGTTATGCCTCTGTCCGCTCTTGTCCGCCGATTTGGGTATTCGAGAGGTCTCGGGTCAAAAACGAGAGCAGTCTATAGCAAGTACCGCACTAACAGAGCGCACCAGACAAAGAAATTCTATATTCTCTCTTAAGTCACAGGCTGGCAATCACGAGCAGTTCGGCCGCAAGGGCTTCAATGCCCCGGTCCCTGGTCGGCCCCAAGGGTCCTCGGGTGGTCCTACCACTTAGGCTTGGGTGGTCGAGATCACCCGACCCTAGGAGCCTCGTATGCCTCTGGGCACTCGGGCGCTCCGTTGAAAGAATCAAGTCCCCGGGCACCCGAGCTCGGAAGCACATCCCTCCTGGATCGATGAGCCAAAAGGCCGACAGCTGTCCGGTGAGTGGTTATATTCAGATAAGTCTGCTTTAAGTAAATTTATGTCCTCGAGTCACTCTCGGGGGCTCTCGCGGTTTAATCTGTTCGGCGAGGTGGTCTCCTCGCACGCAAAAACCCTGCCGCGTGTCTACTTTTTCCCAGAACGACAGAGCGGTTTGCAGAAAAGAGTAGCGTGCTTGCGATAATGTCTGACCGAAGCCCTTCGTGGTCGTCGTGGTGTTCGGTCCGCTTTTATGGACCCCGAGCACTACCGAGTCCTCGGGTACCCTTGGTAATCCTATCGCTCGAGCTACTCGGGTAGTCCGGAGCTCAGGTCTCGGGGGCAGGCTGTCAGTGCTCGGTCCGGCCCGTTTCAAGCCCGGGCACCACCGGACCGCGAGGACTCTTGGTCACATTCTCGCCCGCACACGTCTCCCTTCTACTAACTGAGTGGTCGCAAAGTGAAAAAGTGTTCATTAGGCACGGCGTGTTCCGAGCAGGATCGATCTATCTCCCGGGCAAGGGAGTCTGTGTCTTCGTTTCTTAACCTAGGCAGTGCGGACTCGCGAGAGCTCGAGGGCTGGCCGCGCCAACGTCAGCAATCGGAACAACTTCATTTCTCGGGGATGGGAAGGTCGGGAACGGCCCGACTAAGTACTCCCCGGGACTTCCAGGCAGAATACCAAAAGAAACATCAAACACACAGAGAAATTGGAGTTACGAGCCCAAGGAAAAGCTGCCATTATATTCACAAGACATATACAAGGCGTTTTTCTAAGGGTTCACTCCTAATATTCACTCCTACATCTACAACAAAAGAAAAGAGGGCACAGAAGGCCTAGTCGGCAGCAGAGGCGTCGGCTGAATCCTCCGAGTCGTCCCCGGGGGCTGGCGGCGGCGGCACCTCTCGCTTGAAGCCGGCCGCCACCACGGAGGCGGTACTCCTAACCGCTGCCCGGGCGGCCTCCTCCTCAGCCTCGACTACTCCCTCCCGCGCCGGCTCCAATGGGAAGTTCGGGTCCCTGCTTCGGTAACAGGCCAGGACGTGCTCGGCCACGGCACGTGCCAAGCCACGTCCCTCCCGGGCGGCAAATTCCTGAACTGCCCAGGGCAGGGTCTCGAGGCGCTCACAGACCTGCTGCAGCCCCAACACTTGTCGTGCGGGGCCGTCGCCCTTCTTGTCGTCGACAAGCCGTCCGAGACCACCCTTCTCCACGGCCCGTCGCATCCGCCGGAGTATGTCCTCCAGCATATGCTCGAGGTTGACCCGCGAGACAAAGGCGGTCTCGAGCTTCTCCCTGGCGGCCCGCAGCTGTGCCTCGAGTCCCTGGTCCCCTGCCGGACCGGAAGAACCGCCAGCCACGGTGGAGGCGGCAGCCTGCTTCGTCTTGGCCACCATCTCGGACAAGGCGCGTTCGCGCTCGACCAGTTCCGCCTCGTGCTTTGCGTTCTCCTTCGCCCTGGTAGCCGCGGCGGCCGCCGCAGCAGCAGCTTCGCCCTCTCGGCGACTCAGCTCATTCTCCCGCCGGGCCAACACATCCTCCTGCTGGACCACCGAATCCTCCCGGGCACCGAGTTCAGACGCCGATAGCTCGTTGTCTACTTCCCGGATGGAGACTTCCTCTTCCCAGCGCTTGATTTCTTCTCTGATCTTCCGGAGGTCGTCTTCCCAGCTCTGGAGGTCGGCGCGCGTCTTCTCGGCCGCGCCCTCCCGGCGGGCCAGCTCGGCTTGCCGCTCCTCCGCAGCCTGCTCCCGGGCTGCGACTGCCACCTCCCTCTCCTGCGCCTGCCCCATCTTGGCAAGGGCCTCGGTAGCTTGCTGCCTCGACGCCTCGGCCAAGCGGGCGGCGTCTTCTCGTTCCCGCGCGGCTTCTGCCCGCGCGGTCTTCAGAGTTTCTCGTTCCCGCGCGGCTTCCGCGCGGATGTCTTCTAGGAGCTTCTGCTCCCGCACGGCTGCCGCGCGGGCCTCCTCCTGGGCGCCCGCCAGCTGCGCCTTCTTCAGTGCCAGGCGGGCGCGCTCGGCCTCGAGCTCCCCCTCCTTGGCATTCACCACTGCGCCCAGCCACCCAACCGCTACTTGGACGCCTTCAATGGCGGCCAGGAAAGGATCGGCGGGCTGACCGGGCACCGGTGGGGCCCAGGCTTCTCCACAGAGTGCCTCCAGGGGGGCCGAGCTCTCCGCAGGGCCTTGCACCGCCATCCGCCCCGGGCTCTGCCTGCCCGGGGTAGGCTCCGCCGGAGCCAAGGTCTCGGATGGCGGCCGCATTCCCGCATCGGCCGCCCTGTCCACCGGCCCCGGCAGAACATCCGCCTCCACCGTTATCCGCCCCGGGCTCTCCGCGCCCGGGGTAGGTTCCGCCGGCGCCCTTCTCTTGGTCGCCGCCTCCGCCTCTCTCCCAGAGGCCGCCACGTCAATTGGCGCCTCCGCCGTTCCTGTGCCGGCCTCCGTTGGCGCAGCGGGCGGGCTCGGCTCTGGCCCCGGCGCCTGTTCTCTCTCCGTCGCAGCAACGCCTGCGGCCGGCCTACGGGAGACAAGTGAAAATTGTCAAAACTTAGTTCGGGCCGGAAATGCCCATGGAAAAGCAAGAAAGAAGACTCACCGATACCGCCATTTGGCCGCTGGGAGCCTGATGTCCGGGTCCGGCGCCGTCGGTCCGGACCCCTCCCGCCGCCTCTTCCGCTGGGGGCTCGGCTGAGCCGCTGCACGGGCCACGGGCGCCGTCGTGCGGGCCTCGGGTGCCGCCGCACGGGTCTCGGCATCCGCCGTGCGGGTCGCGGGCGCCGACGCAGGCCCCATCCGCACCAGGCGCGGCTCCAGCACCGGAAATGCCGCCGCTGCCGTCGGCCACGGCGGAGAGTCTGGCACTAGGATCAAGGCCCGGGGACGCTTTCCCCGGTCTCCCGGCGCCAACTCCTCAACGACTTCAGTGGCGCCCTCCTCTCCGGCACGGCGGCTGCTGCTTGCGGCGGCCCCGTCGCCAGCCCGCGCCGAGCTACCAGCGACCTCCTCGCCAAGTAGTTCCTCCAGCCCGGTGAGGTCGGAGGCCTCGGTACTCCGGCTTCGTGGCCGGTCCACGGGCCCCTGGGCATCGAACTCCGGCAGCCCCGCCATGATGGCCACCCGGTTGGGATTGGCGCAGAGCGCCATCTCCGGCCACGGGAGCTCCGCCCGGCTCATGTCCTCCGTCCCGGTGATCACTCGGGTCATCCCTCGCAGCTCCGCCTGCCCCAGATCCCAGCTCGCGCCAATCTGGGTCCTGGTGATGTCCTCCGGCCCGGTGTAGAACCAGCTTGGTCGGGCCCGCTCTCGCAAGGGCGCCAACCGACGGCGCAGAAAGTCCACAACCACCATGACTGAGGTCAGCCCGCCCTCGCGCAGTTCCAGGATGCGCTCCAGCACCGGCTTCAGTCTCGCATCTTCTGGTGGCGGCGCCTCCCACGTCGATCGCCGAGGTTCCGCCGCCTTCTCTGGCAATTCGAGGCGCTCGTGGGGGTCGATGTCGACGAAGAACCAGTCCCGTCGCCATTCCTCCCACTTGCTGCGCATCACCTAGGGAATATAATGGTCCCCCAGGCCTTCCCGGAGCCGAAGGTTGCAGCACCCCGCGACGTCCGCCGTGGAGTGCCCCCTCTTCTTCCCCACCGGCCGAAGGACGAAGAAGTGGCGAAGCAGCGTCGCCGACGGCATCACCCCCACGAACATTTCGCAGAGATGCGGGAAGACCGCCAACGCCACGACGGAATTGGGGCTTAGGTGCACCATTTGAATGCCGTACGTCTCCAGCACTTGCAGAAAGAAGGCGGAGAACGGCGGCACTAGCCCCGCCGCCACGAAAGAGGTGAAGAGGACGGTCCGCCCAGGGACGGTCGTCGCCGGCGTCAGAGTCGCCGGCCTCACCACCACGGCACCTTCCTGACCCTCCGGTACCAACAGCTTCCTAATCTTATCCGCCGCCTCCTCGTTCCTCAGACGAGACTCCGGCAAGATGCTGTCCGAAGTCTTGTCCCGGCGACCTCCTCCAACCCTCGTCATCTCGTCAGGATGGAGGGTGTTTTTTGGTGGTGAAGAGAGAGAGAAGGGAGAACGCTTCGGTCGCCTGGGAGTTTCCTGAGGGCTTCGGAGCACAAAGAAGGCAGGAGCGCAAGTGCGAGAGAGCGTAAAAAAGGGGAACGGTCCGATCCATTCCCCCTTTTTATAGTTCAAAAATTCAAAAACTGCCGCCCCAGACGGTTCGCTCGGCGAAGCGTCGCCTCGATCGACGCAACTGTCAGGCGAATCTCCCGCCGATCGCGCGATGTCAGCGGTTGCCAGGCGTATTTTCCTCGATCTGCGCGGCGACCGCGCGTGCCGCCCGTATGGTTATCATACCCTTCGGAAGTTGTGTGGACACGCGTCCACTCATTTTCCCGTTGGAACGTACTTGAGGTCTAGGTCCGCAAGGGCCACCTCTCGAAAGCTTGCCACATGGCGTCCGCGCCAGCCTTGGCCTCGGTCGCGACGAAGGGCCCATTCGCAGTCTCCGTCCCATCGGCTACCAACGGGCCCGGGGGCTACTGTCGGTGTATTCAGAACCAGGGGTCCCTAAGTCCCGAGGCCAGGCCGGCCATCCACCACATGTCACCACCCTGCAAGGTAAGAAGAGGCTAAGCCCCGGGAGAAGGTGCTCGGGACCGTCGCCTCTGGTTCCCGAGCACCCTAGTTCCCCGATGCTCCGCCGAGCCCAAATACCAAGAAGGAAGTGCTCGGGAGAGAGTGCTCGGGGCTGCACGTGGCAGCCCCCGAGGACTCGGTGCCCCGAAGGTTCCACCGAAGTGCTCGGGAGAGAGTGCTCGGGGTTGCACGTGGCAGCCCCCGAGGACTCGATGCCCCGAAGGTCCCGTCGAAGTGCTCGGGAGAGAGTGCTCGGGGTTGCACGTGGCAGCCCCCGAGGACTCGGTGCCCCGAAGGTCCCGTCGAAGTGCTCGGGAGAGAGTGCTCGGGGCTGCACGTGGCAGCCCCCGAGGACTCGGTGCCCCGAAGGTTCCACCGAAGTGCTCGGGAGAGAGTGCTCGGGGTTGCACGTGGCAGCCCCCGAGGACTCGGTGCCCCGAAGGTCCCGTCGAAATGCTCGGGAGAGAGTGCTCGGGGCTGCACGTGGCAGCCCCCGAGGACTCGGTGCCCCTAAGGCCCCACCGCAGTGCTCGGGAGAGAGTGCTCGGGGCTGCACGTGGCAGCCCCCGAGGACTCGGTTCTCCGAAGGTTCGCGCAAGATCATTCAAAGACCCGAAGGGTCCCGTCGTCAGGGTGTCATCCAGTCAAAGGCCCAATGCCGCATTTAACAGGCACGCACGGTCTGACATTCTGACATCCTGACATTCTCGGCTGCCCACGCCCCAGTGTCAGACCCTGCCATGCACTGGCAGGGGGGCGTGGGTCCATTAAATGCACGGGTCCCGTCCCGTTTTCATCCAGGTGCCTCGGGATAACGTTGCCAGAATCGAAGCGTTCGGCCTGCCACCCTGCCCTGGCAGAAGAACAAGACAGGGTGGGCGCACCGGGCACCTCTGAGGCTGCCCGGTGGGCCCCTTGCATGGCGCCCCGAGGCTTCCGCAGCGGCTGGAGGTCGAATGCGCGCCGCATTTCTCCACCGCCCCTGTCACTTCACCAAGGTGAGATGATTGCGCCTTTCTCCGTGGGACTTTGGCATTCGCGTCCCCCCTTTCCCATTCAGGATATGTTGAGGTCGGCGCACCTATAAAAGAAAAGGATGGAGAACATGAAGGGGTGGGTGAAAAAGAGGAAGAACGACAGCCCCCGACCACCAGACAACCAACAATCTCCGACGAACCAGGTCAAAGATAGATTGACGGACACTCGAACCAGCTCAAGTTAAGCTAGAACATAAGAGCCTCAAGCTCTTTGTAAACAGTTCTCCCCTTAGAACCAGATACCTCCTTGAAGAATCCCCTTCAAGGGCAGATATAACACTCACACAGGAGTAGGGTGTTACGCCTCCGTGCGGCCCGAACCTGTCTAAACCCCAGTGTACCCCTTTTTCTCGCATTAGGGTGATCGTCTCCCACTAGCCATCGCATTTATTTCCGTTCCTGCTTATTTCCCCAAACAAGCTCTCCCAGGATCATCCCCCCGGCCGAATCTCTAAAAAGCGGTCTCTCGGGATCCCTGCGATAGGAGTTCATCCTCCGACAGAGTATTTGCAAAACCTACTATCATGAATGCTTGTTTGCCTATTTTAAGATTGAGATTGGCTAGTTTTTAATGCTTGTATTGCCTCGGCATGAGTGGATGCTTATGTGATGATCTCATTTAATATGATTCGGCTATGTGAACTTAAATGAGCTAATAATTCTTCAGTTTAGCATGTGTAGCTTCATGTTCTTGTGTAACTGTATCTTTTCGAGCATTTGTGCTATTGGGAGCTCCTCATTCTCCTCTTCATAGCACTCTGAAGTTTCTAACTCTTGTAATGTTTTGTGGTATACTTGTGAAAGCTCATTAGGATTGCATATTCATGCATTGTATGGTGCTTATATCCTTGATGTTTGCATTGCCAAATGGTAAGAAAATGTGCTATGCACAAAGAATTTTACATAAATAAAAAAGGAGAAAATATGCTATAATGAACCTATGCATCATCAAGGGGGAGCATTTAAGTTTTCATTATGATCTTCGAACTTTTGCAATCTTTTTGTTCCAAGTGATATCTTCTTTTACACTTTCTTGAGTGCTTGGTCATTTGGATGAACTTCTTGAGTTTTCTTCAAACCAATTCTTTGTGCTTTATAAAGTTGTCAATGCACTCATCATGGGGGAGATTGAGAAACCAAGTTGAAATATACCTTGATTTATATGTGATGAGTGATTGACATCTGTGTTGATTTGGTTTGATGATTTTTGGATGGCATGAGTATGTATATGTACTGCAATTATCATCATAACTAACTAAAGTTGTGGAGAGAATGATGTCGGCGTTTTTGTGACAGAGTTCAGGAAAATTGTACACGCTGGATGATCCGGTGCTAAAGAAAATGAACTCGTCGGATGATCCGATGTTCATATGTAGTACACGTCGGAGCATTTCAAAGAAGCAAAATTGAAGTACATGATGGATGGTCCGAGGTTAAGCATCAGTGAACGCTGGAGCTTTTCTTATAGAGATGTTGCAAACTGGCTCTGGAGGACTTGTATATGCCGGATTGACCGTGTTGGTAATATGCCCTAGAGGCGATCGAGTTTGCGGATTGGATCTGCTAATGGGCTTTAATGTTGATTAAAGGACCATTAGGGTTTAGAGTTATAATGGGCTTTAATGTTGATTAAAGGCCCATTAGCGTGCTCTATATAAGAATAGGCAGGGGCCAAGGCGCATAGAGTTTTTTAGAAACCCTGGCTGCCTCCTATTCCCGAACTCCCTTCAAAACCCTAGCCGGGCGCGCGGTGCTAGCACACCGGCGCACGGCGATTCCATCCTTGTACGTGTGGATACCGTAGAGGCGCTGCTACTATTGCGGTGCTGATCTGCTCGGGAGTACTCGGGACGTACCGGCGAGTACTCGGAAGGTGCTCGGGACGTGCTCGGGACGAGGTTGACGATCGACTACTTGACGCGCACGACGTTGGATTGGTCTGCTCCAACTCTTCTTCCGCTGCACTGCTCGTCAAGTGGTAACGATTCATGATCCCCTACTCGCATGGCTTCCTGGTTGAATGCGGTAGAGAAAATTTATTTTGTGCTAGCGTAGCCTACCCGCAACCCTTCAGTGATATCAGAGCAATCCTGCGTAGTTTTTGATCTGGATCAGTCACATATAGAAGATATGTGATAGAAATAGATTAGATCTATTGTTTTTTATCAGTTCATATGATGGATTGATCAATGCACGGTTGGTTATGTGAATTAGAGATCGGATGAGATGCCAATCGATGAAACCACATAGCCAAAAAGATTAGCTCGATCTCCCACCTGTTTTTGCGTGCGACTTGCCCCTACCGGCTGGAATCACCATCGGGGCTAACTGCATGCATCGCGACATGGTCGGGAGAACAGCAGATCGAGGTCATGTGTGCTGTCATCGTTTCTGGAAAAACCTCACGCGATGATCAATGGGATTGATCTAATGGAAATTGAGGCATTATGAATGACTCGGAATTGGCTCGATACGATCGATCCGATGAGATTTTCATAGCAATTTCATAGATGCGATCTATGTATTTCCGAGAGGTTTTCAGGGCGCTGCTCTGAAACCCGCGGGGGGCGGCTCCCCCCTCGACCCCCGCCCGCTGACCGGCCAGCGGGACCGCCGTCGCGTACACGCATAGATTGTTGTAATAACATGATCCCATCACGACATTAGAATTCGATTCTACGCTTAACTCGTTTTTGCAGAGAATGTTGTGACTGGTATGGCCTTGTGATATGTGATGCATGTGTGTAATTTTTCATGGCCTGCGTGTCATGGTTAATTGCAGCCCAAGGCTGTCATGTTATTGTATAACGACCTGCGTGTCGACTTGTGATGCTTCTTCTTATGTAATTTATCTAGTGCTATTAGGTGTAATAGACAAGAACAAGATCATGGAGATTTGAAGCATGATGACCCGGAGGACAGGAACCGTGGCGATGAAGATCACCATGTGAAGGGGCCATACTATGTCACAGTTAATATGATTGCCTGTGATGTTTTTATGTTCCTGTCATACTATTCTTTCATGTTTTATATGTGGTGGATATGATTTTCATGATAGAGTAGTTTCCCTCAGAAAAATCAAGAGTAATTGATGCCCTTCCAATAGCTGCACCTACAAAGGTTTTGATCATTGTGTGGTAGGTCTGCCAAAGCAGGGTGCCATCATTTATCTTAACCAATTAGAGTGGATGTCGGACATCCACACGCATAGTATTGGTTTACTTGATAAAGCTATCAAAACGGTTTTGGGCTTTGGGGCATGGTGTTGGGCGCCGGGGCATTCGATGCCACCCAGCAAACAAGAGTCACATAGGGATGTGATTAGCAAGGCGTTGCTTACCTATGTCACTAAGTTTCTAACAGTGATGCCAAAGCTCACTAGAACTTAGTTGAATATGGATCTTGATCCTCTATATGTTGTTAGAGGGAAAACACATATAGTGGAGTATCTTTTGTTAAATTGTTCACATAGGCATAGTGCTGAACCTGCATTTTCTGTTGTAGATTATGGCACCGGCCGCTAGTAACACTTCCAGTTTTAATTTGCGATCGATTCTTGAAAAAGAGAAGCTTTCTGGAACAAACTTTATTGATTGGTATAGAAATCTGAGAATTGTTCTCAAACAAGAGAAAAAGGAATATGTTCTAGAGGTCCCCTATCCTGATGAACCAGCTGATAATGCTCCTGCCACGGATCGGAGGGCTTATGAGAAGCACACCAACGATTCACTGGATGTTAGCTGCCTCATGCTTGCCTGTATGTTCTCTGAGCTTCAGAAGCAATATGAGAACAGGGATGCCCATGATATG
This sequence comes from Phragmites australis, assembly GCF_958298935.1. NCBI lineage: Eukaryota > Viridiplantae > Streptophyta > Magnoliopsida > Poales > Poaceae > Phragmites > Phragmites australis. The sequence continues at coordinate 1,926,313 of NC_084932.1, read as the reverse complement.
ATTGTGGGACTCCGAGGCATGTTTGAGAACCAAGCTCGGGCCGAGAGGTACAACACCTCAAAGTCCTTGTTTGCGTGTAGGTTAACAGAAGGCAGTCCAGTCAGTCCTCATGTGATCAAAATGATTGGTTACATTGAGAGCCTGGAAAAACTTGGTTTTCCCCTTAGCCCTGAGTTGGCTACGGATGTAATTCTCCAATCGCTCCCTGCGAGCTTCGAGCCGTTCATTTTGAACTTTCATATGAACAGCATGGAGAAAAGCATGGCTGAATTGCATGGGATGCTAAAAACTGCTGAGGAAAGCATTAAGAAGAGCTCTAGTCATGTGATGATGGTTCAAAAGGATAGCAAGAAGAGAAAGCGCAAGGGTAAGGCTAAAACTTCGGATGAGATCTCGAGTTCTAAGCCTAAACCTGTTGGAAAGCCCAAGGCTAGCCCTGCCGCTTCTGACACTTGCCACCACTGCCATAAGACTGGTCATTGGCGGAGGAACTGCAAATTGTACTTGGAAGAACTCAAAAAGAAGAAGGGAAGTAAGACTTCCTCTTCAGGTATAAATGTTATTGAAATTAATCTTGCTACTCGTCCTGATGATTCATGGGTATTTGATACCGGATCAATGATTCATACTTGCAAATCGTTGCAGGGACTGAAAAGGACTAGGAAGTGTGCAAGAGGCGAATTGGATGCTCGCGTCGGTAATGGTGCAAAAGTTGCTGCGTTGGCCGTTGGCGTTTACTCCTTATCGCTACCCTTAGGATTAGTTTTGGAATTAAATAATTGTTATTATATTCCTGCCTTGGGCAAAAACATTATCTCTTCTTCATGTTTGGAAGAAGATGGTTATGAATTCATAATAAAGAACAAGTGTTGTTCGATATTTTTGAATGGTATGCTCTATGGTAATTGTCCATTAGTAAATGGATTATATATATTGGATCTTGAGGATATAACTATCTATAACATTGATACAAAGAAGCCTCGGCTTAATGATTTGAATCCCACTTTTGTTTGGCATTGTCGATTAGGTCATATAAATGAGAAGCGTATGCAGAAGCTCCATAAAGATGGTCTTCTACATTCATTTGATTTCGAATCATTTGATACATGCGAGTCTTGTTTACTTGGCAAGATGACTAAGACGCCTTTCACTGGTCGAAGTGAGAGGACAAATGAATTATTGGCCCTAGTACATACAGATGTATGTGGACCGATGAGTTCTACAGCTAGAGGTGGTTTTCAGTATTTCATTACTTTCACCGATGACTTTAGTAGATATGGTTACATCTACCTAATGAGGCACAAGTCTGAATCCTTTGAAAAGTTCAAGGAGTTCCAGAATGAAGTACAAAATCATATAGGCAAGACAATTAAATTTCTGCGATCAGATCGTGGAGGTGAATATTTGAGCCATGAATTTGGTGATCATCTAAGGCAATGTGGAATTGTTCCACAATTGACTCCACCGGGTACGCCACAATGGAATGGGGTGTCCGAGCGGAGGAACCGAACTTTGTTAGACATGGTCCGGTCGATGATGAGCCAATCTGATCTTCCATTGTCCTTCTGGGGATACGCTCTAGAAACTGCTGCTTTCACGTTAAACAGGGTTCCATCTAAAGCTGTAGAGAGGACACCATATGAGATATGGACCGGGAAGCGTCCCGGATTGTCTTTCCTTAAGATATGGGGTTGTGAGGCTTATGTAAAACGTTTGTCGTCTGATAAGCTCACTCCCAAATCTGATAAATGCTTCTTTGTGGGGTATCCTAGGGAAACCAAAGGATATTATTTCTATAACCGGGAAGAAGGCAAAGTGTTTGTCGCCCGGAATGGTGTCTTTCTTGAGAAAGAATTTCTCGCGAAGAGAGTTAGTGGGAGCACGGTGCAACTCGAAGAAATTCGGGAACCACTTGAAAGTGTTTCAGCTCCTATTGAACCACAACTCGGTATGCAAGATGTTGCAGAACCTGTTGTCGAGACACCAGCCCCACGTCGGTCGGAAAGGTTCAGTCGTGCACCCGAGCGGTTTATGTTCCTAACCACGGGGCAGCGCGACATATTATTGTTAGACAATGATGAACCTAAGACTTACTCGGAAGCAATGGTGGGACCAGACTCCGAAAAATGGCTTGGAGCCATGAGATCCGAGTTAGAATCCATGCGAGAAAACCAAGTATGGAACTTGGTCGATCCACCTGATGGTGTGAAAACTATCGAGTGTAAATGGGTTTTTAAGAAAAAGATAGACGTTAATGGAAATGTTCACATCTATAAGGCACGATTGGTGGCGAAAGGTTTTAGGCAAATTCAAGGTGTTGATTATGATGAAACGTTTTCGCCCGTCGCAATGCTAAAGTCTATTCGGATTCTCCTAGCAATTGCTGCATATTTCGACTACGAGATATGGCAAATGGATGTCAAAACGGCTTTCCTTAATGGAAACCTAAGTGAGGATGTGTACATGACACAGCCTGAAGGTTTTGTCAATCCGAAAAATGCTGGGAAGATTTGCAAGCTGCAAAAGTCCATCTATGGACTAAAGCAAGCTTCTCGGAGTTGGAATCTTCGTTTTGATGAAGTGATCAAAGGGTTTGGTTTCATCAAGAATGAAGAAGAGCCTTGTGTTTACAAAAGGACTAGTGGGAGCGCACTTGTGTTTCTGGTCTTATATGTGGATGATATATTATTGATCGGAAATAATATTCCAATGCTCGATGCTGTTAAATCTTCATTGCAAAAGAGTTTTTCAATGAAAGATTTAGGAGAGGCAGCATACATATTGGGCATAAAGATCTATAGAGATAGGTCGAAAAGACTAATCGGATTAAGCCAGAGCACGTACATTGACAAGGTATTGAATCGGTTCAATATGCAGGATTCCAAGAAAGGTTTCTTGCCAATGTCACATGGCATCACTCTCAGCAAGAATCAATGTCCTAAGACATCTGATGAGCTCGAGAGGATGAGTGCGATCCCGTATGCTTCTGCTATCGGGTCCATCATGTATGCTATGTTTTGTACACGCCCAGATGTCTCCTATGCTCTAAGTGTTACGAGCAGATATCAATTGAACCCAGGTGAATGTCACTGGGCTATAGTAAAGAGTATCCTCAAGTACATGAGAAGAACTAAGGATATGTTCCTAGTCTATGGAGGTGAGGAGGAGCTCGTTGTAAATGGTTACACCGATGCTAGCTTCCAAACCGACAAGGACGACTCGAGATCGCAGTCTGGTTTTGTGTTTTGCCTTAATGGAGGTGCGGTGAGTTGGAAGAGTTCCAAGCAAGAAACGGTTGCTGATTCCACGACGGAGGCCGAGTATATCGCAGCTTCGGAAGCTGCAAAAGAGGCTGTTTGGATCAGAAAATTTGTTTCTGAGTTGGGTGTGGTTCCTAGTGCGTCCAGTCCAATGGACCTCTATTGTGACAATAGTGGTGCCATTGCACAAGCCAAGGAGCCTAGGTCGCACCAGAAGTCCAAGCACATACTTCGGCGCTATCACCTCATTCGAGAGATTATTGATAGAGGTGATGTAAAAATATGCAAGGTGCACACGGATTCGAATATTGCTGATCCGTTGACGAAGCCTCTCTCACAGCCCAAGCATGAGGCACACTTGAGCTCTATGGGTATTAGATACTTGCGGGATAGACTCTAGTGCATGTGAGAGAATGTGTTCTGTCTATGCTAATGTACTTTTGGATAATTGTTATCTGGTTCCATGAATAATTATCATTTACATTGATCAGCAAGTATGTGACTTGTTTGTGAAACTCTTTGTTTTTATGATGTTATTCTAAATAGTCCCTAATCTCATATCATTGTGTGGGACAATAATGATTTATAGATTAGCACATTTGACTGAATGATGATCATGTTTCACGGATCATAGATATGGAGATATCAAATCAGTAATGTGGACACATGTTAGAGAACATGATGTTGGATAGACCCACCCTGAGATACTGCTGGGATTGTTATTTTTAATGTGCCATCAGTTGTTATCTCAAATGGTGTACCTACAGAATCCTTTGACCTGAGATCATCATTGATTCCAGAATGTGTAGTAACACACTTAGGAGCTTCCAAATGCTATTCCGTAACTGGGTAGTTATAAAGGTTGCTTTCGGGTATGTTATGAAACATGTCGTGGGATGTGAGTGATCAAGATGGAATTTACCGCTCCTAAATAATGGGAGAGATATCTCTGGGCCCCTCGAGGTAGTTGGATTGGAAAGTGCATGGCCATGCCAATGTGATTAAAGAGGTAATCATGGTGAATCCACTACTTGATCGAGTGAATGGTCGAGCTATCACAAGGGTGGCACGAATCTCGCCTTGAGCTTGACTGGTATCGTGTGGTAAAGGGATTGGTGCATGAGTATATCAAGGTTCAGCCGATATGATCTTTGTGTGCATTCGGGAGTCAATATGTCCTGCTAGGTACCGCTATTGACTTGCAATTCGGAAAAGGGTTTCCGGATAGCGGCCGTTTACACATGAGCCTAACGGGTCACACACTTAAGGGGATGGAATATAAAACTTGTGCTGACTCTAGTGCAAGTGGGAGATTGTTGGTAATATGCCCTAGAGGCGATCGAGTTTGCGGATTGGATCTGCTAATGGGCTTTAATGTTGATTAAAGGACCATTAGGGTTTAGAGTTATAATGGGCTTTAATGTTGATTAAAGGCCCATTAGCGTGCTCTATATAAGAATAGGCAGGGGCCAAGGCGCATAGAGTTTTTTAGAAACCCTGGCCGCCTCCTATTCCCGAACTCCCTTCGAAACCCTAGCCGGGCGCGCGGTGCTAGCACACCGGCGCACGGCGATTCCATCCTTGTACGTGTGGATACCGTAGAGGCGCTGCTACTATTGCGGTGCTGATCTGCTCGGGAGTACTCGGGACGTACCGGCGAGTACTCGGAAGGTGCTCGGGACGTGCTCGGGACGAGGTTGACGATCGACTACTTGACGCGCACGACGTTGGATTGGTCTGCTCCAACTCTTCTTCCGCTGCACTGCTCGTCAAGTGGTAACGATTCATGATCCCCTACTCGCATGGCTTCCTGGTTGAATGCGGTAGAGAAAATTTATTTTGTGCTAGCGTAGCCTACCCGCAACCCTTCAGACCGGCGCTGGGAAATGTGTATGCTGGATTCGCCGAAGTATTTTCCAGAGAGGGTACAAAATGGGTTTCGGCAAGAATGAATATGCCGGATGGTCCAACGATGGGCATGAATACACGCCGGACTATTTCTTGCAGAAGTATTTGTCACACCTGGTTTCGAAAGAACAAATCAGATGCATTTCACAAATATGGCAAGATCAAGTTTTATACATGCGATGACCTTATAAGCGATAACATAACAGTGTCATAACATAATGATAAGATTCATTACAAAGGACTCGTAGGTCTTAAAGAAACACTACGATAACTTCCAGCGGTAGCGGGTCTTCCATCCATCCACAGGCGTTGTCTAGAGGAGCGCCAGCCTAGAACATTGTCTTCAGGTCAAAAACTTCCTTCGCCTAGAACTCAGCTTCCATCATCCGAGATGTCCTCGAAGTCTTCACCTTCTGAGCAGCATCAAGAGATTGAAGAAGGCAAGCATGAGTACATAGAGTACTCATCAAGTGTGGGAAAATATGACATGAAGGCTTAAGTCAAGAAAGACTCGACTCAGGTTGACTGCATCTATACCATCCTAATCTAGGACTCAAAAAGGACTTAGCAATTCTATTTACTATGTGCCACAACTCCAACATTAAAGGAATAGCTCATCGGATTCCATCCAACTACCAGACTCACCAGATATCCCATATCCGGCTACCAACTCATCTGGGCACCACCACCCGACCAACCATCCAAGACCCACACTAATCATGAAGAAGTTCAAGCCCGCTCTTGACCATGAGAACGACTGGTTGATCAGTTTTATACTCTGTAGAGTCTGCACACTTTACCCACGAGTCGTGATTCCTATTTTGTTTCACACTTCTGGGGTGTAGAGCCGGGGGTCTCACTACAAGACGTTCACAGTATGGTTTCACCGCTAACAAGGATTCCATCCACTGCAGAGGCCCCCTCTTGTGCCACTCAACCATCCACTAGTGCATACAGAATAAGGAGGACATCTAATTATTTGGCAAGCCAAACCCATATAAGTCTCGTAGTTGCGCTGTTCAGCCGGGTTACATGCCCATGAACCGGTCCTTAGGTTCTCAAGCAGGTACTCGCATATCATCCAAGCGCACACAACAGCCATACCAACCAAACCAACCTGACAAGATCCCTATGTTCCATGTTGCTACAAATGATTACCCAAATCGGTTCATATTGCATAGACCATTAATTAGATTAACATTTATCCCACCTGATTTGACAGCACAACTAAGCATTTCTACCCTTGACACCCAACTACAACATAGGCGATAAGGTTAAACATGGAAAATACTAATAAACCCTAAACATATGATTCATATCGACAAAGCATGCAAATAGAAAGTAAAAGACACATATTCCTATAATAGGATTAATATGATCAAGGACACTTGCCTTCAGCAGCGGGCTACTCAAACTCTTCAAAAGTCTGGTCCTGTAGATTCATGAACTGCTCGTCTCCTATTGCAATCGCATACCCCGGAAATAAATAAGTACAAACATCTAAGAACAGTATACTAAACAGAAGCAAAGCATTATGAAAAGCCTACTAACAGATAGTACTTGCTGCTACGATCGTGTGAGCGCAAGAATCGCTTAAAACGGAGCTCGTATGAAAAAGTTATGAGGGTTTTAAGCTACATGGGCTTTTTTGAAAAAGAACAAGGGCTAATTTGTAAAAATAGAAAGTTCTAGGGCTTTTTTTGTAAAATTTAGGGACCTATTTGTAAATAAGTAAAAATTCAGAGGGCTAAAAAAATATAGAGAGAGCCTCCATAACTCGAGCCAATGCCAAGAGTGAGACTCTAGGACTTTCTGCGTGAATCCTATTTATGGAAAATAGAGGGCACAAAACGGGCGTAGCGATAGAAAGAGGGCTAATTCGACTCATGTCCGATCAGAAGAGTTTCTTTTCCCAAGTAAAATAACGGTACTGACTGGGGCATAATTATGAAAATAGTAAAGCCCAAGGGCCTAAATGCAAGATCACCTAATTTCAAAGATTAAAGGATTTATTTTTTAATTGAAAAACCTAATTAATGCGCCAATAGGCTGACTGGGCTCAGGTGGGTGACGTGGCCGACACATGGGCGATGTGTGGCGCTGACGTGAATCACATAATCTGACTGGGCTTATGTGCTATGTGTCAAAATCCTATTGGCTCGTGAAGGGGTACGCTGACGTTTCTAATCTCGGTCATTGATCAAGAATCAGGTGGCTTACCGGCTTCCTTCTTCCTCTAGGCGATGCGAACAGCGGCACGGGCTTCGGTGTGGTGGCACTAGCTCGAGTGACGCCGGAACTTCGCCGCCGGCATCAAGGGTCTCTGTCGAGCGGCGAAAAAGCTTTACCGAGCGTCGGGGATTCCGTTTGAGGCACGTGTCGGCGTCGGCGTGCGGCGGAGTGGCTTGGCGATGGTGAAAGGCGGCGACGGAGGCTCGGTGGCGGCTAGAGCTCGGCTCCAGTGGCGAAACTCGATTATGAGAGGTTGTGGACGTCTAGATGCAGTCGGCGAACAGTGTCGTGAGCTTGAACAGCATCGGGGAGGCACGGAATGGCACGACGACGGCGACGGGGTGCAGCGGAACTACGGAGGCGTCGCAAGAGCTCTCGCTGGGGAAAAACCGATGGAATTTGGGGGCTTGGGCGCGGTGGAGCAAGAGGAAGCTTGGTCGGGGGATTGATTCGGGTTTTATAGCCGCGGGATGAGTGGACGGTTGCGGATACGAGGGGGGATTGTGTTGGTGGTTTTCGGCGCAGCGGTTTCGGCCGGCAGTTGCGGGTGCGGCACGCGGGAGCGAGAGCGAGAGGTTGGGGCTGACAGGCGGGCCCGACTTGCCGGTGAGAGAGCGAGCTAGGGAGTGGGCTGGGCTTTGAGCGTAGGGAGATGGGTCAGACAACAGCAAGGAACCTGCACCACAATATTTTAGGTGGCCTGGTCTGCTGAGTTGAACACACTGGATGGTTCAGCGCTTATGAGGTGTGAACATCGGATCATCCGACGTTCACAGTTTTAGTGAAAACTTTTCTGCATTGATTTTTTTTCTTTAACTAACTTGTGATTGAGTTAGAAGGTGTTGAAGATGCATGTGTGTTTGTCTCGTGGTGTATAGTTGATGGATGCAACTTGGCGGCTGACGATGGAATAATCAGGGCCAAGCGGAGTGTTTGGTGCCAGACAATCGAGGAGGTCGGACGGAGTCAATGGTGATCTTAGCTAGGCACATGGGGGTCAAGAAAAGCATGAAAAGATGGATAAAGAAAATGTGTTGACAAAGTTAAGAGAAGGTGATGCTGGTGCAAGTGACAAGGCAGCTCGATGGATCGGGAGCGGGAGAGACTTACCGACGGTCAAGATCGTAAGATGAAATACAAACATCGACATCTAGATGCTTGCTTAAGGTGTAAGCAAGTGGTTGTGAGTCACGCTTTGAGAAACGTGTGAGGTGGTTTCGCGGTTTGACCTTAAAAACATAGAAAGATAGAGTGCATATGATATCATCGCAAAGCTAGTGTCGAGATGAAGGTAAGTCGTGAAGAATCTATCATGGGTTTTAAAAGTCTAACGACCTGTTCTTGTCTCTCTTGCTTCCATATATAATTTTGAGATACGTTAAGTTAAAAATAGGAGATCATTAATTTCTTAAAAAAATATTTATACGTCTATTTACGGTTTCTAATCGCTAATCTATAGAAATACGTTGGCAGCTAGCCATATGGACTATGCATGCGTCCATGCATCATAGCTGCTTAAACTGCCGGCAAGGTCGAAGTCGAACCTTTGTAGCGTGTACAATTCCACTTCGTTTCTCCGGCCAGCACTTGTCACTCGAGAAAGCCTCGAGACTACGAGTTATACAAGTTGCGTCATACATGTCGGCCATGGACATCAGCAAACCGCCAAAACCAGAGTCCCATTCCATGTAGACTTGGAGCCGTGACCCGTAGGCAGAGCAATGGCTCCACGGACCAGCTCAGAATATAGTCACCGAGGAGAGGAAACGCCCGCCTGGGAATCACTGGAAGCGCCGCGCCGGCGAACTTCCCGAGCTCCGACACGCCGAACGCGCCCCCGTCTCGCTCGTCTCCCGACCCGACACACCGAATCCGGCAAAATCTGCCAACTCTTTTCCGCCGCTCGGTTTCAACTCCCACCAGCCACCACACTGCACACTGCCCGCCCCGTGACAGGTTACACTTTCCTGTTGTCACCGGCCGGCGGGCCACCTAAAGCCGTTGGCGCGCAGACGCTTTTGACCTCGCGCGCGCGCCGCATACATAGCTCAGCTGCCGCCCTGCCCACTCTCGGCGTGGTCTCGTGCCGCCGCGAGCGAGATGCGGAAGCTGAGCGTGCCCAGGGGCGGCGGGGAGAGGGTGGGCGTGCTGGCCTTCGAGGTGGCCGCGCTCATGTCGCGGGCGGCCGCCCTGTGGCGCGCGCTTGGGGACGCCCAGCTCGCTCACCTACGGGGCGAGGCCGTCCGCCTCGAGGGCGTGCGCAGGCTCGTGGCCGACGACGACGCGGTGCTCCTCGCGCTCGCGCTTGCCGAGGTGGCCGGAGCCTGCCGGAGCCTCTCCCACGCCGTGGCGCGGCTCTCCGCGCGCTGCGCGGACCCGCTGCTCCGCAGGTTCGACGCCCTCTTCGCCGCGCTCGTCAAGGGTGGCGCTGGTGCCGACCTGCACGGGCTGCGGTACGCGGCGGACAAGAAGATGGACCGGAAGGCGCGCAAGATGCAGCGCCTGGTCGCGTTCACCGCGCACCTGTGCCACGAGCTCGACGTGCTCGCCGAGCTGGAGCAGGGCCTGCGCCGCGGCCGCAGCGCGGGCGGAGAAGGAGAGTGCGCGCGCCGCGTGGCGCGGCAGAGGCAGGAGGTCGAGCGCCTCCGCGCGGTCTCCCTCTGGAACCGGAGCTTCGACCACGTTGTCCGGCTGCTTGCCAGGTCGCTCTTCACCATCGTGACAAGAATCATAGAGGTGTTCGACTTGGAACCTATGAACACCTCCATCTCCATCGACGACGACTCCAAGGTCTCGCGGCTTTCATGGAGCAATTCCTTCGTTGGGAGCAGCATGCAATCCATGGTGTATCCTTCCGACGTCGTCGCGGACACTGCTCGGAGGATGCTGCGTGCAAGATCTGGTAAGATCACCAGCGGCGACGCTCGTCGATTTCTGATGTCCAGAAGCAAGAGCCTGAGGCAGCTCAACTGGCCGGCGGCTGGCAAGCACCTCATAGGCTGCGTGATCAGTGGCAGCAAGTCTCCGGTTAGGAACGGGTGGATCCATGCCGGCGGCGATCTTCCACTGAGTTTCAGCTACGTATCAGCCAGCAACGACAACTACAATAGCATCAACTTCCAGTTCCAAGCGGATCATACAAACGCGAAGCCTTCGACGTCCGTGTTTGAATCCTCGCACGACGTGCTGACGAACGCGCCCGAGGCGTCCCTCGGCGCGGCTGCCTTGGCGCTGCACTACGCGAACCTTATCATCTTCATCGAGAAGCTCGCCATTTCGCCTCACCATGTCTGCTCAAACGAGAGGGACGCCCTGTACAGTATGCTAACTGACAGGATGCGGGCGTCCCTCAGAGCGCGCCTCAGGCCGTTCGCCAAGAACACGTCCTGTGATCCTACCCTGGTTGCCGAGTGGTCTGACACGGTGCAGAGGATTCTGGGATGGCTAGCTCCGCTCGCTCGCAACATGATAAGGTGGCAAGCCGAGAGGAATTTCGAGCAGCGGAATGTCGCTTCGGGTGCTAGCGTCCTGCTCCTGCAGACGCTGCATTTTGCAGATCAGAAGAAGACTGAAGATGCAGTTACTGAGCTGCTTGTTTGTCTGAATTACCTGTGGAGATCCGGGAGGGAGCTTGAAACAAAGGCCAAATTAGAGTCAGCAGGTAGAGGAAACTATGATGCTTTTGCAGATTACGTTGGGTGACATATGTCAGTATCATATCTGAAAATTGTTAAAATATAACCTAAAAGTGCCCTTATATCCAACAGAATTGCAGGTGGCTGTCAGCTGAATTAGGCGAGCTGGGGTTATGTATGCAAAGATAGCATCTTTCAGACAAAACAACCACTTGCTAATTTTAGCTTCAATTTTCTAGAAAAACAGGCATCAATCAACAAGTGCGTCTTGTAATCCATGATATATGCAGGTTTTGTCAAGTTTGTAGGTCAGATAGGTACTTTCCTGTAAAGATCTATGTAGTTATGTACTGATAAACGGAGGCACATGCTTTATGGTTCCTGAGAATGCTTTCTGTTTAGGTGGAACTGTGGAAGATATATCATGAAGGGCACCAAGGAATCTGGATGAAAATTTTCCCATCAAGCTGATGGTATGCATTATTACTGATAGTTTGGAGGTTGAGGTTGATTATTTGTTTGACATAATTTTAACCATCATACATTAGGAGTAGCCATGGACGATCCCAGTGGCGGATCCAAAGGGTGGCACGGGTGGGTCGTGGACCACCCTAAGGATCTCGCCGTCGATGATGTCTCAGCAGCAGCACATCTCAACAAAAGGTGTCTATGACACTAAAATAGGCTCCCTATGCATGGTTGCCTGCCAAGTGATTAACGGTTGGTCAGATGGCAAGTTCCTGGTGACCGTTCAATTCTCTCCGGCGGATACCATGGCGAGGGAGCGTGCCGTTGGGACGATCAGCAGCATTAGAAAGCAGGGTGACCCTCTATTCTTCGAAGAACTGGATTTCGTCGTGCGCGGGATGTACACGAATGAACGGGCCAAATCAATCTCCAGGATGGACATGGAGAGCATCATGCTGGTGGTCCCCATGACACTATCCTGCATCTTCACCACCCTGCAGCCATAGCGCCTGGATCACCCTTACCCAAAATCTTGAATCCACCATTGGCGGTCCCTTACCTCCACAACGCACCTCGGGGCCCCTCCTCCCCTCAATTTTTTTTTTGCAAGAGAAGAAGGGGAAGAAGAGAGAAATGAGGTAAAAGGAGGAGGAAGAGAGAAACAGCCCCTTAGGCCCTCTACAGTGAGTGAAGTTTGAAAATACATGTTGATGCCACGTTGAAGCTAAGCTTGATCGGTTTTTATCTCAGAAGCGTGTGGCTTTGGTGCTACCTGCAAAAGTGGGCCCCATGTAAAATAAAATACGATAGCCTTATATCAACCACCGGGTTCGCATGAGAGCAATAGTGTTACAGTTAAAAAAATATTGGAGCCTGTGTAAGTACTTGCACCGCTCCACAATTTTCTAGCATCGGCTAGCTATGGCATCATAGCACACGGTGTGCGGTGTGGTGCTCGAAATTTCTGAATCTATTTCAAGCACCATTCCAAGCACACCCTTTGGAGGGTTTTACTTGCTACCATGCCTCCGTCACTGAGTACCAATGACTGTTTCGGAGTTTACACTGTACATACTAAAGGATGGGTCGACGAAGACCATTTTCCATTCTTTAGGCGGTTTATATTTTGGGTAGTTTTAGGGCTAGGATGCTGCTAGCAACTTGTTATATGGGTCTGGAAAACCATATTCATGTAAAGCTCTGTTGTCTTGCATTCTTTCTTGTTTTTTTCAGATAGAAGGCTATTTTCTATGCTTGATATATTTGCCTCCATTTTTCCCCCTTTCAGTATGTGAAAATGCTTATTATTGCCCGTGCCGTTTGGCTCATGCTGGCATGAATGCGACAGATCTGGAATTCGAAGAAGGGAGCATTAGTTGTATGCCTTTTAATTTGAGAAATTTGAATTGTACTGATGCTGAGAATACAGGTTTAATTTGAGAAATTTGAAATTTGAAATGTTTGTGTGGTGGGCCGATAATTCGAAAACCAACAAAAAATTTAGCCCAGAATTTCCTGGGGACATCTGGTCTAGAAAAGAATTTTCTTTATTTTTATATTCTAATATTTGCAAAAATACACGATCATTTAAAAATATTGCACATCTAGCCTACCGTCACCCGTTAGATGGGCAACCTTACAACAGGCGACAACTTTAAAAAAAATAAAAGTGCCTTTAAAAAATAAAAAAACACTATATTCCATTGCTCTCAAAATTGAAAATAATATCGAAATTATCATGACAAATTTTGAAACAAAAGTATGTTGTAGAGGATTCTATAATTTACCTCTAAAAAAAATTCAACTCAAATAATAACTTGTACTATAAGAAATAAAAAAAGATAAATTTTATTATAGATAAATTTTATTATAGCGTATAATAAATTTTATTATAGCGTATAATAAAATTTATCTTTTTTTATTTCTCATTGTAAAAATCATTGTTTTGTCTGATTTTTTCAGAGCTAGATCGTAGTATCCCTACGATATACATATTTTTTATAACTATTTCAATATTGTTTCAAATTTTGAGAGTAATATAACACGATATTTTGATTTTTTAAAGTGTCGCCTGTTGAATGGGTAATATTTTAGTGTCACCCATCCAACAGGTAACAGTAGTCTATATATACAATATTTTAAAATAATAGTGTATTTTTGCAAATATAAAAAAAGAAAAATATAAAGAGAAAAAGAAAATTCGTCTAGAAAAGCCATCTCTATGTCTCTAACAGGCCAGGGTTGTGCATCAGCGTTAGGTCCAAAATTAACCGCTTCTTTGCTCAAATCTAGTTCAGATCATCTGAAGTAGCCTGGACTGTAATGTCAACGGCGAGAACAGAAATAAGTAGGCCGAGGATCATGAGACGACATGTAACAGGCCTATCCACCGTGGTAGCCACGTAGATCTATCGCTTGTTAGAAGTGTGATATGTTTCTATAGCTCATCCAACGGGCAGCATGGGTATAGATTTGTAAAATTTTAAAGCGGACGTATATATTTGTAATTTTTTATTTAAAAATGTAAAAATTAAAAAATCTTCTATTTCAGATCATCTGAAGTGGGCCGGGCTGAACCTCGGGGAAAGCCGCAAAGCGAGCCCGCCGCAGGAGGGTTTTATTCTCTCGAGTTGCTCCACTCCGGCAGCTTCAGCCGCCGCCGATCTGTCCTCCGTTTGCGGCAGCGATGGCGCTCTCCTCCTCCTGCTCGCACCACCTCCTCCGCCCCCTCCTCCGCGGCTTCCACGCCTCCAGGCAGGCCCTTGCGCGAGCGGAGCCGCACGAGTTCTCCAAGCCCAGCGGCTACCTGGGCAGCTGGGAGCCCGCGGGCGAGCCCCGGGAGGCGTGGGCGCGGCTGGAGCGGCTGCGCAAGGGGTACGCGCGCGACGTGCGGGGGCTGCGGCGGCAGTACGCCTACGAGGTGCAGCTCCTGGAAGCCGAGCGGCAGCGCAAGGCCGAGGCCCGCGCCGAGGCCGCCCGTGTCGCCAACGAGGAGCGCAAGGCCGCCAAGGCCGCCGCCGCGCAGACGCGCGCGGCCGAGCGGCGCGCGTTCGAGCAAGACTTCCGCCAGGCCCTTGTAATTTCTCGTTCCTTTCTCTTTCCCCTTCCCTCTCCTGCACATCGGTCTCCTACTCATTACCCTGTTCACCATTGCACACGACCTGTTTGATGATTTGCCTCGTCCGTTCGGACTTCTTAGAATTAGATTGCGAGTCTTACCATTACGTAAGTTGCCATATCAGTTTCGGTTTAAGTGGGCATCTTAGTTAGTACTAATTCATAGAACTGCCTGTTTCAGCCATGTTAGTTTCAGTTTAGAAGCATGCGTAATAACAGCATCTTTATGCACCATTAGCACTCAACTGTAAAGCTAATTGAGACATTGTAACTGAGATGAGATAACGTGCAGATGAAAGAAAGAGTTGAGAAGCTGGAGAGCTGGAGGAAAAAGGAGAAGCTCAAGGAGCAGAAGAAGGCAGAGCACAAGGAGCTCCTGCGCAAGAAGAGCAGTATGTGGGTTGCTGAGGGTAAACTGGAAGAGAAAATACTCGAGGCTATCGTGCATACTACACCCCTTTGAGGCTGATGCTGTGAGGTTAGTTGGAGTTTTACTGATCTGGCATTTCAACTCAATCTAACATTATGAATAAGTTGGCACCACGCTAAAATTTATTAGAATCCTTTCTATGTTTTGCTTTTAAGAAATGTTTTAGGAACAGAAAATTGTAGAGCGTAGCAGGTTACGAGACTGTACTATATTTCACATACTAGTGCCTTTTGTGCCTTGGGGTGTCAAAAAATGTATTCAAATAGGCAAATTAAATAGATGAGGTGCTTATACATACTTGTGGTATTCATTATACTGTTTTAAATGAGAGGCTAAAATGTTGTTCCTGTTCATCTCCAGAGACCATATAATATGT
This sequence comes from Phragmites australis, assembly GCF_958298935.1. Classification (NCBI taxonomy): domain Eukaryota; kingdom Viridiplantae; phylum Streptophyta; class Magnoliopsida; order Poales; family Poaceae; genus Phragmites; species Phragmites australis. The sequence goes on along the minus strand of NC_084932.1, from coordinate 1,910,887 downwards.
ATTAAAGGCTATGAGCTCCTTATAACCTTGAACTATTGTCTTGGAGTCCTATGGTTCCAAGTTCCAAATAGGTGTAATGTGACTTTAGATTTTGTGCACTACAAAATTGCAGCTCCACACTAAAGGCACAACTTGCTGCAAAATACTAGCATGACTTATGAAGTTCAGAAGATCCATACTTCACAAGTATCAATGTTTAGATAGAGCCATCATGTATACAATAAAAAGGCCAAGGAACTTTTGCATACATGGACAACTCTTCCATATGAATCTTTGCACCATACCCTAGTCACGAGATCCCCGAAGAAAATGGCTCAATTAGTGAGGTGTAGTAGGCACACCAATTAGGTAACAGTATGAACCCTTCTGATATTCACAAATAAAGCCTTATTCCATCATTGTCATTGGTAAGGAAATAATAGATTATGCATAACTGGAGGGTTTGCGATGGCCAATAGCTCAGGCCCTTCAACTGTAGATTGCATGCCCAGAAGAAAAAAAAAAGTGTACAACCTAGCAGATTTTGACGTATCAGAAAAGTCAGCAACTTATGTGAGATATCTTAGTTCGCAGCCAAAGGCATGCAATATGGTTGGAGTTCAGATTGTTCAGTGTTGCAATGGTGGCCTTGGAGTATATATTTTGTATGTCCCAAGTATTTTGAGGCATTAAGCATGCATAGCCCTGAAACATATAGACTGTTGTCCGGAACTGATTTTGATGCCCCACAGAATTACACTAGTACACTGCACGACATTGAATTGTCTAAACCGTCTAATTTTCTTTTTGGTATCCTTAGTTCCTTACTAATGCACAATCACAGTTCCCTACCTTGCTTTTGTTTCAAATGGAAGACTTAAAATACCTACGAATGTCCCAAAAGTAAATGCGAGCTATTGCAGTCAGCAATTAACTTGGTAGTATACACATTGGTTTTCGCTTATGAGCATTTCGTTTTTGTGATCTTTTACTGCTCAAAATGCTATTGATGTTCTTGAGTTGAACTCTGTCCGCCACCAATTTCTTTCAGATACTAATGGGCATTAATGTTTTCTATGGCGCAGGAAATTTGCTAATGATGTAGTGGTGGACATTTGGAATCTTTACAGTTATTCCCTCTGAGAACTACCTTGTACTCCAGTCAGCAATAAAAACATATTTTGCAAATCAGCTTTGTGTTATGTATTAATTGTTAGTCTGGATTCACATCAATTTTCTTTTGAGGTTTTGGAATTGACGTTGTCAAATAGAGAGACATAGCTCTCCCTAAACTATTGAATTCTACGCAGATGAAATTATAGCAGGTGATACTCTAAGCGCGCGTCCTGACTGTCTGTCTAGTGCAACATTCGATAAATTCCTTGGTAAACGAGGCTCATCATGGAAAACTACTCATGATTTTGCAATTGCATGTTACATTTGTTTTGTCATCTCAACTAGTTAGTGGCAGGAATTGGATGAACAAGTAAGCAGCTGATTATTTGCCTCTGCCTTGAAATATTTGTCTCTTGTTTTACCAAATTGTTTCATGTTGAAACACCGTGGGCATGTTTGGATCCTTTGCCCTCTCTCGCCTTGTGTACTAGGCAATATGTCATATGGGTGTGTTTGGTTGCTTGATTGCTTGCGGAGAATGTCGTTTGATTGCTTGTATGTGTTGTTATTTTCTGCATGTGTAGATGTAATTATATAGTGAGTCTAATACGGTGAATATATTGCATCTGTTACAGTGTTGTAATGGACTTACTCGTTAGTCTCAAGTGCAGGATTATTATATCTGTTTATACAGATAATCAAACATATTCACTTGTTCATTGCATTCGTAGGTGTAAGATCATTACACCCACTTTTTTCAGAGTCACTCTATTCGCTCAGTCTATTTTTACTCGTTCAAAATATACACTGCAGCTTAAAAAACTCGTATGAACAAACATACTCAAATGCTGAAAGCAAATTCTATAGAACCAGTCCTATAAAAGACCATCTCTTATGTGATGACATGTTCGCTTTTTCTATCCATTTTAGTTCAGTCATTAAATCACGAGATAGATGACATAAATAAGATCTTATATTTAGTTCAGTTATTGAATCACGAGATAGATAACATAAATAAGATGTCAGAAAAATCTTTCTAGATATAATTATAAAATTTGATTTCTACTATGCTTGCCTCACTGCAGTTAATTGCGGGGAGAAGAGGATGGCATGAGTACCGGAGAAGGCGAGCGTGAAAAGAAGCATAGGAAAGCAAAGGCGCCACATGATGCCTCCGGACCTTTCTCGTCACGCTGGCCAAGAGGACAATGATTTGGCCCTCTGTGTTCTTGTGGTAAGATGACTATCCTTTTTTGTGACTGGACTTAAAACCAAATTTAGGAAAAAATTAGAGATTTTACTGGAATGCTTTGCTTTGTTAACTGAACTCAGAGAGATTGTGTGTGACGTGTCTGCTGGCCTGTGTACCAGGGGGGCTATGAGGAAGACACAAACAGAGCAAAAGCGAAAAGTGGAAGCATCCAGTACTGACAACCTGACACTCTCCTACCGAAACAAAATAGTGGACTGAAGAGCTCACGGTCCAAAAACCAGTCTAATTCAAAAATCAAAGGTTGCACTTCTCTTGTTCCGATGCAGATTGATGGAGCAGTCAAGATCACTCATGTCTTTGATCGAGTGATTACTCTCTCTCTTCAATGCCGATCTTCTACTAGCACCAACCGAACTCGCAGTTGTACAGTGGCAATGGCTGTGCAGTTCTTGCTGCATTCCATGGCTTTCTTGGCGTGCCTGAGCTTGACAATGCCAGCGGCGGCGGCGGTGCCGCAGCCGGAGCCGGAGGTGAAGCCGAGCGACACAGACGCGCTCACCATCTTCCGCCACGGCGCCGACGCCCACGGCATCCTGGCCGCCAACTGGAGCACGGGCAACGCCTGCGCCGGCCGCTGGACCGGCGTCGGCTGCTCCGCCGACGGCCGCCGCGTCACCTCGCTCTCGCTCCCGTCGCTCGACCTGCGGGGCCCGCTCGACCCGCTCTCCCACCTCGGCGAGCTCCGCGCGCTCGACCTCCGCGGCAACCGCCTCAACGGCACGCTCGACACGCTCCTCCTCGGCGTCCCCAACCTAGTGCTGCTCTACCTCTCCCATAACGATCTCTCCGGCGCCATCCCGGACACCGTCGCGCGGCTAACCCACCTCATCCGCGTCGACCTCGCCGACAACAGCCTGGGCGGGCCCATTCCGGCGGCCGCGCTCGCCAACCTCACCGGCCTCCTCACGCTCAAGCTCCAGGACAACCTCCTCAACGGCCTCCTCCCCGACATCTCCGCCGCGTTCCCCCGCCTCGCCGAGTTCAACGCCTCCAACAACCAGCTCTCTGGCCGGGTGCCCGACGCCATGCGCGTCAAGTTCGGTCTCGCCTCCTTCTCCGGCAACGCTGGCCTCTGTGGAGCCGCGGCACCTCTGCCCCCATGTTCTTTCCTGCCGCGCGAGCCCGCTACGACGCCGCCTTCTTCCGTGCCTTCCTCGTCGTCGCAATCCGTGGTGCCGTCCAACCCGGCGGTGTCCTCGTCATCTTCCGTTGCTTCGTCTTCACCGGCATTGGCCACACCAGAGTCGCTCAGTGGGGCTGGCAAGGGGGGCTTGAGCACCGGCGCAATTGCAGGGATCGCCGTCGGCAATGCCCTGTTCTTTTTCGCTCTACTGTCACTGCTAGTAGCGTGTTGCTGCTGCAGCCAAGGCAACGGCCGCGGGCCGGCCAAGAAGAGGAAGAGAGCCGGCCGCGTTGGTCTGGAGGACGGAGACGGCGGCCTGTTCGGCCACATCAAGGGAGAGCAACCGGCTCGTCAGGGCAGCGCGGGCAGATGCAGCGACGGCGGCGACAGCGACGGGGCGCGCAGCAAGCTGGTGTTTTTCGGGGTGGACGGGGAGTGCGGCGAAGACGACGACGAAGACGGCGGAGGCAGCGATAGCAGCGCCGGGAGGAGGGCGAGCGGTGGCTTGACGTCGACGTCGCACCTGCAGGGGAGGAGGAGCAGGTTCCGGCTGGAGGAGCTGCTGCGCGCGTCGGCAGAGATGGTCGGCAGAGGCAGCCTGGGCACCGTGTACCGCGCGGTGCTCGGGGACGGGCGCATGGTCGCCGTGAAGCGGCTGCGCGACGCCAACCCCTGCGCGCGCGAGGAGTTCCACCGGTACATGGACCTCATCGGCCGCCTCCGCCACCCAAACCTCGTCCCCCTCAGGGCCTTCTACTACGCCAAGCAGGAGAAGCTCCTCATCCACGACTACTTCCCCAATGGCAACCTCCACGATCGTCTCCACGGTACCGTCTCCCCGTGATCTTTTCGTGTTTATCACTAGTCAGTCGCATAGCATTCTTGTTGCGTGATCGACCTGCAACTGACACGGATGTTCTTGCCATTGTCCCGTTCACTGATCCAGGACACCGGATGTCGGGAGAGTCGCCATTGGACTGGACGACCAGGGTGAGGCTGCTGCTTGGCGCGGCACGCGGGCTGGCATGCATCCACCGGGAGTACCGCATGTCCGGCATACCCCACGGCAACATCAAGTCCACCAACGTCCTGCTCGACAAGGACGGCGCCGCCCGCGTCGCGGACTTCGGCCTCGCGCTGCTACTCAGCCCCGCGCACGCCATCGCCCGTCTCGGAGGTTACATGGCTCCCGAGCAGTCGGACAGCAAGCGGCTCTCCCAGGAGGCCGACGTCTACAGCTTCGGCGTGCTCGTCCTGGAGGCGCTGACCGGCAAGGTGCCGGCGCAGCACCTGCAGCCGTTGCCTGACGCTGACACACAGAGAAGAGACAAGAAGAGCGCGACGGCGGTCAGCCTTCCGGAGTGGGTACGGTCCGTGGTGCGGGAGGAGTGGACGGCGGAGGTGTTCGACGTGGAGCTGCTCCGGTACAGGAACATCGAGGAGGAGATGGTGGCAATGCTGCACGTCGCGCTGGCGTGCGTCGCGCAGCAGCCGGAGCAGAGGCCCTCCATGGGCGACGTGGTGAGGATGATCGAGAGCGTGCCGGTGGATCAGTCGCCGCTGCCGGAAGAGGACAGGGATGTGTCAGTGACGTCGCCGTCCATCGGCATTACCACAGATGATGGAGATGGTCGTCTCAGCTACTAGTTCAGCGGACCAGTGGTCTCGGTTTGCACTTATTGGTCGATGTGCACTTTTCTAATTTTGTCGAAGTGATTGTATTTGTGATTTCTTTCCTTTTTTCTTTTGAGAATACAGAATTGCCCAGTATTGTGTGTTCGCTGGGTAAAAACCCTAATGATGTGGGTTTGCGCTGAATTATTTGTGTATGGGTCTAGGTGCGGATTTGTATCTAAATCTAATGGGCACGCATACACGGACATAAAAAAACTCACGCTCGCTCTATCTGCTCTAAGCGTCCGATATGTGTGCCTAAATACTTATATAGGCCAGCATACGTGTTTAAATAATTCTATGTTATTTTATTTCCACCTTATTCTTTGCAATTGGTTTTTTGCTACTCTAATTTTTTCAATTACAATTTGTAACCCGTACATATTTGAATAAATACTCTATATTCTCTAAACATGAGTACCATTGGATACACAATTTCTACCGAGGGTGACCATCGAAGACGCACAAGCTCGTAACTATCCTTCTTTCACCGAAATATGAAGGACCTCTTATATCATTGGTAGGCATACGGGCGTGAGTTTATTTCTTACCCATGGTAAGTAATGGATGTGAGCACATATTTAGAAATTAGCTAGTGGGTATGATTTATGTAGCCGCTACCGTAGGTTTTATGCCGGTATACGTGAAATATTGTCTATGTGAAATCAGCTACTAGCATAGTATTATTGGTCTAAACAAAATGTATAGTGCTATTATTATTTTGACAGACATGCTCGTGGAGCAATTGGGATCCTGAAGCATGGCGTCTTCGTTCCTTATGGTGACTGTTAACTTACAATTTTGGTTGACGATTAATAGTTGTATTTCTCCATGAACCTCCAGTTCATAGTCTTGCATAAACCTGGAAACAAGTAATTGAATACCGAAGAAGGTTGAGGGTTCTTTTGGAATATAGGAATTAAAAAATACAAGAATATGGTACAAATGTAGGTGAAAAACAGAGGAAATTTTCTAAGGTAGTCGTTTGCATGAGGGGCATGAAAAACACAGAATTGTTAGTGATGAAGTTTTAAGTCGAACAACATATCTCACTTAACTAAAATCTATTTTGAACAAAATCATCAATTAAGTAATCAATAGCATGCATTTGTTCATTTCATCAAATTAGGAAGTCACTGATTCCATCGACTTTGGGCCAGCAAATAGTACATGGGAATTGAAATATACATGACCATCGTCATTTTTTTTTTTGCAGCACTCTCATCCACTCGCTGTGTTCTTTTCTTTTTGGCCAGTTCTTTGTTCCTGTTCTTCTTGCCTAGTGGCTAATGAGGACGGTGATGATCGGTTTTGCCCTGTTCTTCTTCTCTGTTCTCTGGCTCTTCAGCGCTAATGACGACCTTCTTCCTCGTTCCTAAGCGAGGCGGTCGAAAAAATAACCTTCGAATTTGAAATTTTCCTTCACTTCTCCTGTGAGCCATTCCAACGAACCAAACAATGCTGCAGTGATTGAATCCATATGAGTTGAAATCCTGTGTTTTTCCTCGGTTCCAAAGGACCCTGAAAATGAATTCAAACGAGTGTTTGGCCACCAAAAGGCACGTTGACATTTGTTAGGCCTGTTTGAACGGAGAAACGTGTCGCTTTTCCAGTTGATAAACAATGCCCTGGAAGAAAGAACAGGAGGGAAAACGACGAGAAAAAAGGTCCATGGGACAGCAGGATCCGAAGAAAAAAAGTGAAGAAGTCGAAGCGACGTGAAACTGAAATTGAAACACAAGAGGACGAAAGCGTCGAACCCCAAAACAAAAATCGTCAGGCTCCCAACGCAGCTAGCTTCCTCGGGACCCTGCCCTGGCTTCACGGGTTTGGGCCGGTTCGTCGAGCCCAGCCCAGCCCAGACCAGCACAACAACACCGTGTGGCAGGCGAAAGCCCGAGACAGGTGGCCCATCGGCGTGTCAGCAGCCACCGTTTCGCAGCTTTGGAGACCTGGGCTTCTTTAAAGAAACACCGGGGCTAGAGCATCAGGGCATCTTCAATACATAGAGACGTTGCTTATTGTGCTTCTCTTATCTAAGACACGTTATAAAAAATTATAAATGACGAGACCGACGTAAGATTCGAGAAGTATATTTAGTTAGTATTATTTCTAACTATTGAAAATATACTTAAGTATATGTTAACCTGTAAAACTAGCACTGCGTATCATGTTATACACATATGAAATTAATTTAAGATGTAGTAAATATTAGATTTTTAAAAATACTCATGTGCGGTTGTAAAAAACACAATCACAACTAATCCCTTAATTCATAGGTGAGGAAATTAAAATTATTTTTGGAAAGAGGATCAGATCTAATTTTAGAGGTGATTAATTGATCAATTCGAATAAACGGGGAAGATGGTTTAAATCTATCTGACTCGTTATTTGATACGAGTACACCTGTACCCAAGTATAGATATAGATATTTGTTAGATATTTGCTGCGATCGAATAGTGATTAAGAGCGGAAAGGAGGGGGCGGAGCGCACTCGTCATTCGCATCCGTCGCGCTGTGCTTTTTTCCTTGGAGAGGAAGAAGAGGAGGAGCCTTCTTCAGCCGCCGCCGCCGCCGCTTCTGTTGCTCCTCGCCCCGTCTCCGCGCCGCCTCCCTGCCGGTCTGATCAGAAGCGAGAGCGAGGCAGGATGCATTCGACGAATCTGCTGCTCGAGGAGCCCATCAGGATGGCCTCCATCCTCGAGCCCTCCAAGGCCGTGAGCATCCTTCTGTGTTACCTTGTTCATATTTATCGTTGATTCGAGTGAGATCGACGAACCCTAGCTTAACTGATTGTTCCGTCGTTGATTTGGCGATGAATCCTGTGAAAAAATCAGAGCTTTTTCCCGGCCATGACCAAGATCGTGGGGACGCTAGGGCCCAAGTCGCGCTCCGTCGACACCATCTCCGCCTGCCTCAAGGCCGGCATGTCCGGTAATTACTGTCTATCTCAATGGCATCTCAGCTTCCTCTTCCTGGTACAACTGAACCTGATTTTTTTTTTCGTTTCTGTTGTAATTTTGGCGCTCTCGCAGTTGCGCGGGTCGATTTCTCCTGGGGGGACGCCGCATACCACCAGGAGACGCTCGAGAACCTCAAGCTCGCCATCAAGTCCACCAAGAAGCTATGCGCTGTAAGTGTCTCTCTCTAGATTGCATCATTCTTAACTAGTTGGTGGCATAAGTGTGAACCAATTTAATGCTAGTATGCTACCGATGAGATTTCTCTTGTGTGGCGAGCTTGACAGTTGGATACTTGGATCCTTTTTTGGGCAGGTCATGCTTGATACCGTGGGCCCGGAGTTACAGGTGGTGAACAAGAGAGAAACCCCAATTTCCCTCGAAGAGAATGGGACTGTTGTTCTGACGCCTCATCTGGGGCAAGAAGCCTCCTCCAACTTGTTGCCCATTAACTTCTCTGGACTCGCCAAGGTAACAACTTTGATGTTATTTTTCTCAGGAGTGCTTCACGTACGACTGGTTTGTACGTCTGAGTTACAACCAAGTAACGCTGCTAGCCAAGTTTTGCTGCTGCCCCACGCTCGCTGGTTCTGGTCGTAACCTGGTCACCTGGTTGTAGGAACCAGTCGTACGCATAGCAGGATTCGTTTCTCTCTTCTTAATATCTTACATTATATTTACTTGAATGCAAGCAAATGCAACTGCAAGTAGATCACTCCCCGGCTAGCTACAATAGAATTTTTGTTTTTGGCATTGTGTCACCGTTGTGTTCAAAATTTAGTCATGTTTCCACATAGAGGTGAAAAAGATCCCCTTTGTTCCTTGCAGGTGGTGAAGCCTGGTGTCTCAATATTTGTTGGGCAATACTTGTTCACTGGTAGCGAGACTACTTCGGTTTGGTTGGAGGTAAAACAGTCTTTGGCATGCTGCGTCCTGCATTTCTTTTCTTTCTGTTCGTGAGGCATTTCTGATATTTCATATGCCTGCTATTAGAATTTGGTTCGCTCTCTGCATTTTCTGACGCCAAAACTCTTATCTGCCTGCTATAGGTTTCTGAAATTAAAGGAGACGATGTGGTTTGTGCGATAAAAAACACAGCTACCCTTGCTGGGTCACTGTTCACGTTGCATTGCTCCCAGATACATATTGACTTACCCACACTATCTGATGAGGACAAGGATGTATGAAACTCCTCCCAAAACATTTATTTTTTGTGTAATTATCGCTTTGTTACCTTTCCCTTTCTTCCAGAATTTCATGTTTAACATTAGGAAAATGAAACATTTGGGTCAGAAACTAGAATTTTTGTTTAGTTGCAGCACTGCCCTTTCCTCTAGCCACCCTAAGACTTACTTGCATACATTGTTTTCAGGTTATCAGAAAATGGGGCACTCCAAACAAAATCGACTTCCTCTCTCTATCTTACACAAGGCATGCAGAAGATGTGCGGCAGGTAAGCAACTCTATATTATGGATTCATTATAAGTTAATTCAAAATTCCTCTTTAGATGTTGTGTTTTGAAGTAACATTTATGTTTCTGTTGCTTCACAGTTGTTATATTCATTGAAAAGATTGCATTACTATATTAAATATAATATCTCCTGTTTGTTTGCATTTTGTAATTGAGAAAAATGTTCTCAACAGTGCTAATATTTTCCTTTCAATACAGGCACGGGAGTTCCTCTCAACGTTAGGTGATCTTAGCCAAACTCAGATTTTTGCCAAGATTGAGAATGTTGAGGTACTTTTCAAGATACTTCTTTCACATTATTAGCCAATTTATTTTGTTTTATACCACCTACCCACTTCCTATTGCTTCGCAGGGCTTGAACCATTTTGATGAAATACTGGGAGAGGCAGATGGTATCATTTTGTCAAGAGGAAACTTGGGAATTGATCTTCCACCTGAAAAGGTTGGCTATCTCGATTAGTTTTCTAGAAGCTCAGAAGGCCTCACTTAATTTTGACTTCTATTTTTTATGAAACTTAGTATTGAGTTTCATGCACCAACCTATTCATCTAAAAGCTTAAGCCTTAGAAGCAAGGTGTGGCAGTATAGGTCAATACTACCCCTCATATTCGGGCTCCACCAGACCTATGACGTAGACAGTGGACTTGAGTGGGTCACAATGATTTTTTCTTAAAATTGCATCAGCCAGATCTTGAACTTAAGACCTATGACTTTGATGCCAGATTCAGTTTCATGCACCCACCAGTTTGGCCAAAATCTTAAGCTGTTAAGGGAAGATAGACAATATACATAAACTTAGTGACAGAGCCTGAAACATTTTATCCTTAATTGATTTGTTTCCATTTTAAGGTGAGATAATTGCCCCTGCTTTTGGACTAGTTTATTTGGTATTTGATCTTTACCTCTCAATATTGCAGGTCTTTCTATTTCAAAAGTCTGCTCTTCACAAGTGCAATATGGCTGGAAAGCCTGCTGTTGTTACTCGTGTGGTGGACAGTATGACTGACAACCTCAGGCCTACTCGTGCAGAGGCAACCGATGTGGCAAATGCAGTACTTGATGGTAAGTTGTTGACACTATGTATTACTTTTTAAAAATCTTCTGTAGGCTTGGGCTTCTTAGTGCACTCTAATGAGATTATTATAAAAAGTTCAATCATGAATCTCAATTCCTTTTTCTTTTAGGGAGTGATGCCATTCTCCTTGGTGCTGAGACTCTCCGTGGTTTATATCCAGTTGAGACTATTTCAACAGTGGGCAGAATTTGTTCTGAGGTTAAGTTTCTTACTAGTTCTGTGATTCTTGATGAAGATCTGTATGTTCAACAAGTATCTTTATATCATTGTAAATTTGCTGCCTGCTTTTTCACTCTGCATCTGTCTTAGCGGCATGTGTTCATCAATTGTTGTGCAGGCTGAGAAGGTCTTTAACCAGGATTTATACTTCAAGCGAACTGTGAAATATGTGGGAGAGCCCATGACCCATTTGGAGTCTATTGCTTCCTCTGCGGTACGAGCTTCTAAACTTTGTTTACTGTTCACATGGAAAACATTTTTCTTTCTTTCATCGATGTAGTATCACAAAGTCTTCAATAAACATGTATTTCTTAGTCTGAAATAGTTCCATACCTATTTTATAGGTACGAGCTGCTATCAAAGTTAAGGCTTCAGTCATCATTTGCTTTACATCTTCTGGAAGGGCTGCAAGGTATAAATGAATATAGCTTGTATAGGATGTAGTTTGGTGGAACACTGGAAATTAGTCCCATGCATTATTTGTATGATATGCAGGTTAATCGCCAAGTACAGGCCCAGCATGCCTGTTCTATCTGTTGTTATTCCTCGTCTAAAAACAAACCAACTGAGGTGGAGTTTCACTGGTGCATTTGAGGTACGTGAACAACCTTTTTCTTCTATGTTTGCAATCTTTCTCAGTACATATTTTCTAGTTGCGTGTGTGGGTTATATCTCACATTAGCATGGTGATAATCTATTTGTAAAGGGCATCAATGGGCTTATGAAGTTTTTCTTATTTTCATCTAGCATTTAGCCATACAAGTTATAGCATTGTGCAACTCAAAACATAGTAGCAGTATATCAGTAGTTCAGTACGTGTCATGGGAATACGGGATACTAGGAAAAGTCTGTGTACTTAGTCATTAACATTTCCAGCTTCCCCTTTTCTAGAAGTTGTTCTAATAGATATTGGTCTTTTATTTCCCTTGGTACTTAGTTCCTATGCTATTCTAGTGGATTTTTGCTCAATACAGCATATGTGGCATCTTCCTTACCAACTGGATGCTTGTCTTTATTTGCATTGTTTTTCAATTGAAAACATCAGGGAAGAGCCTTGGCATGTGCCATGTGCTGATATTTTGTACTATTGTATTTGTAACTCATATTTGTTGTATGGTATTGCAGGCAAGACAATCACTCATAGTTAGAGGCCTCTTTCCTATGCTTGCTGATCCACGGCATCCGGTATGTTAACATATCCTCTTGTTAGTTCAGGAGTAAAAAATATATATGTATGCTCACATACTGGGTAGATTTTTTGACTCGCCAAACACATGAAACCCTATCATTGGGGAGGGAGGAATTTTTACATATTTCTGATGCGTAGCCCATATGTGAGAGTGAAATCAACATCCTTGCATTCTTCAAGGAGACAAGGAGTAGCACTGTTTCAGTTCTATTGTCATAAGATGTCTTAGAAAAAATGAATGTTTTTCAGTACGTAGTATGAGGCTACTAGCATTCTACAGGTATCAACCTATATTAATACCAGATTCTAATGTTCTCACTTCCATCAAGTTCGGATTTATATGGTAAATGGTTTGAATGCAAGAGCATTAGAATGCAGTTCAGTTCTGAACAGTTTGCAAGGTCTCATAAGCATGGTTAACCAAAACATAATTTCAAATTTCGTTGGCTGGCTGGTTTATTGAGCCTATATACTATATGTGCAATAATGCAGTTTATTGTGGGATTGAAGTGGTTATCCTACAGCTTGTGATTGGCAGCTTAGTTTCTGATTGTGTCTCGATTCATGAGCAGATATTAAGATTTTCTTCATTCTGAATGGTTTGGGTATTTGCATTGCGAGAGTTGCTCAATTGCTTTAGACCTAACTAATGAATGTTACTCAGATTGTCCGGTGAACTTGTACTGATCTGAGTTCACTTTGTCTTTCAGGCTGAATCTACCAGCTCGACAAATGAGTCAGTTTTGAAGGTTGCTCTTGACCACGGCAAAGCTTCCGGTGTGATCAAGTCCCATGATCGCGTTGTTGTTTGCCAGAAAATGGGAGATTCCTCGGTTGTGAAGATCATTGAGCTGGACGATTAGACTAGGCCAAAACTTGTTGGCTATGCATAATCCTATAGCTTGCTAAATGAGCAGTTTTTCCTATGATGTGATCATAGGATTTGCTTTCAAATTTGAAACTGCCACGATGCAGTTTGGTCAGATTTTACTGCAGTGTACCACTTAAACGGGCTGGTGGAATAATGAAATCGTACTGTACCCTCGCGCCTTCTATTCTTGACCTGAGATTATTTTCCTTTCACCTGTTCGTTTTGCTGCTCGTCATGTCTGTTTCTGATCAATCTAATTGCAAGTAAGGCTATCGATATCACGATCCTTTCACCATCCGATACTATACTTGCATTTATCTACGATCTACCATTCCGTTCTTGATTCGTACGCAGGATCTTGATCAGATACTAATAGTAGCATATAATCAGGTGCAGAATCTGTTCTTCTATGTGACCAGTGGCCAACGTTGAGCCGAGCTTCTATTAACGACTGACAGGATCGAGCTGTGATATTGCAACTCAATCGAAGTGATCCAGAAACACGATGCATAGCTGAGAAATACCTGATCTAGCAAAACTCGACATATCCTACTAGGCCTGCTATGCTGGTGCCATTTATCAGGCACTATGGAAAGAATGGTGAAAACACTGCATGGAGAAATATAAATCTGTGCAATCGATCACGGTGGTTTAGTTTTCGTTTTTTTTTTTCATGCTTTAATTTTCTTTTTCAGCAATTTTTCAGAGTAGGTGATTTCTTATGTCTAAAGGAGGAACTATATACATATTAAAGCATTACAAACAAAGTATGCTTCGGTATTTTTTGGGGATTGAGGTGGCTTCCAATTCCAGTGGTATCGGTCTTGCTCAGACTGTTTTGAGTGCCGAGTCGCCGGCAGAGGAGGGCGTGGGCCGCCGGTGCCGAGCCGCCGGCCGTGGAGGCCGCGGGCCGCCGAGGAGGTGCACGGACTGCTGGTGCCGAACCGCCGGCAGAGGAGGTGCGCGGTCGCTGGCCGAGGGGGTGCACCGCCCCCTCCCCCCTCGCACACGCCCGGGCGCGTTTAGACGCCCTCGGAGGGGAGGCCGGAGGCCACAAGGGCCCATGACCCCGGGCGAAGGTCCGGACGGCGGTTGGCCGCCGCTGTTGCGAAGCGGCGGAGGGTGCGACGGGCTGGTGCAGTGGGAACAACCACGATGGAGCCATCGGCTCGGATGGGCAGTGCGGCGGCCATGGAGATACCAGTGGATGAGTCGTCGGAGAGATCATCCTCGACTTCAAAACTGGAATCAATGAAGGTTGGTGTGACGGAAGATGACTCGGCTGGCAAATTGAGGTTGATGCCCCGGGAAGAAGAGGCTGGACTGTAGTCCAACATTGCTCCCGGGAGGCTTCTGCCGCGACAGACCCAAAAGATCCAATTGCGACGGTGGATCTCCGGAGTCGGTTCTGCCACCGCAGGAGAGGGAGCTGCGTTGGCCATGTCGGTGAAGGTGCCAGTGGGTGGCACTGGAATAGAGGTAGACAGCGGAGTGTACTCTGGAGAGTACAACACGCGCTCCTCCGAATCCTCCTCTTCCTCCTCAGACGTCACCGCCGGTGTGCTGTTGAAGAAAGGTGCAGCGCCGCTGCGCGCTGCCATTGTGGGTGGTGGGCCGACGGGAACAGTGGCTACGAGAGTCACTGCAGGGGCTACTGGAGCCCTTGGAGGACCATGGCGGTGGCCACGACGGCGATGACCACGTGTACGAGTGTGGCGACGGCAACAAGCACGTGGTTGGCCGAGCGGTGAGATGTGCCGGAGAACCGCTGCCTCCAAATTCATCAGACAACGAAGAACTTCTCCAGTGGTGGATGAAGGTGAAGCCATCTATTTCTTTACCTTTTGTGTTTGGGAGAGAGCTACGAGTCCTCTGGTGCCTGTGGTGGCCGATTGGCCCTTGGTTCTTCTTCTATGATGTTGGCTCTCAGTGATTGCTCAGTGGTTGAATCTATGTATGTTGATAACGTGTTTTGAGTAGAGTTGCAAAGTAACAGTAGATTGAGAGAATCAGAACTGTCTTTTGTGATTGATGATTTTACATATATATATATATATATATATGTTTAAAGGACATAAACATGTCCATTCAGTACTGAATGGGTGCCCTTTGGATGATAACTGAAAGGCAGTTAGCATTGCTAATGATATTTGATCACATGCACAATGCAAGAGGTGTCTGTTTGTAATACAGACGAAGTATGCTTTGGACCTTCTTCGTGGCACTCCCATAGAGAATTGCAAGCCCGTCTCAACCCCCATGGTTGTTCACGAGAAGTTGTCTCGAGCCTCAGGGCAAGTACTTGGTGATGAGGATTCTTTCCAGTATCGCAGTACT
Source organism: Phragmites australis (assembly GCF_958298935.1). Taxonomy (NCBI): domain Eukaryota; kingdom Viridiplantae; phylum Streptophyta; class Magnoliopsida; order Poales; family Poaceae; genus Phragmites; species Phragmites australis. The sequence continues at coordinate 1,895,599 of NC_084932.1, read as the reverse complement.
GTTGGCACAAGGCCTTAGCCAGTGGCACAGCTGAAGCCACTTGGATGCAGTCGCTGTTAAAAACAGTTGCATGCTCCTCAGCCAAGGGCATCGGTCTTATGGTGTGATAATCTCGGAGCCACTTATCTTACCGTGAACCCTGTGTTTTATGCTCGGACTAAGAACATAGAGGCCGACTTCCATTTTGTAAGAGGAAAGGCGGCACTTGGTGCACTCCAAGTTGGTTTCATCGCCTTCGGCAAGGCACTCTACTGAACTTGGTGGGATTTGAAGTGATTATCCTACAGCTTGCGCTTAGCAGCTTAGGCACTGATAGCGTCTCAGTCCCAAGAACAGTTGTTATGTTTTTGTTCGTCTTAAATGCTTTTGGGCATTTCTGTTGTGTGTTGTGAATTGATCGACTGCTCTTGACATTACTGATGAATGTTACTCGAATTGTCCGATGACTTGGTATAAATCTGTCTGAATGTTTTCTTCCAGGCTGAATCTAGCAGCGCAACAAATGAGTCGGTTTTGAAGATTGCTGCTCTTCACCACCTATAACTATAAGCTTCCCGTGCAGTCAAGTCCCCTCATCGTTCGTGTTGTTTGTCAGAAAGTGGGAGATTCTTTGGTTGTAAAGATCATTGAGCTGGAGTAGACAAGTATCCTGCGCTCATCCAGTGGCAGATTTAGAATCACCAATTATGAGCCAGATTTTTTACTAGGCCGAAACTTGTTAATCCTCTAGCTTGCAGAATGAGCATTTTTTTTCTATAAACTGGGAGATTCCTCGGTTGTAAAGATCATTGGATTTGCTAATCAATTACGAAGTAGTTAGGGATTAGCTGCAGTGTAGCACTTAAACGAGCAGATGGAAGAATGAAATCGGTATTGTAACCTTGCTATGGGTGTGTTATCCTGTATTCCTATTCTTCATTCATCTGTTTATTTTGGAACAGACATTAGGTCAATTTATTTGAGATCAAGGTTATCAATATCTCGATCTGCATTTGTGGTCCTATACTTCAGCAGATGCATAAGCCTATGTTCTACCATCTTGACCAGGAAATACTGTAACACCATATGGTCAGGTATACTGGTGTAGTATTTCTGTTCTTCTCCAGGTGACGATCAAGGGTGAGCTGAACCTGTATTGTGTGTAAAATACAACTTAGTCCCACAACAATCCACAATACTTTGCAGAGACACCTGGTTAGCAAATAAGTCACGGCGTATAGTAGATACAGCTTCCGCACTCTATTCCAATTTTCAGTGTACAATCTACACTCTTGTATTCGAATTTTCAAAGTGGACAATCTACAAGTTTGGATCACCATCACATTGGGTTGTGCTGCTTGTGCACATCAATGTTCTGCATCACAGCCCAGTCTCAGTAGAGAGACATACACGATGAAGGAGTGAACTCGGAACTGTTTAGGCTTTGCTATACTAGTGCCATTATCAGGCACTACGGAAAGAATGGTGAAAACACTACTTGTACACATGAATGACCAGCACCACAACATATTCGCCATAGATGGATCCTCCAAAAGCAGACCCACAGGGTGCTTGTTCAGTTTCTCTCTATACTGCGCCTGGGACAACTTGATGAACAAGGTAAAAGCTTCTGATGCTTCCACCAGAATGAGCCAATTTTTACAGGTTACTCAACATGAGGGGCAAGTGTTGCTTCATTGTTCACTGATGAGACAGAGGTTTGTGACAGCAGGGGAGGATCAGAAGATATCCGATTTGCCCATAAATTTGCAACTTTAACAAAATAGTGATCACCATTCCACATGATGAGCTTCAGCCCTACATGAAAGTGACAAGAGAAATTAGTTGATCTCTAGAAAGAAAATATTGCTTTATTTTTTGAGATGTTTAGAGAGAAAATTTTCTTTCTGGGAAGAGTGTAACAGTAGCATAAGTTTACCTGGTACAAGACTAGTTGGTAGGAAGGTTAGTCTACATGTCATCTCGCCATTGGGAAGAACATTTTGTAGATTGGGTACTACAAGTTCGTTAATACACTTGATGGACTCAATAAGAGCTTTAGCAACAGAGGCATTTATGTGATTGCTGTCAACGACCATTTTAAGAGCCCTTTCTAAACCACTAGTCCAAGAATTATTGCAGCTGTCCAAACTGGCCAACATTTTACTCAACATTTCAGGTTCTGCAAGAACCCAAGGCTTGAAACACCGCAAGGAGAAATATAAGATCTGTGACACTATATATATCTCCCCAAGAGCAATAAAGCAATGGCCACCTGTAAAACCATCAGGATTACCAGTTTATAGTTGACTTTCTATCTGTGAACAACAATGATCACCAAAGAAAAACGAAACGACAAAGCAATGCTCACTTCTAAAAATATTTGTACCTTCAGAAACCACTTGGTCACAGACATTTGCATGGCAAGATTGACGCCAAAGTGCTGCACCATGCTGCAATTCTTGAGCACAGGACTGAAGCATACTGTACCATGCACCAACATAAGCACACTGCTCCTCTTTGGATGCTAGTTCCAAGGTATGTAGGGTGGACACGCTGTGCTTGTAAAGTTCAACTGCCACACTCGTGTCTTCCATTGCCTGTGGTTTAAGTATCAGACAGCTAACGTTCAGTCAATATATTATTTATTTTCCCCACTCAAAATCTCCATCAATCATGTGAACAAGAAGTAGAAGGTAAATTGCAAGATTGACTGCACATACTGCATAGTGTGAACAAGAAATGATCTCTTGAGAAAATTCTCAAGTGTCACTTTACCAAAAATGTTGACAATAAAAATCAATAGTGACATCAAAATTAAATCATGAAACCAGTCTAAGCAGAGAAAAACGGGTGATTCAGCAAGAAATCAAGTGTATTGATCTTGAGTAAATTGAAAATATAAAAACTAGAGTTGCAAGATTCGGCGATTTCAACAAAAAAAGACAAAGGAAAAATGTACGTGCAATTTTTGGTCAGCCAACAGTAGGAAAGTTCCTATTACAACGTATTATAATAACCAGAAAATTACTTAATATATACGTACCAGTGCTATCTTTTCTGCTAAACGATATTCTTGCTCAAAATCCTTCAGATGTTCCTCTTTGATACTGTTAAGCAGTTCAGTGATATATACATCACTTGAAGGATGTTCCTCTGTGCAAGAGCCTTTGGGAAATGAAGAATCTTGTAGCTTCTGATAGATTTCCTGGATAATGTGGAAAATGGTTTAAAAAGAATTATTTCAAGTGCTTGAGCTGATGCACATCAACATAATAATACACAAAAAAGTTATGGGTAAGACAAGCTTTAATATATTCACAAGACAAATCTCATTTATAGCCAGACAATCAGAACACACCTGAATTTCCCTTCCAATTGCTATCGCTTTCCTGTTTTCATCAGATAGTGTAGAACGCTTCTGTGCTTCCTGGGTGCAAACCCTTAATTACTGAATTATGAAGCAACAAAAAATATCAAGAATGTTGTTAATAAATGTAATGAGTAATCACTGACCCTAAGATCCTTCACATGCCGGGATATTAATGACAAGGACTCTTCTCTCAGCCTATGGTACAATTGAATCAACATGCTATCACTTGTTGATCTAATCGAGTGGTTTTCATCTGTTTCAAATGAAGAGTTCTGATCACTGACCATTAGTGTACATCAAAAGAAAAATAAAGTTTTATCCATGGATAACTTAAAATACAATGAGTGCTCACCATTTCGTTATTAGAGAACAAATCAGAAAAGCTCTGCACACTTTCTGCAGAGCTTTGCATAATGTGAATATCATCAGCCAGTTCGCTCTCTCTGTACAATTTGAGTATGGCTGCATTATTAGCTGGTGGGTAACTGGAGGCCTTAAGATCTGTAGTTTGAACATGGTTCAATTTTTCATCGACACTCGTAAATGATGACCAGTCTTCCTGGTCGCTTCCCAATGATTCTGTTATATCCTGAAAGATATTAAAATATTCAGATCAACCGATGGAGAAAGACCAATAGCCAGAAAGAGGATGGGGCTGGCAATGCAGTAGTTCCATAGGATTCTCTTCTGTAGAAAAAGAATATTATCGTTCATTGCAAGCACGAACGTGGTATCATTAAAACTGAATTGCTATCAAATACTCAGGGCCTGCCATTTGTCTGAATGGTGTTTCAGTCGGAGCTTCACACTCCAATATTCACCTTTGCTGTATGTAAGAACAGGCAAAACAATAACCTGCAAAGTAGTTCTACACTCTTACTAGAATGCAACAATTATGTGAACTGTTTTTCAGTTATCTTAGTCTTCTGAGAGGCCTAATGTTACAATACCAATGGGTTCAGCTAGGGATTTTCTAAACTTGGCCAAATTTGGCTGTCCACCTGAGAATTTGTAAGTAAGAATGAAAGAAACAAGGCACCCATCTCATACGCCAGCAAACAGCTTGCTCATCTTCATTACCATTTACCGCCACCTGTTTTCAACTATGCATTCTGTAAAGTGTCACATTCTATCATCTCCATGATGCCATGGTAAATTGTAATAACGCCACTGGAATAATACTGGGATCTTGAAACAATTATAGTTAATTATGAATTATATGGTTGGTTGTGATTGCAAAATCGTATTGGTGCAGGTAATGCGTTATTTTCGGATAGCGTTGATGCCACTACACCTCCTGTCTCCCGACATCTCATGAAATTTTGACAAAGACAGCTAAACGGATCGCGGCAGGTAAAAGAAGAAGAAAATGCATAACAGTGTGACACACTCACCTCAATTTTTCCAATTCCATCCCCATGCGCTAGACCGACTCCATTCAGGCCGGCAGGTGAGGCTGCCGTCGCCGCCTTGAATTCCCATCCGTCGTCTCCGAACCCGTCGTCATCCTCGGCCTCCGCGGTGACGGCGGCCGAGGGCGGCTGAGATCCGTAGAGACCGGCGATGAGGTCCTTCAGATCCGCGGGCCTCGACCCGGTGGAACCGAAGGACGGGGCGCGCTGGTGCGCCGTGGCGGTCGGCGGCGGCCCGGCCGGCCCTTCCTCCTCTTGCCCATCCTCCCCCTCGTCGTCGGCTCCGAACAGCGAGAGAGGGAGCGGGCCCCGTGGCTTCTCCCAGGAGGATGAAACCGTGGACGTGGCCGTCGGTGGTGCGGGCGGCGCGGACGCGTCCGGGTTGGATCCGAGCGGGCTTGCCACGAAGTCGCCCCAGTCGTCGTCGAACGCCGCGAAGGCGGCCGGTGTAGGGTCGGCGCGGGGCGGCTGGGGCGCGGGCGCGGAGGCGAAGGTGAAGTCGCCGAAATCGAAGTCTTCGCCGACAAAAGGCGCGGGGGGCGGCGGGAACGCGACGGCGTCCATCGCGAGGAGAGCAGCGCGGCGGCGTCGGCGTTGGCGCGCCCGCGCGTGCGTGCGTGCGTTGGTCGGCAGTTGGGAAAGGAGAGAATGGTGCAACGTCCACGCTCTCCCACGCAAATAAAGGAGCCGTTCATCCTGGGTTGTGCTACAAGAGAGTGACAGCCACGCGGTGTTACAGAATTTTTTTTTCTCTCTCGCTTGTACGCAAAAATGCGCATTCAAAACTTCAGTAAAAAAACGTATTCTGAATTTCTGATGCACGGAATGTCAAAAAAGCCTTCACGGCAATACTGTTCTGAAACTGTGCAATCACTGGAAATTCATCAGCTCTTCAGAGCAACTTCAACAGACTGCTAAATTTGATTGATCAAATCTCTATTTAGCTATCCACTTTAAAAAAAAAAATCTCCATATTTTTATGCATTTCAGCATACTGGTCAAATCTCACTCTCCATATCTCATATACAATATTTAATTCACAACGGTTGTTTCTTGCAACGACTTTATTACAACGACTATTGTACTCAACAACTATATTCCAACAGCTAGTTTTTTCAAACGACTTCTCAACAGCTATATCTCCGCTCTATATATGGGCAGCCATCCGATTGCTCCTCCTTCCATTTTTCCTCCTCTCTGCTACTCCTCCAACATCGATTCAGAAATGAGTCATCGCGGATTAGCCATGCAATATGTGTTGGATTCGTCATCGTCGAACGATCACGATGAAGTGATTCTTGTTGCAAGGTAGCTAGCTCGTCGACAACACCAGCTCGGTAATGCTCGACGCCATGAAGGTTCCATATCTAGATGGCAAAAACTTCAACGCGATAGAGTTGAAGGGCATGCAAGGCTATACTAAGATCATTTTTCAAATAATCCAACCTACGGTCCAATGTTCTTCCGACGCAGGTTTGCAATCTGTCTATATAGTTTTGTTCACCTTGTTTGAAGGTGTAGGTGTGAGGCCTGATGTTATCGCATTTACTGGATGAAGCGATGAAGTTACTTGATGGTATGGTATCGGTTGGCTTTAAACCTGATGTCGTCGCCTATAATACTTTGCTTCATGGCTACTGTAAAGCTGGCGAGATAGACAACACATTTAGTCTTTTCTGAGAAATGTTGAGTTGAGCAACGGAGTTACGCCTGGAGTTGTCACTTGTAGCATAATACTGCATGGTTTATTTCAGACTGGGAGATTTGCTGCAGCAAAGGAACTCTATCTAGATATGATCAAAAGTGGAATACAGTAGGACATTTGCATGTACAACATAATTCTAGACGGGCTTTGCAAAAATAATTGTGTTGGTGATGCATTCAAAATGTTTCAGATCCTATGTTCCAAGGATATTCAGCTTGAAATCATTACTTTCAATATTATGACTGATGCTTTGCTCAAAGGTGGCAGAAAGGAAGATGCCATGGATTTATTTGCTTCTATCTATGCCAACGGTTTTTAGCAATGGAAAAGAGTTCCGATGTTGTGACCTACCGCTTAGGGATAGAAGATCTCGTAAAAGAAGGGGCGAATCTACAACCCCGGCGAGCTCTGGCGGCCTAGCCGCCGCGGAGCAACAACAACCCCCCCCCCCCTCCAGTGGCAGATCTATGACCCCGAGGTAAGCAAAGGCGAAGGAGAAAACCATCAGAAATGCAGTCTCCCTAGATCAGCATCAGGGGGGATAGAAGGGGAGTGCTGGCATATCGAGATCGAGAGCGCCGGCCATGGGGGACGCCGATGAGCAGAAGGCAGACGGGCAGATCGAGAGCTTCGACCGTTGAATGGGACTGAAGCCGTCACCGAGATAGGATATAAATAGTCAAATATGCTAATTGTGTTGGAGAGCAGTATCTTTATATTTATATATAAATATAATAATACATTTAGTATTCCTTTTGATCATAAATATTTAATATTTTAAAAAATGTGCGATCAAACTTTTAAAACATTTATTTGAAAATATATAAATCATATATGTAGATTGTTTATTTTTTAAAATATATATAGATTTTGAAAATTTTATAAGATTATAAAAGTATTTTTAAGATAGATTATGTAATATCAAAAATATCATTATTTTTATGGAAGAGAATAACATAAACTAACTCATCTGTTATAGATTAATTTTAGTTCTGAATTAGTCACGCATGTAAAATGCAGAAAATGATTTGAAATTGTATCAAGGGATCAAAATCTATCCCAAGACCAAACTGGAAGAGGATCATCTGACTTTACAAAGTAAAGTTTTTTAAAGTCAGAGGGAAATAGTACCCGTGACTTTAGGAAAATGTGAGACGTTGGATGGGAAGCGAATAGTTACTATAGAACACCTCACAAAACCCTGTTCCTCTCTGCCTTTAGACCATCTCCAACAACAGCTTCATCCCAGTCCCGAGCGGCATCCACGTCGGATGCCGCTCGGCGTCACCCCGCAAATGCGTCCAACGGAGTCGCTATCCAGGTCTACAGGGAAGCAGCGTCCGTTTTGGTCACCTCAAAATTGCCGGCGTCAACGAGCGTCTGCATCACTGTTCCTGCGCGCGTGGCACCCAACAGCCACTGCTCCCGCCAACTGGAGGAAGTTCAGAGTGGTGCGGGCAGAGGGGGAGGTGGAGGGAGGAGGACGCTGGAGGGGGAGGCCCGAGAGGAGGAGGCCTGGGAGGGGGAGGCGGAGGGAGGGGGAGGTGCGGGAGGGGGAGGCGCCATTGGGGAGGTGCCGTTGGGGGATGCCCGGGAGGAGGAGTCGCCGGAGGGGGAGGCCCGGGAGGGGGAGGCGGAAGGAGGGGAGGCGCCGTTGGGGGATGCCCGGGAGGAGGAGGAGCCGGAGAGGGAGGCGCCGGAGGGGGACGCCCGGGAGGGGGAGGCCGCCGCTAGAAGAAGAGATAAGAGAGGACGGCGGAAAAAGAAGAGAACGAAAAGGGTGATTGAAAGAAAAGATTATAATATAGGAAGAAGAGATAAGAGAGGACGGCCCGAGGAAGATTCTAGATGGTCACTTGGTAGGAGCAGCCAGGGTTGGGCAGTTAATTTACCAACTGTACAACAGGAGTGTTGAAAGTTCGATCAATCCATTCATGGATCCAGTTGGTCAGTCATGTCTAGTAAAAAAAAGGAACAAAAATGGCGACACGCGGAGCCGGCAGAGCAAATAGCAAGACGAGGATCCGATTTTGTAGAAAGATTTTTTTTACGTCACATGTTTCACTTTTTTCTCTCAATTACACGTAATAATTGTTAGATCAAATAAGTATAATATGAATAAGGATCTTGTAAGGATCTTTTGATAAACGATAGTATAGAATTTCTTTCTCAGAGCAAAGGAGAGGAGAAGACGACTTTCGGTAAGGAAGGGGAGGTGTTTTGGGCCCAAAATGGCCGAGGTGGGCTGCCATCCAACTGTCGCATCAAGAGTCCCAGCCAACACCCTTGTGAATTGTGATCCGAACTCAATGCAGCTCGTGCGATGCTTCACGTCTTGACGCCCAAGAGAAAAAGTAACAGAGAGTATGTAAACAGCATAAAAATTCTCTTTACATCATTCGCTGCAGGCCCCTTTGTTCTGATTTCGAGTTTTTTAAGATAATATTAATTTAATAGAAAATTGTTCAAATAGCATCGGTTTAAAAAAAAGTATAAATAGTATCCTATCGACATGCTAAAAAACCGATTAGACACCTATCATTATCCGATTAGACACCTATCAGCATTTTGCCTGCCAATAGGTCGGCACGGCAGTCGGGCACACCTCCTGTCGATAGGAGATCAAGCCGACAGGGTCTGTCGGCATATAGACTCCTGACAGGCTTACCTGCTTTGCCGATAGGTTACCGTTTGAATCGGTGCGAGAGAAAACCGAACGGACGATGTGGGGAAATAATGGGCCCTATCGACACCCGGTTTGCCGACAGGCTCTGACCATGTTCACCACTGCTTACACAATAACCTATGTATGCAACTAGCAACTGCAGAGAGCTACAGTCAAATGCATTAGATCATCTGCTCACATTTTACTGTCCCATCCACTGCAGAGGATCGGGATCCTACAAATTCCCTTCACTATACGCTAAACTACTTCTACCTTAGCTATTCACTAACCTCAGCATATGTAACAGACACGTCAGGGTGGTGCAGCTTCCTGCAAACCGACACCCATGATTCAAACATGTGTCTCGCCATTCTGGCATTCTAATTGGTATGTCATCAGCAGCGTCATCGCCCAGGATGACCATGAGCTTGCTTTGTCATGACGAGCTGCTGCTGGATACACCTCTATCTTGAGTCTTCACCAATACATCATTTCCTAGCTCACCCCTTGTATTTTATCAGCCAGTGTTCAGCGTTTCAGTGCCAGCAAGGGGAACATTTTGATCCATCCGCTTATGTCTTTTCATGACGAGGGCATAGAGAAGCTCATTCCAGGTATCAGGGACTCCAGGTAGGCACCAGTGGCTGCAATCCTGTTTGTAGCGAGAGACAGGTCCTGAAGGGCTTAGGTATAATGAGAGGTGCCCGTCTTTTCGCTGAGCTGTCATCTGTGTCACGTTCAGCATGTCTAACCCATCAAGCTTAGGTCTGAGATTATTCCCGAGAAAATCATTCACGGGTTTAAGCATGTCAGCCCATTCTTCCAGCGACTTGAGTGGCGCCACATCCGGAAGAGTTTCTAAGTGACAGCTCCCACCAGTGTTCCAGTCACCACCTCTGCAGAACATATTGGTTACTCTTGTTAAAGAGGCATTTAACATATTGGTTACTCTTGTTAAAGAGGCAGTTTAACATATCACTGGAAAACACATCTTACTCATGTATTTGGATAGAAATTTCAATAGAATGAAGAAGCAAATGCATGTGCTGTTCAAGGCTTCAAGCACTTTTCGCGGTAACATGATTCAGTTTAGAAAAGATACAACATAAAGAATCTCAAATACTGTCGAATAATTCTAGAACAAGGAAACAGATGAGGGAAGTGAGCACTGGAAAGTGGGCGGCTGCACAAACCTGAAATGCACAGGAGCATATGTACGGTAGATGACATGGGTCTTGCTTGTGTCAACTTCTTTGTGAAGCCAATCAGACAATGTCTGTATTGATCTTCGGAAAGCATCTGCAACAGTCATCTCCATTTTCACTTCATCTCCTTCTTGGAAGTAGGCACCCCTGATATAAAACATGACAGCAAGTCAGCAAACCTAGCTTCAACAACTATAGTAAGTAGCTCTGGATGCACCAAAGGAATTTTAAGGGCTTCTGCATTCTACTGTAACCACATGGTCCACATCCCAACACTCCATATCCTCAACAGTCTCATGATCACATCATTTTCTCAATAGCTAACAGCAAATATCATATGTGAATACATGTCATGGGCATGGATAACTGGATACTAATCCTTATGAAATAGAAGTGCTGTTACATCACTGGCAGCAGTGTGAAATGCATTAAGTCAGAAACTGAAAGATGAGTTCTCGAACATGACGATCACATTTCACTAATCAAAACAATATTGCAAAAAACATTCAATGTATGGAGATAGCTATTTCTCTAAGAAACTACTTAGGACATAAAGAACAAGATTTAGGGTAAAAAAAATTCATTGAAGGTAATATCACTGGCTCACTGCGACCTTAAAAAAGACCACACCGAAAAGAAACCGTTACCAAGAAAAACCATTAAGTCAACATAATCCAAAAAGTTATTCTTACCCCCTGATTGTTTTCTCATTGTTCCACCAGTGCCCAGTGTTGAAGATCAATACATCAGCATCCTTCCACTTACCCCGGTCAGACATCCAATCCATGGCATCCACCCGAATTGTGTACTTAACAATCTTGGGGGCTCCAGCTGGCGCACGACCTTGAAGGACTATAAAAGGAGATCTGTAGTATTCCACAGTGCAATTGTAGTCTCTAAAGTTGAAAATCAAGAAACCCATGTGCTTTGTGATGGGACTCCCATTAACTTCATAGATGGAGCTCTTGTTTAGAACAGCAGCAGAGAGCATACAAAGTAGAGACTCCCATTGGTTCCTTCCAATTGAATCACCAACGAATACTACTCTTCTGTTTCGTAGCTTCTCCAGCATACTTTCGGCATCAAATCTAACAAATCAAAGGAAAAAAATGATCAAAATAGAAAAGGTACAAATTATGCTAGTGCACAAATGTGGATTGTCCAGATTGTTCCTTAACCCAAACTACAAGCACCACATGACGTACAAAGCCACAAAAAAATACGTACTACTTTCAGTTACAATACAAGCCACTATTTTTCAGCTTTGCCCATAAAGGGTCATGATTCATCTGTCCATCAGTAACACAAATGCGTTAAGCATAAGGAACTATTTGCTGCAGTCATAGCTGCAACTTTCGTCCATACATTATATAAGATCATCCAACAACTGCACCTGCCCTCTGCAGTATGCAGCCTGCACACCCTAAATATGTATAATTCTACTAAATGCCACCATCAGCAGTTCAAATTAAAGGCATGCCCAATTAATGGTAGCAGATAGTAGCACAATCTGTTGTGATTTTGCTGTTTTTGCAATCATGGTGTTCGATGAGTCAACATGACTATGATTGATGCTAGCACCATGCAACCAACACCATAAATCCCTATTGTTAGTTTGTGATATATAGTGCAATGTTGCTGGTGGCATACTAGAATTAGATGATGGGTTCAGTTCAGAACTAAGGGACATAAGCAACAAACCTTTCTGTTAACAAAGACAGTTGAACATGGCATTAAGAAGGTAAACAGAAAACTGGCCACTCAATAAATAACAGGAAGACGCCACCTTTCCATCAAAGCTTGCAAGATGGCAACATCATGAAAGACTGACTAATTAAACAATACCGTTTAATTAACTAATATATCTTCCCAGGACTAACTATGTGCATAGTATTGTTTTCTGACCGAGTAGCAAGCAAAGAGCATCGAGTTTCCAATCGTGCTACGCCTTCCCAAGGTGGGGTGCTTGTCGACAGCCTCGTGTTCCAATAATCTAATGTTAACAAGGATTCCAATTTTTAAATTGCACAACCATCGATCCGCATTTGAAGCAAGATGTTCAGATGCCTTTAATTACAGATTGCACTCATGAAGGACCCTTCTTGGAAACTGGGACTAGCATTGTCAAAACAATCCTGATTCAGTCAACAGTGTGACAGGGGATTTCAAGCAAGATGTTCAGATGTCTTTAATTCAACAAGCTTGCCAATTAACCGGAAGTTGTAGATCACTCTCACCAGACATTCTAAGCAGTTGCTACCTAAATTCTCAAAACCACCCAAATCCAGTAAGCAAATATAAGGGAAGGGTGGCAACTGCCAATGAAGCAACAAGGAGTAAGAAACACATGTAACCAACCTTGGGAGATCGCAGCGCGACGGCTGCCACCGCCACTTGGTGTAGGACGCGTCGGGGCGGCCGTTCTCAGAGCACCGGAACCCGACGTCCAGGAAGGGGCAGTCCCGGGAGTCGTACAGCGGGGAGCCGTCGTCCCACACCCATTCGCCGTCGAACAGGTCGCACTCCTCCTTCCCCGCCGCCACCTTCCCGCGCGCCGCCGAAGCCTCGGTCGCGATGGAGACCCCGCCGGTCCAGCGCTTCTTGGGCGCCGCCGACAGCGCGGAGCCGAAGTAGACCGAGCAGCGGAGCGAGGCGGCGCATAGGAGCAGCAGAAGCGCGGCGGCGGCCACCGCAGCGAGACCCGCCATGCCCGACTTCTCCAACCGCCCCTTGACAACCCGGCGCGCCAGGCGCTTCACCGGCGAGCCCACCATTGCCGCCTCCCTCCGAAACAGAAACGAGGAAAGAAGCCAATAGCGGAAACTAACAGCACAAGCAACGAAGCGAATATTTCTTCTCCCCCCGGTGACTCGGTTCTTGGTCTTGCCTCCCTTCGCCCCCGCCGCGCCAGGCGTCTCAGGAGCCGCGGCGCGTGCGCGACATGGAAGACGAGGGGAGTGGTGGGGTGGCGGAGGTGGCGCGGCGTGTTTTTATGAGATAGCGATGGGAATTGGGAAAGCAATCTGTTTCCGCTTTCATTTGGTTGTTTTGGGCTTTTGGCAAAGTTCCACCAAAATTCCTTGTACGTCGTTAGAATTTAAACTTTTGTCTTATATCATCTAAAATTTATATTTTTTTATTTGTCACTGGATCAAATATGTTATTTATTTCTAATGGCAGAGAAGGGAGGGAGTGATATATTTTGAATGGCATAAGAAGGGAGAGAGTGGTATAAAAGTGATAACATATTTGATTCAGTGGCATAGAAGAGAAGCATGATTTTTAGATGGTACGTAAGACAAAGTTTAAGTTCTAATGACATATAAAGAATTTTCTTAAAAACAATTTAAATCCGGATATCTTTAGCTCTGAGAATTCGTAAAGTTGGAGTTGTGAGTACATCAAGAATATTTGGTTGATATCTTATTTCAATTTTAGGTTATGAAAAGATGTTTAATTCATTTTATATTAGTCTAAAAATCCTAGATCTGAAGTTGAGCTGACATCTGAAGTTCTGACAAATATGATCTTAGTTCATCTCTAACCATATTCCCTTTATTTCGTTCCCTTCCTGATTCACTTCCTTATTCTCATTCTCTTTATTTTTTCTTATCTCTAACAGTTTCACTTCGAAGGGAAAGAAGAGAGAATCTCATTCTGAAAGGAATGACCTTAGAAATTCTTTTATGATGAGAACTGTGAAAAAAACTATTAAAACATTAAAAAAAATAAAAATCACTTCACGATGGAATTTTTTTTTTTGTCCTCAACAGAAAACCCGTTAGCCGTAGCCTTACTAATTGGAAATCCAAGGGTCATTTGGTGTTGGTGGTGCTACTACTAATTGCTGCACTGTCATAGGCCATTAGTGCAGACTGTTTTATTTGTTGAGGTTTTTCTGAATTACGGTTGGGTGTTAGTTGGGCCGTGTAAAGAGGGTGAGGTAGAAGTGGATTCCCGGGTGAGGAGGCTATCAATTCGGCCGTGCAAGGCTAGTACGAGAGTGAGTACTCATCAAGTACTCTAAGGCTAGTGCGAGAGTGATAAAAAAATGTTAGGCAACCTAAAATTTGTAATTCAACGTGGACATATCTTGATCATTTAAAAAAATCGATTCTTAAAAAAAAAATGTTAGGCACCTTGCAAAGCTACGTATGAGAGTAAGTACTCATCAAGTACTAAGTCTTGCTTAAAAAAATGTTAGGAAACCTAAAATTTGTAATTAAATGTAGACTTTCCTTGATCTCTTTAAAGATTCAATTCTATTTTTTAGATTTTTGATACTATATATATGAAATAGAATACCTCATTGTAAACACAGATAAATAAAGAATAAGTATTTTTTTTCCTATATTGTATCTTATTTGTAATTGTTCCCTTGAGGGATCGCTGGACTACACCCGCTAGTAGCGGTTTCTCAACACGTTATCAGCACAAAGCTCTACATAGACCATAGCGGAACGAATCTACTCGCGATCGATCTGCATTGCATCGACATCATTGTTAAGCGGCAGGTCATGGCCTAACCTATATGCCCTACGAGGCACGAATCTGTTCGTAAGAATTGAAAGGTACAAACGATTCGGTACGTGCTCTTGCAACTATTGTTTTTGCTTCGGATCTGTACATCTGCATGAATAACATGAACAATATGTGAACAGTAGCGTGAATAGCACATCGCAATGAATAGCATAGCAAACCAGTAGCGTGGACTGCATCGGCGTGAACACGACATAGAACTGGTAAGGCCCGTAGCCGCCACAATGCCGTCGGCCGAAACCCGACGGTCGTCCCCTTACACAGAACGCGGTGGCTCGATGGCCACCGCCACAGATCGAGGAAAAAAAGAAAGGCACCGCCCGAAGCAGCACTACCGCCCATATGCCGCCATGATGGCGATGTCGCTCTGCACTGAGCCACCGTGCTTCACCTCGCCAGACTGCTCGTAGCACGATCACCTTGCCTAGGCCTCACTGTGCCAGCGAACAGTCCGGATCTGGTGGCCGAACCGCTGGATCCGGCGCCGCACTCGAGTCTCCTGCACCACCTCGCTTTGACGGCCGAATTGCCCGGATCGGGCGACCCCTCGCCTCATGCCCAGTTGGCGTGTTGACGCCTCGATCCACCACACACACGCCGCCCGAAGCGGCGCTGCTGCACCCCTTGGAGGACCACCCCGCTACCCACAAGCTCTCGGGTTGCCGCCCGCCGTGCGCCCGACCATGCCATTGCATTGCCCAAAGCGACACCACTGTGCGCCACATCGCCGCCTGGACCACGTGCCACCACTTGAAGCCGAGCCACTAGGACGCCCGCCACCATCGCTTGGCAGCGCTAGAAGCGCATCTGCGCCGGAGCAATGGCCGATGGAAGCGTAGGACGTCATCCTCCGGTCGATGGACGTCGCGCCACCTCTGGCAGCCGAGCCTCTCAGCCAAGCCATCTGTCTCGATGGCGGCTAAAGTTTCTAAACCTTAGCTGCCCCTTGAATAGAAGGCGTGTGGGCCAAATGGGTCAGGCTAGCCCAAGCTAGCAGGTCGGCCAAATGAAGCAAGAAAAACCAAAGAAATAGAGAAGTAAAAGAAAATTTTGAAATTTTGCTTTTAACCCCCTAGGTTTTTCTTTAATTAAGCGTAGTCCCTGTATTTTGCATTTAAACCCCTAGTAGTTCTAAAAATTATCCAGAGGCTCTGATTTTGCATATTAGATCATGTGGTTTCTCGAAATTACGCAAATCCTGGAATTTTACGTATAAACCCATGGACTTTGCATAAAAACCCCCAAAATACTTTTTCTGCATGAAAGTACCTCTAGAATTTGAATTTTGTATCTGTTTTTAGCAATTATACATTATTTATTTCTATGTTATTGTTACTGTTTAAATTTCATGTTATGCATTTAAATTCAATAGTATTCATATAATAGCATAGAAAATATCAGAAAATTTGCAGCAATCCTACTTAGCAACACGATGTAACTTTACTAGTAGCAATACTTGCATCATTTGAATATATAAATGGCTGGCATCACGAACAAGGAGTTCGATGAGCTGAGTGCAGATGGCCGCAACTATCTCACTTGAGCATCGGATGTCCAGATTGTACTAGGAGCGAGAAAAGCTTCATGCTGTCATTGGCTTAGGAACAAGTTGTGCAATGGTTCCCACGGAGGACGAGAATGATTAGAACTTCATTTTGTACGCTACCATCTCTTCCCAACTTTGAAGGATGAGTGCATGGCAATGACTAGCGCTAAGGCAATATGGGACGCACTGTAAGAATGGCTCCGGTTTTGTTTTTATGACTACAAGTATGTCAGAAAGTATAACTCTGCGTTGCGCTACATTTGCATACTCCCGTGTCTCTGTGAGAAAAAGATCACAGAAGAGGAGAAAATTGAGAAGATTCTCTCCACTTTCCACTCGAATGCAGCAGAATCTACACGCAATCACCGTCGGTCGAAATACAATAAGTATTCTGAATTGATTGATATGTTGCAGCTTCATAAAGTTCATGACGAAGTTATAAACAAGAACTTCTTATCCCAGTCGCAAGAGAGGAGTAATGGCCTAGAAGTCAATCACAGCTTTTTTAAAGTATGCAAGAGTCGTAATAAGAAACGGTGGAAGAGAGGAAGGAAAGTGGTGACAGACAATGTAAAGCCTAATGATGATAATGCAAGATAATGAAAGAAGTCAAGCCATATGATGGACATAAACAAAATCTACAAAGCACCAAAACATGCTGTGGAAGCATACCAGAAGAAGTAGAAGGAACAACCAGAAGCACACCTCACCATTGCAGTGGGGATGGAGATGGACAAAGTAGCCATAATTAAAATGGTATCATCTCATATGGAAGTTGATGACGCTTCCACACTAACAGTAAAAGACCTCCCAATAAAGAATGCATAGGCCTCTACTTTACCCTCATCCACTGCTATAGAAGATGTTACGAAGGATGAAGCGGAAAAGAAAGCCATTGAAAAAGAAGTGGCTGAATACTTCACACTCTATCTAGAATTAGGGTAATCAACCATATTGAATTTAGAAGGATTGAATGAATAAATGAAAGCTCTAGAATAGCAAGCTTAGCTGCAAACAATATTTTTTGCTATTTAATAGAATAAGTGTGACGCCCGAATGGAAGAAGTGTGTATTGTGGATAATGAAACCACAAACACCATCTTAAGAAAAATATATGTATTTTCAGTCTATCAGAAACCAGCACGTAGGCGAAAGCATGTCAGAGGAAGGGGCCAAGGTAGGGGTGCCGTCCTACCAAACAATTAATCGTTGGCTTGCAAATTTCCACATCAAAAACATATATTATGAACCCTACCAGTAATATGTGTGCAAACAAAATACAACGTTATATGATAGGGTACAACTTATTCAATTACAAACAACATGGTGCAATGAAATATTATGTAGGGCTAAGGCAGTACATCAGGATACATTATTTCTAGTCATAATGAATTGACAATACCCTCATAAACTGCAACAACGATAGTACGATACACGTAGCATATGACACATAAATGCCTTACGTGAAATATATTGGCAGTAACAAACTCAATATTCTGCACTAGTTGAACCACCCTTCCCGCGAGAGGCAATAATAGCTCCGTCCTAAATTTTTGCAGAATGAAATGATCACACCAAACAACAACTTTCACAGGGAATCTCTCCCAAATATTAATGCCACAACTTTTTCAGCTTTCACACGGAATCTCATGCTCCAGCTCCCAACCATGCCTATGCACTTAGTCCATGCACCAGCCTCTAGCCACTATAATAACCCTACCCTCAATCATGAATAGACCACTCATTCCTCGGCTCTCTCAACTATAATGTTTTCCTTGCCACCACCAAGCTCATCCAAGAAATACTAGGGTATTTTCATCCCTAGAGGGTCGAACCGCC
Organism: Phragmites australis; assembly: GCF_958298935.1. Classification (NCBI taxonomy): domain Eukaryota; kingdom Viridiplantae; phylum Streptophyta; class Magnoliopsida; order Poales; family Poaceae; genus Phragmites; species Phragmites australis. Next base: position 1,877,336 of record NC_084932.1, on the reverse strand, counting down.
AATATGCTTTCTGTGACGACCCTTGTAAACTTCGTGAGTCTCAAGATATCTCCTACACCTATGGATGCTTCTTCATGTGTACCAACTACAAATATGACCCGCATCGACATGGATCATACTTACCCACCAGTATAGCAACATAGATCACTCATGTGGCACTTTCTATACGATTTAATACATTTTCTTACTAATCTCCCCTCTTGTTTCATTTATTTAGTCTCCTTCACCTACCTGCGACTGCATGTAATGGCTCGACATGTAGCAAAATGAGCACAAGAAACAGTGGGTCGACACGAGCATACGGTGGAGGGGGGAAGCGTACGAACGCTGGGAGTACGAGCAATAACAGGAGGAACTACGACCGAAGCGTCAGGAGGAGGAGCGTATGAGGAAGGCAGTGGAGGAGTGCACCGCGGCTGAAGCACGCAAAACAGAGAGGGAAATGAAGCGGGAGAGGGCCCGTCGCATTAAGGTGAAGGACCCCTGATGCCCTGTAAAAGTGCAAATATCCTAGATGCATTTAATAGAGAGTATATATTGTAACCTGATCGATTTTTATTCCTCAAGGCATTTTAGGTTTACCAGCGGCACATTATTAGGTTAATCTTTACACGTATCATACATGCTAACGTTTGTTGTCATATTTTTTTATGGTTAGGATCCATTCACGCAGCGATGATAGCCCCTATGTCCCATATAATATTTATCAGCATATGTAACCTTCGTGCCGGGTTATATGATAATTGTATTTTACAACTACTATTTTTTAACAAATTAGATTTTGTATCTCCATATTTTACTTTATTATTTTTTTTAGCTCATCCACTTTTACATCAACTAAATAAAAAATATCGATAAAATGACATCAAACCAAAATTAAGGATAGAATGAACCACTCCGTGATGCTGTTTGGATAACTATTTGCATAACTAGTATTTTTCGCCGAATAAATGTACAATATTTTTTAAATTTTCGTATACAAAAGTTATATTAGAAAAACAATTATATATATCCTTTTGTATTAATAAAGATATCGCCCATTTACAGAGCGAGACCAAGTTCTCACTCGTTTAGCGGGCAGGACTAAGTTCTCGCCCACTGAATGAACGAGATGTTACTCTCTCTAATTATTTAATACACTGAGCGCTGAGTCCCACAAGTTCTCATCTGTTGAACGGACGACGATAACCTACACATATAATTTTTTCAAATAGGCATGGCGACATGGTCTAGCTGGGGGTGGAGGTGGGTTGGGCTGGTGTGGGATGCAGTTTCAAGCTTTAAATGTATTTATCTTTCAAACTAGAACTCTGTTTTCAAAATCATTAAAACTTTGTTGTTGCTCGCAACTAATGTAGCAAAACAAGACCCAACATGAATATAATTTGATTTTTTAATGTGCTATTTCAACATTTCAAATACAATGTCTCATCAAACCAAATAAAAATGCCGAGCATGTTACAACAAATTGTTGGAATAGGTCTCACACATTGTTGAATTGGTTTTTAAATATGATTAGGTCTTACGATTGTTAAATAAATTTCGTAACTTGTAGAATCAAACCTGTTGAATTGCTGAATGTGTGCGAAAAGTCAAAACAATTATAAATCTATATCACAGGGATTAAATTACACATTGAGAAAAAAAGAAAATAAAGAAAACAGAAAAACTTACTAATAGGCGTCGTATGGTATGGGCCTCGTGGGCTGACTGATCTCATGCTGTGCTGCGTTCCGACCTTCTTCCTCCGCGGGACCCACCACCACCACCAAGTTTGGCAGCGGGCACTCCGCCGAGTCCTGCCTACGCGTCGGCGTCCGTGCCGCTCCCCTTTCCCCACTCGCTGCCACTGCCATCCCATAGATTCCTCACCATTACGCCGCCGCGCATCGCATCGTCGTATGGCATGGCCTCCCCCGCGGAGGAGACCTGCAGCGCCTCCTCCGCCCTCGCCAACCCGCCGGGCCTCCTCGACTACGCCGCCATCCACTCCTGCCTCCTCCGCGGCGACGCCCGCCTCTCCCTCCCGCTCCTCGCGCTCCTCCTCCTCCTCCACTTCCGCCTCCTCGCCGCTGCCGCGGGGGCCCACTTCAGCCCCGCCGTCTCCCGCCTCGCCGCCGCCCTCCGCCTTTCCCCTTCCATGGCCGCCGTCACTCTCCTCGCGATCGGCAACGGCGCGCCCGACGCGTTCGCCTCCGCCGCCGCGCTCGGGGGCGCCGCCGGGATGCCCAGGGCGGGGCTCGCGGCCGTCCTCTCCGCCGGCGCGTTCGTCTCCGCGTTCGTCGTGGGCGCCGTCGCGCTCATCGCCGCGCCCTTCGCCGTCCCGCCCGCGTCCTTCGCGCGGGACGTGTTCTTCTACCTCCTCGCGGCGTCCGGGCTGTTTTACATCTACCTCAGCGCGGAGATTTTCCTGTGGCAGGCCGTGGGGCTCGTGCTCTTCTACGCCTTCTTTGTGGGGCTAGTGTTCTACATGGATTTGGGTGCGGAGCGGAAGGCAGTGAGCTCTGGCGAGCTGGAGATGGCGAATGGCATTGGCCGTGTGGCAATGGACTTGCCAGTCACAATGGAGGATCGCAAGCAAAAGGACCCTACTTTGTGTGCGGCGCTCAGCAAGGTATGTTTCCAAGAAGTCGCAGTTAGTTTGTGTGCTTCCCTGAGTCATTTTTTACTACCAATATGTTAGTAGTAATTGGGGACCACGATTCTAGTATAGGCAGTCTGTTTGGTTGTGCTTGTGCCCTCAGATCGAACGTCCTAAACATTTGCAGATTGGAAAAATCTTTTTGACTGTTTCTCACATTTGAATCCGGCCTCCTAAGTGTTCAAATTTACTCCAAAAATTTGCTGTAAAGTCAACTAAGTGAATTTTTTTAAATAATATTATTTTATTGGAAAATTGTAAAAATAATAGCCAAGTTTAAAAAATTGCAATTATAGGTACCGGTTGGCATGTGGAATACCAACAAGTGACCTGTCGGTATTCCACATGCCAACAGGCTACGTGGCACTGGGTCCGGAGGCCTGTCGGCATGCAGAATACGGATCAAAGGTCTGTCGGCATTCCACGTGCCGATAGGCATCCGGGTAGACACCGACAAGGGTGTCACGGTACCGGATAGCTGATAGGGCTGTCAGCAAACGGAATGCTGACATGCATGTGGTCACTCCATTTGCCGACAGCTTGACAACTATCGCCTGCTCGTCGGCCGCTGCCCGCTCGTCACTGTCGCCTGTTCGTTGCCGCCCGCGATGTGTGCGGCCAGGCGTGAGAGAGAAATCGACGGCTATGGATTATATAAAGCCTATCGGCACGCGAAATGTCGATAGGCCTAACGTGGCACCTGTTGGTATTCTGCGTGCTGACAGGTCATGACGCGTCACCTGTCAGCATGCAGAATGCCAACAGGCTGGTACGCTGCACGAACATCCTACGCGGCACATCCATTTAGCTTGGCTCATAACCTGTTGGCATTCTGCGTGTAGACAACCCTTGGGTCCAGTGCCACATAGGCTGTCGGCATGCGGAATAACAACAGGCCCATTGTCGGTATTCGGCGTGTCGACAAGTACCTATTATTGCAATTTTTTTGAATTTTGCTATTATTTTTACAATTTTCTAATAAAATAATATTATTAAAAAAATTCAGAAATTTCAGTAGCCTGTAACAATTTTTCTTTATAATTTGCAGAGTGGTAGCCCTCCAGAAAAAGATCGCTAAATAGTAAATATTAGAAAGTTGTACCTTTTCCATGCTGACCAGAAAAGTATTCATCAAAACACAATCCTTTAGTGCATTATTAATTAGTCCACTAGCAACTTAGCAAGGTTGTCAGTATCAGCAACAAGTAGAAGTAGATGGAGCTACTATAAAGAAGATGAAAAATGCGTTGAGGGAAAGTGAAGCATAGAAGTGAATTATGATTGTCTTCCTTTTCTGCCAAATTGGTTATCATCAATAGCTCAATATTTTCCAGCACATGGAGGCTGTCTTAGCTTAGGCCCCTAGCAAACATAAGATTCTGTCGCTCCTTCTAGCAGTTCACGAAACTTTAGCAAGGGTAGATCGCGCATTGCTCAACTGTGCAAAACATTTCTTTGCATTCACCATGAGCTAATGGGATGGAGCACATATGCTAATATATCACATTGCATCGCTTCACATATGCTCAACTTGTGAGACTGTAAGCATGAACATTTTCCTCATTCTCTGCATTGTTTTGGCTGTACTGATTAGTATCTCTACCTCTGCCAGGTAACAAAAGTTTGGGAGTGGCCCATTGCATTTGTTCTGAAGCTCACTATACCATCAACCCTTCCTTCTGAGTGGAACAAAGTTTACATTTGTGCGAACATCTGTCTATGCCCTCTCTTACTCCTGTATTCTTTCAGTTCATTTATTCCTTTGAATACCCGAATAGTGTTTCTTCTCCCTCAAATCCGCTTCCCTCTATGGTCTGTTGTGCTTTTTGCTAGCTTTTGTTTGGCTCTATCCCACTTCCTCTTTGAGAAAGAAGCCCCAGAAACAGAAAACATTGCAAGCACCCTCATTTCTTTCACAATGAGTGTCTTCTGGATCTCAACCATGGCTGGAGAGCTCCTGAACTGCCTTGCAGCAATTGGACTTGTCATGAATTTCCCTCCAGCTATACTTGGCATGACGGTCTTGGCATGGGGGAATTCTGTAGGTGACCTTGTCGCTGATATGGCACTGACCAAGGCTGGTCAACCTACAATCGCCATTGCTGGCTGCTTTGCCGGACCAATGTTCAATATGCTGGTTGGATTGGGAACTGCCCTAGTAGTACAGACAGCAAGAGTTTACCCCAAAGCTTATGTGCTTGAATTCCATGTAGGAATTGTTGTTGCATTTGTATTTCTTCTTCTAAGCTTGATGGGCACCCTGTTGGTGGTCACCTGGGCTAGGTTTCGGGTACCCAGATTCTGGGGCTACTGCCTTATGGGACTTTACATCTTGTTTACCATAGTGAGTATTGCCATTGCGAGTTGTTCAGGATGACATGTGATCTCTTTTGTAAATATCAGCTGCTAGATTGTGGTATACTTGGTATTTGCAATTTGCAGTTGCTGCACAGCAAGAGAGGGTCTTATTTGGAGCGAAAAAGGCCCTTCTGAACATGCTAAATTATCATGTTGTTGCATTTGATGGAACTGTTCATTAAATATCAGCTGCCTGGCCATGTTGTCTGATCTTTAATCTTGGTAGCTGATGCTCCGTGCTTCCACGCCTCATTGTCTACATAATTGAAATAACTCGCTGTAAAGTTTATTGAAGAGGCATGGCTGGTAGGATCTTACATGTCGCGCTGGAGCTGCTGTGTATTTTGTGATTTTTATGTTTTCTTTCAGGTATAGAAAAATTTCCCTCCATATCTCTGAACTTTACCTCGTCACGAACTCAATATTGTTGCATCATCTACTTCTTTCAGTTGGGAGTAGAGATGGCAACAGGTAAAATACCCGTGGATATATGATGTCTAGACCCGTATCCACGAGTGGATTCCTAAACCCGTGCCTGCGTCTGTTACCCGTTAAGGGTAAGAAATGTTATCTGTGCCCACCATCCGCGGGCGTTTTATACCCACGGGTGCACTTGTATACCCGTCTGCTAGGATAATTAGAGCGGGTTTGTGAGTAATTGGAGCGGTTTTATGGGTAATTAGAGCGGGTTTATATACCTAGTGATGACTTGGGTCTACATATAAGATGATTGGAGCGGGTTTACGGGCACGGGTATGTATTTTTCTTGCCCGTGACCTTTTGCCTATCGAGTTTATAATCAAACCCGTACCCGTGGGAAACGTTGAAACCCAAACCCGTATCTATCGGGTTTCTTATCCACGGGTAATTCATACCCATTGCCATCCCTAGTTGGGAGATGCTGTTGCATAATGCTGACTGGGGTGGAGGTTCAGTCCGCACAGAATATCGCTGCGATCTTGTGCAACTCAAAGTATAGGGCTTTGGATGAGTTGCTTCATCCTAGAGAAGAAAATCCAGGTCTGATATCATATTAGTAATAACAACATGATTTCCTTAAAACTATAGGCTAATATATGCATATACATATGATAATATACAAAGAATTTCTTATAACACGGGAATATTACACAGAAGATAATATATATCTAACATTGTGTAGGGTTACATCGATCGATAGCAATTGGTTGCAACTGGCCTTAGGTGAGGATCGTGATTGGCTGCTACTCAGTTGTTTGTGTAATTTAGTAGAAATTGAAAGGTATATATTAATATATAAAATTACATACCTCAACATCATTTAGGAGGACGCTATCTCCATTATCACAGAATGTGTGCGGGTAAGTGAAATGAGCTCTCTCTAAAAATATTTTTGGTGGTAAATTCTATATATGATAGAGAAAATTTCACCCAGATGGAGAGAGAGGAAGGTAGATCCAATAGTCTTAAGATGAGCATCATACAAAACCTAATGTACCTTCCTCCCCACCCCTGTCCATGTGAAATTTGCCCTGCTATGATCTCTTAAAGTTTAGTGGTTAATCCCGAACCTTGGTACCATCAACGGTGGATGCTAAAAGTGGCAGGAAAAATAATCATTATTAGCAAATCAAACTTTAAAACATTATTAGTCTCATAAACTTAAAAGATAAAAGATGCAGATGTTAAACCCTGTATCGGAATGTGGAGACAACTATAGCTACACATTCGATAGGAATAGTGAAAACATGTGTAAGGTGCATGCGTAATAACCATCCATGTCGAGATGTGTAGTTGTATATATATGAGAAAATAGATCTCATTTTTCATCATTTGCATGTTTAAAGATAAAAGCAACTTAAAATACAACAATAATGTAACATACAAAAATGATTGTCTTAGATTTTATGACCCAAGTTTCAGGATGACACTTGGGATAACAATGTGTAGATACTTTGTACTACTTAAGCATAACTACCTCTAAATATCACCCCGAAACCTCATCGGACACCAACTATCATCATTACCACGTGAACATGAATTTCCCTACGGATTGTGTCACTTTAAATTGTAAATTCAACTTAAATTTCTTTAAGGCCTTAGATTAGGGTACAAAACTATCATAACTATCATATATATGAGTGAATTGCATAAAACTATAAGTATTATACCATTTGTAACATAAAACTACAAGTATTATGCATAGTAAAATAAAACTACAAGTATTGTGTACTAATTTCACACAAGACCTTATTTTAATTATATTCACCTAAAAATGATCTTATGTTTCTCCAAAAATCTTAGAACTTTTTGTATATGTTCCATAATACATGTGCAACCCAAAAAGCATGTGTAGAATTTAAACTAAAACTCTCCAAAAAGGCTACTTTTATAACTCCTAACAATTGTTAAGATCTTAAATAAAATTCCAAAAATATGAAAAATTCACTAATATTATTCTGCTATGATGGACTAGTTTTTAAAATTATTTTTAGTCCTAGGTTATATGGTGAAAAAGTGAGTTATAATTGATATATTTTGAAGGATACATGAAATTATTCGAATAATACTAGCTAAATTTATAATTGATACATTATGAAATTGTACTATTGGATACATGAAATTATATAGTTATTATTTTTAATTAATACTAGTTAGATTTATAATTGATACATTATGAAGGATATATTAGACATGCCACAGCTACATAAAAAACTGAAGAGTTGATGGGCTAATACATCTAATGATTGACTAATTAAGATTCCTTCATATGTTTTCACGGATCAAAACTTGTCATTATTGACAGGTCAAAACTTGACGTATCACTAATGATTCTCTTGGATAACCTGTCACTTATGACTGGCCTAAGATGATTCGTCACCGGTAATAAGTTATAAGTGACGGGTCACAACTTAATCTATCACTTATGACTGCCATAAGATAACTCGTCATTTTTAACATAAGTGACTGGTCATATTACGACCCGTTACTAATTTTGTGTCTCTTTTGTTTGTTTTTTACGTAGTGGATGAAACCAAATTTTGCTAATATTTTAAAAAATTTAGAGGTGAACAAATTTATATATTTCAGCCTAATCAAATTGGAACAAATTTCAATCAAATTTGACCAAAAATTTAAATTTCTGATATGAATTTCAAATGAAAATTAAAAATTTTGGTAGTCCAAGTAATTCTAAATGTAAACGAATTTTTTACACACCAAAATAAAAATTCTTGTCATTAAATATGTAGAATATTTGCTTACAACCCGATCAAGTAGATATTTAAATGCATATTCGGATCTGAATTCGAACTATCCGATTTGTATTCGTATTCGAAGATATTCAAATTTGTATTTATATTCATATTAAAATATAAATAATAATATAAAAATTAAATTATTCGACTCATATCAATCTGTTTCCATCCTAGAAACCGTCTTAGGTTTCTGAACCATTAGCGCCTTGGAAGAATCATGGACTTGAGTAAGAGAAAAGTCTGGTTTAGAAACCTTGACGGCAAACTATGGGCACATAGCATTCCTGCATAGTCACTCCAAGATGCTCACATAAGATACTTGAACGTTCAGATGTCTAATTATTTGTGAAAATAATAATGCAAGTTGCATTATCTATGAATAAACATGTTGAAAATTGCAAAGAGCGTGCCTACATGCCAGGATTTTTTTTCTCTCTCTCTCTCGTTTGTCTTTTCTATTTCTTGTGTTTCGCTTGATGGCAGGAATCACCATCGATGTGATTGGAACTCAATTATGCCAGTATATTAGCAAATTTAATTGTGCCTCTTGCCAAGTTGCACCTGCCTTTTTCAAGATGATTTTTAGGTCAGACAAGACGATAAAACCTTGTAAGAAAAGGACCTCGCATCAGTCCTATGACCCGCCATAGATTGGAACCAGCAATTAGAGGTGATATATAGTTCTGCATCAGTTTGATTCCTTCTCGAACACATTTAGCACAAGCCACAGAAAATCCAGAACGTCACTGAATTATATGGGCTAGATTCTCTGTGCAGTCCACAAGTCATGCAAAAGGACGCAAATCTGTGGGTCGCGGTCTTATACTCTTATCCAATGCTGTGGGCGCCCATCGATTTCTGCATAAGAAAATATTTTGATCAGTTTGTTCAGTACAGGTATGAATAACCAAACGCTCACTCTATAATCATCTTGTAAACATAGCAGCTGAGATGATAAAATAGGAAAAGCTTGCATAAATGAGTCTTTGAATTTTCAAAACTAATACTCCCCTCAGTTATAAATACATATTATTTTAAATAAAAAATAGTCTCTAATATATAGTTTTGATCACTATTTTTATTAGAATATATTTAAAAAAATTATTAAATTTATGGTATTATAAAAGTATTTTTTAAAAAAAATCTACATATATGATTTTAAAGTTTTAAATTAAATATTTTGAAAGCTATTGTTAGTCAAAGTTTTAAAATTTTAATTGAATTTTTTTTTGAAATAGCATATATATTTATGATCGAAGAGAGTATAATACAGGGTAATGTAAAAGCTACTGAAGGGAAGAATGATCATTTGTTGTGGTTTAAGGCCTATTTGGGCTAAAAAAAAAGGTGAGGCTAGATTGCTTTTGGTAGCCAAAGTACGGGTGCTGATTTTGATAATTAGCGTAACTTTTAACTGATTGGATGAAGTACAGTTCCACCATTTACCTAAAGGACCACTATGGTAAAATAGAGTTAATTTGTTACTGTTTATAATATTTATGTTACCATACACTAATCAAACAAAAATTTAAAAGATTAGGATATAGAAGATATTTTGGTACTGCTCTACTTTATTGACAACTGTATATACTACTTTATTAACTATGTCCACATGTGTAGCTCATTTGATGTGCCTATATTATAACATTAATATTTTTTCTTTGTTTAGGTTGTTTGTAAAAGAGATGAAACAGCAGAATGGTGTTCAAAGAAAAGTTCAAAGTATTATATCATTTTTATTTATCTGCCACGTCATCGTGTCAAATTCTTGCCACAAATGTTGAGCCACTTGTCGATGATTCCTTGCTCCTTGATCACCGTAAGGATATTCTTCAATATTTCTTTTGTTTTGAGCAATTAGCAAGGTGCCTGATGTAACTACATGCCACTCCATTAAGCACACCGGCTTTGTTTTACTCGTTTTATTTTGTATATACTATCAGCATATATCATCAAGTTCATAAGTTCATTTTTTCCTTAATATAGGCACTCAGTACCAATCGATTTGAATACCTAAGGTCAAAATAAGGGCGCTTTTTTTTTTTGGGTTACGAACTATGAAAAGGATAGTCTGCTAGAGATGGATAAACTGAATAAATGGAGACAAACTAAAACCCTCTGTTCATCTTTAGTGCGTGAGTATTTTTAACATGAGTTAGGACTTCTGCAATACCAATGTAGTAATGCACCTCGACTGGAATTTTCTCTGTGTGCAAACTTTTAAAGATTTGAGAGATATCTCATGGAGACTGTTTCCAACTAGAATAATACAGTCAACCTCGCTTTCCTCTATGGCTGGAGTAGACTGACGAAGTAGCGCCACGCCTTGAATTCATGTATAACTAGCCAAATCACCCGTGGAATTGCGCGGCTAGATTAATTTTGCATCCTAATTGTTATATAATATATTGAATGCAAGTAAGTCATGTATAGGATTTGTTTGTCAGAGTTTTTAGAGTAATTTATTGGCTGAAATCAGGAGAGCTCTGTTAAATAATATCTTTTAGTTTTTATTTCATTGAGTGAAATCTGTGAGAGTGATTCTTTAAAATAAATTAAAAGCTAGGAAGCTGAAAAAAACAGCTTCCACTGATTCACTTCCCGTACAGAATCATTTTCTCGTATATTTTATTTTAAAAAATCACTTTTATTCACAAAATCACTTGCTCCAAAAAACCATTTCCCACCAAAAATTTAGATCAGATAGAACTCTACCAAACAGATGCTTATACTGTTCTCACTGTCCATCGAAAGCACGTCTCTTTGCTTTAAAGAGACAATTATTTTTCTTTTTAATCTTCTCATCCATTAACCATCTTGTGGTAGTATATTGTTCTTTCCTTTCACATCTCTTTACTGTAATCAATCCATCTTAATACCCCTTTTTGGATGCTGCCACAAATCACGATCTAAGTTCTCTCCGATCTCTATTCACTATATGCTCATTGTTTATGTTCTACGATGATCTGATCCCTGCCTTTCGCTGTCCAAACGTCAATCTCAGGTCGACTCAGCTCCGAAATCTAAACCCCGAGTCTTTTATGTCTAATTTCTCGATGACACCAAATCCTACCTCGATCTTTATTTTGTTGGTTCTACCTCGATCTGTTTTCTGACCGCCCCGAGCCCACCCCTCGCCCGCTGCTATGCCGAAGCCCGCGTGCCACCTGTGCCCTGTCACCGCCGCTCGTGCTCCTCCATGTCGCCATCGGGTCGAGCTCCAGGCGGCAGAGAGAAAGAAGGCCACCGGGTCGAGTTCCCCTCCTCGTCCGCGTTGTCCTCTACTTTGCGCTCATCACCATCTTTCTCGTCTCCATCGGTGTCCACATCTATGCTGGTTAGCCTAGCCTTCAATCCCATATTGGCACACCCGCTAGCTCTCGAGTTTCAGTCCCCCAACCGATTCATCTCTTCTCTTCTCTTCTATTCTCTTCTATTTTTTTACTATCTGTAATCTGGATGTGATGTCCGGTTATGCTTACTTGGTTAATCTTGCTAGTCTCAGTAGTGGTGATGGTGTATCTTGTTTATTTTAGAGTCCTTTTACAGTGGTCCATACTACCTATAGTCAGGAGGTAGTATAAATTTAATCCGACCGTCCATGTGATTGAACATTTCTATAATTACGACAGTAGTATTAATATTTATCCACCATACTATTGAAGTGCACTGCAATCTTTTTTTATACCTAATCACTAAATAATCGTTCAACCAAATAATCAGCATTCAGGCCAGTCTAAATATTAAACCTATAAATTTACACGATATAACTACCATGCTATTTCTTTTTTCTCAAAAATACTCTTATACTATATATACTCCTCTCATATACTACTCATACTACCTCTAAATAATGAGTAGTATTCTAACCAATTTAGACCATCCGATCCAAAAAATAGATGACTCAAGTTCCTCCGAGACCACCGTAAAAATTTTCTCATTTTATTGCTGCGGTGAGAACAATCTAGATTCGATGCTGCAATTCAGTGTATTGTATTCAGGGGATTGGATTCTCTTCTATGTTCTTTCTTTTTCTTTGATCTTTTTGGCTATACTTGTGCTTTGAATTCAGATGATATGGTCAAGGGTTATTAACTGAATATGGTTAAGTGAATGAACAGTACTTGTTGTCATCTTCCTGGCCGTGCTCCTGGTCGTCCGCAATGCTAGGAGGCAGGAGGTCTCCATATTCGACCTCGTCATGGGAGAAGTGGTCGTATTGAAGATCGGAGACATCGTTCCAGCCAACGATGTGTTTTCTGGAGAGGCACGCGCTTCAGGTGGATGAGTCTAGCATGATCGACGAGCTGGCACGAGCGGAACGGTATGGAGAGGAGGAAGAAGATGAACGGCAGCACATGGGCCAACTTATAGATGGGCTATTTTAGGTTAGTTGTAATCCAGATGCAAAGTCAAATATCAGCTTGTTAGAGTATAGGGGTAAGAAATAGAGAGTTTGTTGGAGAACGAGAAAATTTAGAGATAATTTTTTAGGTATGACTTCCTATACAAGAATAGAGGGTGAGTTTTACTGAGTTTATTGGAGATGCCCCAGCAGTGACTTGTTTGGTTACATCCACTTGTTTTCTTCCTCGGTGTATCAAAAGCGACGTGGTGCTAGATATTTATTCCCTGAGATGATTTAAGAAATTTTGTTAGTGCACATATACACGTAGTTACGTGTAGCCAACGGGTTTGAGGCATTACAAGTCTTAGTGCAAGTTGTTTTTGTGACACAGCATTACATGGGAGAAAAGGAGCGTCTAATGGATTGGAGGAGTTTAAGGTATGTTTGGTTAGATGGAGTTTTTTTTTTCTTTTGGTTGAAATTTTTCTGACTTCTGACTTCTGATTATTGATTTTTTATTGATTTTTGCAATAATTTTTTTATTTTTATCACACCAAAAATCATAAAAGATTTTTTTCAATCAGCTTCTTACATTTTAATTTATTTTTTAAAAAACCAAAATTTTAATTTTACAAAAGCTAACTCAATAGCTAGCCTGATTGATTCGACTTAAACCAGAAACAGAAAAGCCGAACCAAATACAGCCTCAGAACGATGCATCAGTCCTTCTCGGTGAAATAGTGGTTGATTTTGTGCACTAAATTTGTGGATCAGTGTGTGGTGCGGGATTGCCGTCAGCTGTGTTTTCCATAGGAGCTAGCAATGGATTAACAGCTTACTTTTAAAAAAAATTGGGATTAAGAGTCTTTGTCAACAATAGAGGTGGTCTCTTGATGCATCTATGGCAAGCGTTTAACATGACATTGCCGAAATATGCATGAATGTTCATCTAGAACATAACTACAAATAAAGCAAAGAGGTGGAGTACGGTTTAAACATCTGTGCAAATGCAAACTGCGGAGAAAGTAAGCACTGCGGGAAAGAAATGCTTGCTGATGATACATAACACGATTAGTAAAGTGTAAATGGCATCCAGTTGGAAAAGACCCCATGAGTACACTCTCAACCAGGAATTAAAATTTCACTGAATTTTTGGTCAAATTTTTGGGAATTTAAGAGGAAAATGAAATATCTAATTTTAAAATTTGCTTTCATTAGCATGTAGTATCTAAAGAGCAGATGATGAAAAATAATCGAAATTTTATGAATTTCGATCTTTTCGTTGATGAATGAAAAAAAAAATATAGAACGAATTTGAAATCTATACTCTCAGCCTCTCACCATTTGCATTTTTTTAAAGCTTTTCAGAAGGTATGTGACAATCCATGGCCATGGGAGCTGAAGTATCATGCGTGGTCGCCGGCAATATCTGCTGGGAGAGGCCAAATTGCCGTTGGACGTTCGTGGTCGCGTTTCAATTCCGCGTGCAGACTAAAAGAAACGGGTCGTTCACAAGACATCCCACTTGATGCGTATCCGTCACCGTCGTCCTCACCTCACTCACACGACTTCGCTTGTTACCTTCTTCTGCACTGCAGAATCTTCCTTGCTATGTATGCGTTTTCCTAGCCTCATCGATGTGGCAGCCTCCATTTCTTGTGATCTAACATTTCTCGCTGCCCAATTGTCCATAAGTTCCAACCTTGTTTCAGAAAAAAAGAAGCTTACACAATGCTCTTAACTGCACGTGTCAAACACGTGCACTCGAGCCTTAGTTACTCTTAAACCAACAATCCCTCTTGCCGAGACGACTCGGAGCAACCTTGTGACCAGTGGCAGCACCAAGCGGAGACCGCCGCGGCTTTCCTTCCCACCCGCTCCTCCCCTCCACTACGCTCCTTCCTCTCCGTCGTGGTATCATTGGCGACGCGTCACCGACTGCTGCGATGTGCTTATGGCACGACCGCATTTTAGCCCCCTTCGACCTGGTTGGGTGTGGGAGCACCGAGCGAAAGTCATGTTCGGATTCCTATCAATGTCGGCGTAGGTGCTGCCCTCAGGTGTTGTTCCCTCCTTAGAGGCGGTGATATGGTGTTTGATGCATACTCTGGGAGGTTCTCTAGAAACCCAGTTCTGATTGTTCGGATGGGCGACATCGACGTCTTTAGTATCGTGCCCTCCTTGAAGGCGTCGTCTGGGAATTTTCTTCCCTGCGTTTTCGGGTGGCTGCCATTTTGGGTCCGGTTTTGATCTATTTTGCGGCGTTGTTGACTATCTTAGCTCTAGTTTAGCTAGGTGGATAGTCAAGTGATGTAGTTCTGGGTCTAATTTAGTTAGGTAGTTTGTCTGTTGTGTTTGTGGTTTTATGATCAGGTTGTCCTAAATGAGCAAGTTAGCGTGTCGGGCTTTCCCTTTTATCAATATAATAGGTAATTCTTCTACCGGTTCATTCAAAATAGAAAGAGTAAATTTTAAAAACTTACAACTATTTTGACACATGCTACAAAAACTTTAACTTCTAGTGCCCATTTTAAAAACCCACAACTATTTTGACATATGTTGTAAAAAATTACAACTTTCTTACGGCGAGCCCACCTATCATCATCTGGTAACAGGTGGATCCACGGTTAATCCTCGTATTACATATCATAGAGGATGACTAGTGAACCCACAATAATAAAGTTATAGTTTTTTACAACATATGTCAAAATAGTTGTAGTTTTTTTAAATAGACATCAAAAGTTATAATTTTTTGCAATATATATCAAAATAAATGTATGTTTTTAAAATTTACTCAAACAAAAATACCTGCACTTGTATCCATGTGTTAAGTACTTAAGTTGGATGGTAAGACACGATTAATGCTACCAGTAAAGATGAGATATTTGTTTTAAGCTTAACCAAGGTGCAAAAGGGGATCGGATAATTGGAAGTTAGTAACAAGGAAACACAGGATGCCAGATGGGGTCCACATCAACCAAAACAGCGGACCTGGGCTCGGGTTTCCGGCTATATAAAGCACTCGCCTCCTCCACCATTTCTCCATCCTTTGCGAGGGATCCATTTCCATCCAAGGAATGTGGAAGGCCGCATACAGATGCTTATGTTAGCTTGATTAGCAGCAGGATTTGTTAGCTTAGATTTCTAGGAGTTTGTCACTTGATTAGGTGAAGTGAGGATGTTGGCGGTGTTCAGTGGCGAGGTGGTGGAGGTGCCGGCGGAGCTGGTGGCGGCCGGCAGCCGGACGCCGTCGCCCAAGACGCGGGCGTCGGAGCTGGTGAGCCGCTTCCTGGGCAGCACCGAGCCGGCTATGTCGATGCAGCTCGGCTCCCTCGGACACCTCGCCTACTCCCACGCCAACGAGCCCCTCCTCCGCCCAAGGTGCTCACTCTAGTGTCATGGACATGGATGGATTGTTCTTTCTTTTAGCTTGATCGACTCAAAACAAGCGCCCTTTTTGCCTGGATTCGGCAAGATCTAAGGACGGCTTCATGAATAATCGTCATCCTATCCTATGCATAGACTCTTTGGTAGTAAGAAACAGAGTCAGTTGCTCTGTTTTGTTCTTTAGTTAGTAAAGTTAGATCGATGTGATGCCATGATCTCTCTCTCTCTCTCTCTCTCTCTCTCTCTCTCTCTCTCTCTCTCTCTCTCTCTCTCTCTCTCTCTCTCTCTCTCGTGACTCACTGACTCTGCTGCCCAGCCTCCGTGCGTGAGCTTCGTTTCACGACGCCGGCTTGCATCCTGGAGAGGTGCACGAGGCCACGGCGGGGGACGTTGAGGAGCTCCGGCCATGTCCTGCCCCGCTTGCCGAGGCCGATACGCTCGTGCTCTCCGGCGTGCCGCGACCCCTGACGTGGTCCATGGTATTATCGAGCAGACAGGAATTTACGCTCATAAAACTTGTAAGAAATTAGGCAGCTAAATTCGCCTGTTAGCGGATCTATCGAACAGATATGAATCAATGGTTGCCCACTTGTGTCAATAATTGGGCAACTTTTTCTCCTTATCTGAGGACAGGTTGCTTTCCAAAGAGAAAGTGGGCAATGGATTTTATCATCTCTGACTTAATAATCGCAAGCCACAAAAATTAACCAGTAAATGACAAAGATCACCTCCGTTCTCTTTTACTTACCGTGTAAGACATCGACACGGTCTCCAACAATCACATTTAATTATTACTTTTGACAACTATCTTTCAGTAAAAGTTAATAAAAAATAGATGATGTTAAAGTATTTTTCATGATAAATTCATTACTATCATTTTTTATGTGTCAAATTCTAATTATTTTGTATATATTAGTGGTCAAAGTTTTTAAAATTTAACTGCACGAATTTTAGAACGACATCTATTTTATAACGGATATAGTATTAGATTTGCCGCTCGGGGTTCAGCCAGTGGGATTTTCACATGGTTTGACATGAATTTTATCCATAGTAAGTTTTCTTGATTTCTTCATTCACAAAGTAGGACACCAAAGAAAAATGAGTAAAGGCAGCACTACTAACAAGGTGTCTGTCTGTCTTGCCATGGTGCTGCTATCTTGTCTCTGGTTTTTTTATTTCTAAGGTTACCTGCGTCAAATGGTTGGTGATGATCAGATTAGAAAGAAGAAACGGGAAGAAAGTTACACCGATGTTTATGTTTATCTTGTATATTTCTGAAGGGAGGCCTTACTCGCATAGTGTGCAATTCGTACGTCCACATCATGCCACCTTCCATAGATAAGGTGTCAACTGACTTGCCAACAAACGAGCCTCATCATATTCTCCGGTAGACTGCCGCTGAAAGATCAAAGCCGCACAATTATCATTCATGGAAAGCGAAAAGTCTATGGAAATATTGTGGAAAGAAAGAAAAAAATAAAGAAAATACTTATGAGAGCATTAGGCAACCTTAATTTAATCCTTTAATTGTAGTTGTCGTTGTGCTAAACATTCACATGGTTCAGTTCATAGCAGAGGGCACTTGGTAGTCAGTTGGTAATCCGGCTTTGCTACCCACAGATCTGAAGAAAGGAAAGCTGCCCGATGGTCTCTCGCCGCTATGATTTGTGGGGCCTGGTTGCCCTATGCTCTTATCCAGTCAGTACTAGGCAGATCCACCGAAGAAGTAGCACTCCATTCATTTTTAGTACGGAACATATATCTTAGCCTTTTTTGAACAAGTTTTAGCATTTATTTTTGAAAAAAGACAGGCTTAAGTATCCTAATCCTCGATGTTAGCCTGTTAGGTGCATCTTTGAACAAAGTCATCGATGTTGCACCTAATTGTACGTTCTGAACTCTGGTTTCAAGAATAGCTGAAAGCCTGCAACTACTCTGAAGGATATGTCCTTCAGTCATTCAAGAATAGCTGAAAGCCTGAAACTGCTAGGCATCAGACACTAATGCTGTTCAGCATGCTATTTTCATTGTTTTAATCCAAAATTCATAATTTTATAGCTTGGCAATAGTACTAGTGTATTGCCATCAAGATGCATGTACCATCCAACAGTTGCTCACTGAAAAACAAATTGTTTTGGTCAGGTCCTTCGCGGCAAAGGACGAGATCTTCTGCCTGTTCGAGGGGGTGCTGGACAACCTTGGCCGGCTGAGCCAGCAGTACGGGCTGTCCAAGGGCGCCAACGAGGTGCTCCTCGTCATCGAGGCGTACAAGACGCTCAGGGACCGGGCGCCATACCCGGCCAGCTTAATGCTCTCGCAGTTCGCCGGCAGTTACGCCTTCGTGCTCTTCGACAAGTCCACCTCCTCCCTGCTCGTGGCATCTGTGAGTTAGCTGCTGCTCATCTCTAGGCATTGCACATACTGCAGCAGTGCATGGTGATTTGGTTTAGGACAATAGCTTATTTCTTGTGCTGGGGTTTGTTTTGTTAGGATCCTGAGGGCAAGGTGCCACTGTTCTGGGGGATAACTGCCGATGGCTGCGTCGCCTTCTCTGACGACATTGACATGCTTAAAGGATCGTGTGGCAAGTCACTTGCGCCTTTCCCACAAGGTAATGCGAGCTCATTAAGCAATGTCAGATCATCTTTACCAGATTTTTTAGAAAATAAATAAATAAATCCCTTGCCAACCACTGCCCAACAAGTTCTAAAGACAACTTTCAGTACAATATTTGAAGAGATGCAGATATTTGTCTTATATTTCTTGAGCAGTTTTCTTTAGTCCTTTTCACTGATCCCAAGCTGCCTGCAGGTTGCTTCTACTCTAATGCTCTGGGAGGCTTGAAGTGCTATGAGAACCCCAAGAACAAGGTCACCGCTGTTCCTGCAAATGAAGAAGAAATTTGTGGTGCAACTTTCAAGGTAAAAAAATGGATCATGCTGTATCGCATTGGGGAACTCGGAGCAGAAGGTTAACATTGGCATCAGACTGCAGAATATTTTTGGGACAAAGGGGCACACAAAATTCAGAGATTCAAATGACGATGTTTACTAGCCTGAATGAGTAGGGAAACATATATATTTGAACACTAGGGGAATTGGTACTGCAATTGCTTGGTTGCTTAACCCATATATGAAAATTTCACCTGAACTCTTGTAGCATTTCTCTGATGCACTGTTAACCCACATGAATTTCTATCTGCAGGTGGAAGGGTCTACAATCCTCACAGCACTGCATTAGGAGGAGATTTCGGTCGATCTGCAGGCGTCGTTGGGCAAGCGAAAACTTTGTACATGGTGGTGTAACATAATGGCATGGCATGCAGCTGATGTATCTGTATGATCTTTCATAAGGAGAAGTGTAGCCAACATGGCAAGAACTTAGTGTGTCGCTAGTTGTTCAATTTCCATGGAACTTCAGAGTTCAGACCGGCTTCAATCAGTTGCATCAAGTTCTCTAATCTGCAGAAAATAAGCTTTATTTCTCCATCATCGCTGTCACTGTGATGGTACCTGATGGATGTAGATAGTTGCTACTGTTTTCGCATTAATCCATGTGCAGAAGTGAGACTACAGACTACTACTATTGAAAGCATGCAACATGTTACCCAACCACCAACTATTGGTAAACCTTGGCTAACACAGAAGAGAAAAAGAGTTGGTGTCTTGCATCGTAACAGACCACTATGTCACATTCCATCCAAAACCTAATTAAGCTGGTACTCCTATATTGATTAGTTAAGGTATGCTAAAACACGCAAGAACGGTTGGTTAGGCTACGATGAGGTGTGCTGAGAGCGCAAACGCTCGGCATGGCAACTGCATCTGGTGCAAACAATCAGGAGGGTGGCCAGCACCGCATGATCCATTTTGCACCTTCCGCCTCCTTTGCAAGGTACGCCGGTTACAGTTGACAGCCTCTAACCCCACTCGCCGTCCCAGGTTGGACATAGGATAAAGTCCAACAGCGACCTTCAAGATCTCTTTGCATCCTACGCAGCCACTCTCCGATTCGAGCTCAGAAACCTTCTCCGTGAGCAGGTGCATGCGGCAATAAGTTCTCTTCATGCAAAGATACAAGAACTCCAAGATGCAACCAGGCAATGTATGTCCATTGCTGAGGTCTATTTGCTCACCGTGCACTGAGGCGCCGCGACATGACACACATGCCTCCTCAATTGACAGCCATAAGGAATTTTCCAACTGCAGACCGCGTCGACACACCTACAGCCATGTGCGATGACATGATATCTACATCATCGGTGGCACTTGACGAGATGGTAAAGATGGTGGCATCCATGACTGGATCTGTGTATGTTGTGCTGGCGGGCACAATCTGTAACACCTTGGAGATCACCATACAAGCTCGTGATGCTACAGAACTAACCTGCAAGTCCACCGAACAAGAAAATTTTGACGGCACCACTCTAGAAAACAGAAGTAACATGTAAGCCACAATATACAAATAGACATATAGATAGATAAGAAACATCACACTATCAGTATATTAAGCATCCTAACAACAAAAGGGACATGATTCCAACATATATAATCACCACGACGATGCATTCATACAACATTAATGACTAAAGTCTGCTAATCTGACATTACAGCATAACTAAGCAAAGACAGAGGTGAACATGCAAATAACGTGCTTCTACACATCCCGTATCCACGTCATCACCTTAACGCGCACCTGGAAAGGTAGCAAGGGTGAGATTAAATAATCTCAGTAAGTGAACTTCTTTAACCAGCTATTTAACTACGGTCGATTAGGCATCTATTTTAACAAAGGCAAGAAAGCTTAATGGATTAATAACTTCTGAAATTCTTAACTAAACAATCGTCATGACAACAAATGCATGGTATCTTCCACTAGCTATGATTCAACAAACAGTTATCATCCAGAACGATAATAAATACTTCCTTGCAATTACAAAGGAAAACATCGATGTGCTTAAAGTAAATACTTCTATAAGAATGCGTATGGATGCACATCATACTCTTCCTCATTGTTACCCCTTCTTAGGTAACATAAGAGTGTACACTGTATCCCTCCTTAGATAACATACAACATTGTACCAATACGGTCGCGAACGCTGCGTGACATAACTTTCAATATATGAGATGCATATGACATTCTTTATGCATAAGTAAAGACATAACTTCTATTATGCTTACATACTTCATAGATTTGCATATGAAGAATGTAAACAACCGGAAAACGACATATTTCACTTCTTTACTCTCACGATTAAAGAATCATATAACTTCAAAAAGATAAATAGGAAGGTAACATGCTCACGTTCCATTCATTAGAATATTCATAAGTTCTGCAACTAAAAGAGTGGATTTAATCAAATAACAAGTTAAAGCGTAACACAACCACTGCATTCACTTGCTTTCATCGGCGAAGAAGGCAGGCACTAGTTGTGTCCCAGAGTGTCACCACCTGAACCAGCACATATTTAGCATCAAATACACAACAACAACACATAAGCAAAAAGGCATGCGCTCTTACAGCCAAAACCCCCGCATTCACGACATTACTCAAAAGCCGATGCTCGACCAACAACAGTAAGGTTGCTTCACAAATTCATATCTTTAAATCTACTATACAGAACATAGCAAATTATAACATTTCTGAATTCTACAGAACCAGAGCTACAACTTTTGCGCAGACTTTAAATTTTAATTCTGTCCAAAACTATGCGTAAAATGCGACGGAATACCGAAGACTGAATCTGTCTTTTTACACTAAACAACAATATCCAAAAGATTGCTATTGACAAACCAAAGCTCAAAATTATTAAAATTTTATAGTAAATAGATAACTTCATGAGGTACAACTTTTGTTATTATGAAATAAATCATAAAAATTTTAAGGTCTATGAAAAAGACCTCAAACAGAGGCTGTCTACAAAATTGACATTGTAACACAACAGCTTTCCATCATCGATTGCGCATAAACTACATGGCAAAAAAATCTAAAAATTTTACATCACTTAGGTATCAATGATAGATACAACTTTCTAATGATGTGTTCTGCAAGAAAATTGTCTAAGGTTGCGGAAATGACAGTTGAATAAGCATTGCAGCATCTGCATCACAATTCCAAACAGCAAGATTCAAATGAGCGCACATGAGAAACCGCTCAACCAAATTGGAGGTTCTACCCCTCTATGGCTTAGACTATTACATCTTTTTCCATAGTGAGCAGGACGGATTCGTGCTCTAAGGCCCTCCAAAAAGGGCTAGATCAGAACTGCGCCCCAACTGACCAAACAGCTACAAAACCACCCTACACAGTTGAACCAAAATACGATTTCGTTCGAGGTCTCTTGCCTCACGAATCCAACAAATCGCAGCACCAGCTCAAGAGTTCCCTCCTGTCCCTGCTCCTTCCCTTCTTCCTCTTCTCCTTCTCTTCTTCTTTCCTCCTTCTACGACCAGCCAGCAGCAGTGAGGGCGCTGCAAGGATGGCTGCAGGGAGGGGCGCAGAGAGGAGCTGCAGGAAGGAGCGCAAGGAGAGGGGCGCCAGGCAGGGGAGGATGTGGAGGTGTTCGGCCAATTTTGGGGAGGGGACGCCATGGAGGAGGTAGGTGGGGGTTAGGTTAGATTTTTTTCTTTTCTTTATCATCTCGAGTGTCCAAAATTCTACAACTTAAAACCCAGTGATCCAAAATCCAAATATTATGAGTAATCAAACAGAAAGGTTTCAACGAGCTCTACGTATATGTGGTCTTCGATGTACATTTGAGATATGAATCTAAAAGTCAAATTGGTCCACCCTTTTCTCCTCGGTCAATATTTTTATTTTCCATTGCATTATCGGGTATTACACAGTCAATGCTTCAACGACACCCAATTTGTCTATAAACAAAGCATGACTAACTGCGTCGTCGCCTCTTTGTGCTGGCAAGGAGTGCACCCAAGCAGCAGTGACACTGAGCAACTCTGTGACACCAACTCCAGTTGTGGTGCTAGGGCCAGGCTCCCAACACACCACTTTTGAAGTGCCATAATCTCCGATTCATGATCAAACTGAGGCGGTTACTCCCTTAGGCCTGCCTTTCGTGTGTCACAAGTTAGGACCTCTTCACTGCCCCCGCGCGTCTAATCCTACCGCACCAACCTCCGAGCCAACAGAGGCACATGTGAAATGAAGACGCCAGACCATCAACATATCCATGGTCCACAGAAGTGTCTGCCTTATCAATAGGTGACCAATGTCAACCATGCAACATGCTCAACACAACCTATGGTGCAAGCTTGGCTTCCTCCATGATGAACGCAAGCCTTTGGAAGCCGCTCTCCAAGAGTACGGATATGTTTAATAGTCCCCTTCCAACTCAGGTGATTGCAGCTCTGACGATATTATTCAACCTCAATAATGATAATCCCGTCTAGATAGACAATGCACTTCTCGAGCATGTGGGCGAAGGAATCACCGACTTGTAGAGCGATTGCTCCAATGGCGTAGAAGATCCAAGATGAGTCGATGAGCCCTCATGGAGAAGAAGCGATGCGACGCAGACATCGGAACACGGTGGTGCCTGGCCTCAAAATCACACACTGGCAAACGAGTGCAATGGACGACATAGGTGATAACTCCCGGGATTCCAAAATTTTGTAAAGAGTTGTAGCACCAAGAGTAGTGTCGACAAGAACCAAGAGGAAGCAAGGAGAGTGTGGCCTTTTCTTTCAAGTGGTTTGTGTTGTCTGGTGGCTATAGCTTATAGTATTTTTGTGACGCCCATTTCTCTCTCTCCCTCTCTTCATCTCGCTGATAGCCTAGGCCCGTCTTTCAGCCCCTTCCTCTTCGTTTTGCTCCTACGCCTGCGCTGCAATGGTCACTGAAACCGCCGCCCACGTCTCTCCTCCGCGTGTCAACGTGCGCACGCGCTCCTCGCAACCGCCCATGGCCCTCTCACGCCTATAAAGTTGCCTCAGCCCTGCCACTCTCCCGTTCTCCCTCAACCCCGCCACCCCAATCACGTTAAGCTGCCATTTACGACCTGCAGTGCTATGTCGTCGCCGTTTACCATGTCCGAGCCCTTCCCGACGCTTCTGAGGCCATCGTCGGCTTCGCAGGAGCACGAGGGATCTTCTCCGCCGCTCCTCGATGTCGGTCCATTGATGCAAGCTGTCCTTCGCCGAGCTCCGGTGAGCACCGTTGTCATCTCTCCGTCGCCAGCTCTCCCCGTTGTGCCCTGAGGCCCATTGACTGCCTCTTCGGCATCGCAAGACGTCCAGCAAGCTTCCTCAGTCCTCGTTTTCGCTTCTCCGTCACCGCAGCTGAGCCCTCGTCGAGCTCCAACCCCGACGTCGCCTTCTCACTGTCGTCAGCCACCGCCAAGTAGCCTCTGACCGTCGTGAAGCCCTCGATGAGAATTCCCGTCACCCTCTCGTATCTTTTTTTAGTCATATTTTAGGATATCATAGATGCAGTAAACCTAACTCAAATATTTCTTATCTTAAGCCATCATATCATGCTTTTCCACACTTGTGAAGTATGACATGTACTCACACTTGCTATTTTCAATAATAAATGATGCTCTATTGGAGAAGACTACATATAGATCAATGAAGATGAAGACTACAAGGAAGACGGAGCGTCCTAAGTCGTGTTGGCCCCAATCGATTGCTTATGGTGCGCCTTGAAAATTTCATTGGAGTTTACTCTTGTTCTTACTCTGTTGTTTAAAACTTTAGTGTTTGTTTCAATAAAATTATTTTTATTCGATATAGTACTGTTTATCACTAATGACGTTACTATATATGATGAAACTAATTCTGATATATATGTAGTTTATATCTGATTTGATCTTGTAAAATCGGATGTGACAATTTTCTTGTTCGTGATTCTTTTCATAGTCTACTTTTTTTTTGACTCTTCACCACTGAATACAGCTGTAGCATCTGAACATGAACGCGCGCACTCACCCCACACACGCACGCACCCCATACACACCTAACGCACGTACATGCTAGTTCTACAACTACATACAGCTTTAAAAAAGCGTCCATCTAGAAATCATCGGGACCCATCGAGAATCCTGTAGATGACGAACACGTCATAGTCCCTTCTGTAGCGCCACGCCGAAAGACCTGAAGAAATCCGAAATAAATCGGAACCCAGATACGTCACCCATGCATTGAGCCCGAACGAGTTCGGCTCACCACCCGAACCTTACCACCGTGCCAAAGGCACGTTCGCTTTTCGTAGTCTAGTTGTTGTCTCATGTTTGCTCCCCGGAGGTGTTTCTTGGGTTACTGTTATATGTGGTCATTTTCCCGTTTGGAGGTGGCGTATTCCTTCTTTTTCATCTAGTAGGCAGCTCACCTCCGCCGAGAACTCGGGAATGATCCATCAGTTTTCCGTCAGATGCAGCGCGATGCTCAGGCAAGTCTGAACTCTGAAGTTTTCCGTCAGATGCAGCGCGATGATCAGGCAAGTCTGAACTCTGAAGGCGTGTCAAGGCACAGCACCGAGCCCGCCCCCGGGAAAACGTCTCGACCACCCGTGTCTCCTGCAGCAAACCCACGTTGTCGTTGTTGGCCTGGCTCGATGGAGGGCACGTCGGCCGCTGCTGAGCCGGCCACCGTGCGCCTGTCCGCCGCAACGGCAGCAGCAGATGGAAGCCGTGCGCGATCATCATCGTCAGGAAAGCACCGCCGAATCAGCCGCGGCGTCTGCCCGATCATAGAGCTAGCCCCCCGGGTGAGAGACCTGATCCACCACACGTCCACGTACTCCTCCCTCCCTCGCGGCAGGATCCATCAGCGCCAGCAAGCAAGCATGCTACGACGGCTCCTCCTGATCCTGCTGCTGCTCACTGACGAAGCCAGCGTGTTGGTATGCGGCGAGTCGAGTTTGGCAGATTGAAGAGGCAAGCGAACGGAATCGGTGTTTCAAGATCTGTTGTTTTTTTAATTTGAGTCCCAATTTTTTTTTAAGATGGAAAAAGATTCTATTAACTGAGGCCGACGATAAGTCCGCGGCCACAAGAACAATTCCATCATCTTAAACAGGAAGTCAGGCCAGAGTAGAACACCACGCAGCCCTATAGCTTGACACCAATACCATTATTTTTCAATGTAGAGGCTAGAATAATTTTATTCTGTTATAAAATGAAAATGATTTTTTAAATAAGAAACTCTTGTCCCAACTCTCTGTGGCACGCAATGTGAATCTATAGCTACACAAGGCCTGGTTGGGCTAAACCTCCAGCCCAACTCGTCGCAGCACTTGGTCTCCTACAAGTCCAGCCCGATACCGTAGCTCATCTGGCCCGATAGCTTGTTGCCTATCCTGCAGCTCAACGGATCATTTGAAACGGACTCGAGAGTCGAGAAGTTGATGCCATGCAGGCCAGCTCCTGCGTTTGCAGGCCCTCCGCTTGATCGACCTGCCACTTTCAGTTTCTCCGTTTCCTCCAAAAAAAAACTTTCAGTTCCTCCTCGTGGGTTTTAATCCAATCAGCGGCGGATCCAATGCGCTAGCGGGCTCCAGCCCCTACTTCGCAGTCAATGGAAGCTCTCTGAGCTCTCGTAATAAATTTTTGTCATAGATGAGAGAGAAGAAGAAAAAAAGATAGAAAGAAGAGGAGGAAAAGGAGGGAAGAGAAGAAGATGATGAAAAGAGAGGTGGATGAGCCATATACCTGCCTCATCTGTATCCGTTACTGAATTCAATAATTTTTTTAGAAACTTTAATCAAGGATTTGTAATCCACTAAACCATCGGAAACAGCATTTGTAATCAAGGATCAGGAATGCGTTTAGGAATTCGGGCACGATCTCGATTCCGCCGCGGCCTTCCTCGTGAACCTTTGACAATTGAGACACACAAGGCACAGCCGTGCAGGCGCACAGACTGACTGCTGGGGAGACGGAGCCGGACGAGATGGGTATGGGCGCGCGGCGGCATGGGGCCGCGGCCTCAACTGCATGTGAGGGGGCGCCAGCGGGCAGACGCCATGTGACCCTTGTCTCCTTCCTCCGTCCGTCCTCGCCAAAAATTCCTTGGCTTCCCACGAGCAGAGCTGAGACTGAGAGCACGCACGCTGCGCAGGGCCGCCTCGCGGTAAACCAACGCGTTTCTACTCTGCCCTGCAGTAATCTGTAGCGATTCCCTCTTCTCCCGGACAGCTCTCGGTCTTCTTCCACGTCGAGGCACTGTGCTCCTGCTGCTGCTCCATCGTTATCGTATAAAAGGCCAGCAGATAAAGTAGTAGTAGCTGACTGCATGAAAAAGAGATACTCTAAAAAGAGATACTCTAAGGATACAAGAAGCTTCGAGTTATCCTCAAAGTAACTTGCTGCACATTCCATAACTAATCTCCCTTTGCCCCTTCTTTTCAGACGAAGAATGTCTCAATATCAATTTCAAAGAAGAAGAAGAATGTCTCACTATCTTACCGAGTTGTTGTCACACGTGACGCACGATTTACCGAGTCGGGGGCACCAAAACACGGAGCTGGATTGTCCCCAGCAACGGCGTTCACGTCGGCACTGCTAGTGCTGTAGCAACGCAATTCTGAGTCGTTGGGTTTGAGGGACATGGTGATCGTCTCATCACTACATTATTCCTAATTCATATTATTTGTTTTGAGAAATGAAATGAGTTGATCTATCATCACATTGTTTCTCACACGCACATAAATATAGTATAAAGACGAAGGATGGTGTTATCCCACCAAAAATCATAGGATAAACCTATAATAGTCAACAACCAATGCAATTATTGAATCAAAATCAGCTAATCTTCTACTTTCTTAGTGAAAAATTGCCCCCACTGAACCGAAATACCACTATTTCCCATGGGATTTGGGATTTCAAAAAGGGATTTAGCTTTTTTAAAAAGAATGTCCGTCACTCTCCTAGGTTCTAAAGAATCCGGAGCTCTTTCATGATGTTATTTGAGCTGAGATACCAAATATCCAGGAGCACCGAAAAATCTCATATATGTGTGTAGTTTAAACCTAATACCTTATTCTTCACTCAAAATCACTCTTTGACTGTAAATTCACAATAATATATACCATTATATGCACTCATCACGAGGAGGAGATTTCCTTAGGACTTAGTTCGCTAGGGCGATGGGTGAAACTTTATAGGTATAGGCTGGGACCCTCCAGAGGCTTTTTCAAAAACACACATAGTAAGTAAGGAAATAATCCAATTATTAGGAATCCAGTTATAGCAAGTTGGAAAGGCTGGGAAATAGAACCGTATGATTTGATTAGTTCCCAATGAGAGATAAATTAGGCATAGAAAATCCAATTCAAATATCTCAAAATAAAAAGAAAAGAAAGACTGTCTCAGGGTAATTATGAAATAAAAAAAGATAACTTGGTTGATTTGACTTTTCCATCTTGGCGGGAGGGCCAAGGTTATGTAAGGCATCTCGGTTGAAATGGATTCTTTTTTCTTCTTCAAAAAATCCCTTCCCAAACTGTACGAGAAAACGATATTTTTCTTTGCTCCGCTATCCGCACCTTACTCTTACTTTACTATTACGGATTTGGAAGTGGGGGAATGAACTATAAACAACTAGGAATGTGTGTGCTGAATCCTTTAGATACTTACAAGTTACTCCATCCATCCTAAAATATAGGGTGTATTAGAATTTAGAAAAAACTTTGAAAGTATACTTTCACTATTAATTTATTTTATAATATTTTATTGATTTATAAAATCAATATCATATTAAAAGATCTATAAAATATGAATTTATTGATATAACTTTTATATATTAAAACATGTGTATAATCAGATTAATTATTGATCAAAATTCACAAATTTAATTTTTTTCAAATCCTAATACATTCTATACTTTAGGACGAGGGGAATACAAGAAACTTCTGTCGCTATAGGGCCGTTTTTGCATGAATAGCGTTTTCATACGGAGACATGGTCAAATTGAGCAGAGGCCGATCGAGTTCGATGAACGAGCAAGTGCACGCATGCCACTGTCCTTTCAACCACGCCGCTACGGAGCAGTCATTCCCCATCCTTCCCTTTGTAATCTGTATGTACATAGATAGATGCAATGTGCATGTATTAACCTCCGTCCTTTTCCTAATAGCCCTAGCCTCGGTCCAATCAATTCAAGAGAGCTTACATGCAAACCACTGCAGCCTTTGCATGTGCTCCTGCATGCTTATAATGTCTTTGTGATGATCATGGTGCGGAGAATTTGATACTCGATTATGGGTAATATGAAATAAGAATAGGGATATCTACATGTAATTATTGAAAAATATCGTAAAAAGATATAGGGTTATACAAGCTCAGGCATCTAAATTGAATAATAGCTATACATCATATTTTATCTTAATTTTTCTTAGAATCAAAGAGTACAATGATGTATATGGATGAATCCAACACTAAGATTTATGTATATCTACTACTTAAAATCTAAAGAGGGGTTAAATCCGAAATGTTTTTAAAATAATTTAGAACCGTGCTAAAGGGGGCCTAATCTGTACTACCAGATATGGGCCCTCCGAGTCTGAATAGCAAGATATATAGTTGCAGCGAGCAACAAAACTCTTAATAATGTGTTTTCTCAAGCCAAAGCACAAAACGTCAAACCTTTAAATTTATTTGGTTTCGCTAATCGAAATCAGGGGCTCTAGAAAAAGCCAAAGCAAAACGGGAAAGGTCCCATTGATATGTAGCAATGCAAGTAGTTCCAGCAGCGAAGGTCACTGTGTCATCGATTCGCAAAAGAAAAATGTCACTATGTCAGCATCTTGACCACGTTGTTTTGGGTACGATTTATTCAGTAGGGAAATGCTCCTGGTCTATGCATGGAATAGCGTGCCTGCATGGATGTGACGTGTCCAGTCACTATCTACGTACTCTCAATGAGATATTTTCCGACCATGCGTCCACATGTGGTGTCAGGAATTTACGTAACCCTTCTCCCCATCTCTCTATGTCACATACGGTGCACTAAGTTTGTAAGCAAGTGTAGACCTCTTCGGTTGTGATGGGGGACTAATGTTGAGAACACACTACTATATAAAAGGTTTTATAATCGATTTTAAAATTCTCTTCACTAATATTTTTAGTGTCGACATTAGACAATAGACAGTGATAATCTCTTATTATTAATGCTGGTCTCGGAACCGGTAGTGAATGGGTATCACTGTCGACTGGTAGTTTTAGCCGATAATATTGTTATTTTTAAAAAATTCACGCAAAACGATATTAAAAAGCAAAAAAAAAAAAATTGGACCGACCACGCACGAAAGCCGTCGCATATCACAAGTCACGTGATTTTTCACGTGAAATACACGCGCGCTTTGTGGCACTTGAAATCAGAACCTCTCAGCTCACGCGATACGTCTTTACCATCCTACTACAAAAGTACTAGTGATAGCAATAGCATATGCGATCCTTTTGATCTCTTTTGTTTGAAACTTTAAATAATTATTTAGATATCTAAATGACTTCAAATAAAAAAAAATCAACTATAAGGTTGTAGATCTCATCGAAGACTATAATTTTTATATAAAGTTTATTCTCATCCGATTTTGTATGAAAAAATTATGAATTTTTTAAGATAAACCTCCAGACCACGCTAACCAGGTCCTCATGACCACGCACGTCAGCTGCTCGACCAGCCCGCTTGACTTCACTGTCATCTATTATTTGGTCATTTAAATGACCTTAAATTAAAAAAAATCAACTACAAAGTTATATATCTCGTCGATAGCTATAATTTTAATATAAAGTTTATCCTCATTCGACTTCGTATAAAAAAGTTGTAAATTTTTTTAAGATAAATTATCATCTATTAACACTGTCGGTTCATAACCTGTACCGACAGTGTTAAGAAACGGTAGTGACGCTTGACGAACTATAACTGTCGGTTCGTAGCTAGAGTCGATAGTGATAGTTAAAGTTTCACTGTCGGTTCGTGGCTAGATCGGGCAGTGATAATTAAGTTTTGCTGTCGTTTTTTTTCGAATAGATTTTTAGTGACCATCCTTAATACAAATTGATAATAATACTAAGTCTCTATCAGTGTCTGCTTGTAATGAATCGGTAGTAACCGGTAATATATAAGATATATTTTGTAGTAGTGGTATTCAGTTGAGTGTCCTTTCTTTTTCTTTTTTATTAGGACGAGTTGAGTGTTGTGATCTGAACAAGATTGACGCAAAATTGCTGCTTGCACCGGGACAGTCGGCATCGTTTATATATAGCTTTGCTTTTAACAATCTGTGAAGTCTTCAGCCTAAAGTAAGTACCCAACCAACCAAGTTCCTCAGCTCGGTCAAAACAAGTACACCAAGTTGGTCACTGAGCCATAGGAGTCGGACAGACCGTGACAAGGACACATGCTCTCCTTGTTTCTTACAAACATTTGCGCGCTGCATTGTTTCACATATGCATGAATGCAGTGGCGGAGCCAGGTCTGAGTGGAAGGGGGCTGATCTCCTCTTCCTCCTTCAGCCCCCTCCTTCCTCCCTCTCATTTTCTCTCTCATTTTGCTACTGTTCTCTACTGTTTCCCATGGTGCAGCACAGCCTAGGGTGGTTTGAGCCCCCCCAGCCTCCCCGTGGATCAGCCACTGCATGAAAGCGAAAAACATAATTTTGCCTAGAAAAGTGTTCGAGATAATCATACAATGTATATTTGGTGGAAGCATGCCAAACTTTGTGTCACCCAAGTTTGTTACTTATATGTCTCGTCATAGGAGAATTTTTTTACGTAAGACGACATACGTATCAACAGTGACATGTCTATTGTGACTTTATCAATATTTAAGTTTCATATCTTTTATTTTTAATAGACGTTATGTGAGTATATACGTGTGATAATACGAGTATGTTTATATGTCTGTAAGTTGTATTTGTGTATGTAAGAGCATCTGCAATAGTTAGAGCTAGTGAAGAGAACATATTTTTTAAAATTTATATGGATCGTATGGTTCACAAAAGACTGAGACCTGTCAGAAGAGCAAGTCCTAGCACGCTCCTGTTGCAGGCTGTAACTATTGAAGATGCCCAGATGCCCTAAAGTAATTCTATGTCAAGCCCAAACACCCACACACAAGCTAGGACGGCATGGTGATGTGAGCACGCTCCCCTGCACTCGATTGGCACCGCTTTGGAAAGGCAGCACAGCACTAGATCGACCTGGACTGGACGATGCGATGCAGGCGCGGCCGGTGGCCAACCGCGCGACGATCGAGGGACACGCAGAGGTCAAAAAAGGGACAAAGGACCAGCGAAATGCGATCCTACAAAAGCCACCAAACCCTTATCCTTGGCCGTCTGCTCTTGTTTGTCTCCCTCGCTTTTTTCAACAGTCGGGGCTTTTTTCAAGTCTCCGACTGTTGGAGGGCTGGAACGCGGTGGTTACAAGGTCACACACACCTCATGTCATGCTCAGGCTCAGACTCTGCTGCGTATAGATAATAGATATAGGTGCCTTCACGTGATGGGTCAAACCGAACAGAATCTACGGCCGTCAAACTCGAACCGCCCTGACTCCTACAACATTTGCAAGGATGGAATATAATCCTAGTTGTTTACGTGCTTAAAAGCTGACCTCTTCGTAGACCTGATGACTACTGAGCTACTGAGCTACTGTACATTTTATTCTGTGATGACGTTCAGTTGCGGCCAACGAAACGACACCACTCAAATGACTAGTATATAGTTCCTTCGTTCAAGGTACATTTGTTTTTAGGAAAGTTAAAATTTATATATTTTAACTATCATTTAATTAAATTACAAAAATATCTAGTGTGTAAAAATTATACAACTAGATTGATAATTCAAAATGATTTCATATTATATAAATTTCGTAGTTATAAATAATATATTTTATGAGAAAATCTTAATTTAAAGATCAAACCAAAAAATACGCTTATTATTTCTAAACGAATAGAGTACTATACATCAAGCCCCCATAACAAGGGCGCACCTCAAAGCAGGATTAAAATTTAATTGAAATCTTAAGATTTTTAGGAATTTTGGAGGAAAATAAAATATCTCATTCTAGCATTTTCTTTTATTGACGTATGAGATCCATAAAACACCAGATGAAAAATAACTAAAAATTTGATTAAATTTTATAATTTTTGGTTTTTTTGAATGAAAAAATTGTAAAACGAAATTAAAATCCTCAGACATGTTTGGGCACGGAAGAGTCACTACTTGAAAGTAGCTTTGGTTTGCGACTTTTCTTCGCTAGAGCTAATGTTTCGCCGGGGCCCTGTACATTCTTCAGCTAATTGATGCTGTCGGCAGTACCATATGCTAGTAAATAATCCGGCGGTCACCGGTCAGGCAGGCTTGTCCTGGAAGAGCCGGCCAGCATTCCGATGCGCCTCGACCAACATTGTACGGCCCTTTTCGTGCTCACTGCGCCACGCCAAGGCTACCTTGCTGCTACGAGTGCTACCCCTGTTCTTCTGTCGAAAACTCGCAGGCGCATTTCTTTTCATTTTCGCTACGCACTTTTGCATCTCCATCGACCATTCTCTGTTGTGTTTCTCGCACTCACCACGGTGATCACACTGACGATCACTAGGCCATGGCGGCAGGGCTGGCAGATTCTGTTGCCGAGCTGGCTCTAGATTGCAAGTCATGTCGTGCCTTGCGTTGAGCCTCTGCCGAGCTAGAGAAAAGACTGGCCGGCCATCACAGGATCGCGTCGGGGCGCCAGTCATGTTCGCAAGTCCCCATGGATCAAGAAGATAGCAGAGCAGCATCGTCATATAGTATGGCGTTGTTTGGCAGGGGCTTTCAGCTTCATAAGTTTGTAGATTAATATAATATGATTTAAATCTCTATTTTTAGACGCTGGGCCTGAATACTGCAACAGTAATTCACAACTTTCTGGTTTCCAATGCAACTTGTTTTCACCTAATCTACCAGTACTGTACTTTGAACAACCGAGTTCTTTTTGGCTATGGGCTCTCACAGCCTTGGCTTTAGAAACTTCCTCCACTTGACAACCTAAGTCCTATTTGGTTAGTTTTTACTGACTTTTACTCTTCAGAAGTAGAAAACTAAACCCCACAATCCATTTCAATAAATAGTTTTTGATAAGTAAAAACTGATAAAAGCTGTCATTACTATTAAAAGTCAGAAGCTGATTAAAAGAGAATTTGTAATTTCTAAGGGACGATATTCTAAGAGGTATTATATATATTATATATTTTGTCTATATCAAAAGACAATTCAAAAATAGATTTTTTATGAATAGCTTTTCAACAATAGTTTTTAAAAACAACTATAGTATATAAAAACAGTTTTTTAAAAAACATCAGCTCACCCGAGCAAACCATTAATCATGGCCTATTACCACATTATGACATGATCACATATCAGTTTATTTAGGCCTCATTTGGTAGCGTTATGTGGAGTGATTCCGCGCGGGAATCAGCTCCCGCGTTGCCAAACGCTCTGTCTGGGAGCGGATTCCGCGTGGGAATCACTCCACGATTTGTATTGCGAGATGAGAGCTGAAAAATCTAGCTTCCACCTGATTTTCGGTTGATTCTTCTCGATTTCAACATAATATTCTCTCAGGAATCACTTCCACCGGTAGCATACCAAATGATTTTACAAATAGAATCACTTACACCCTACTTTCATCACAGAATCACTCTCAACACAGAATCAGATCTCTACCAAACAGACCCTTAGGCATCAAGTAGGAGTAGTAAACATTACTCTAGTCTCTAGACTAATTAAAAATCTAGAGTAAGTTACCTTTTGGCATGCTCTCTTCTTTCGATCGATCATCTGACCCCAGCCTATCAGCCTATCTTCTCAAACTGAACTGTTCAAGGACAACTGACTGTTCAGCATACTATAGTTGCGGGCGGCACACCATCCTCCTCCTGCCACAATAAAGCTAAGCACTCCATCCAGCAAATGCATGCAACAACAGCTCCTCTGCAATGATTCAGTGCACCCCAAAACATGGCCAGTAACTAGCAGCTTTTTTATTTTCCATGCTTGCTTTTGCCAATAGTTGTTATAAATATATGTTATTTTTTATAAAATACTGTTTTTACTAGAGTTTTGATAACTATTTCTTATTAAAATATATTTATAAAATATATTGAATTTATGATGTTATGAAAGTATTTTTCAAGATAAATATATGTATACGATTTAATGGTTTCAAACTAAACATTTTAACAGCTATTGTTAGTCAAAGTTTTAAAAATTTAACTGAATTATTTAAAAAAAATATGTATTTATGACTGGATAGAGTAGCATAATTGCAGCTAGCGTTCCATTCCATCACTTATGTTATTACTCCTGAATAGCTTTGGCCTTTAGAGAAAGTTGTTGCCTACTTCTACTTGGACAGGCCAGGAGGAGAAGCAAAGCATTGTAAAAGCAGCACAGCAGCCTGCTCATTCCAAGCTCATCATGGCAAGCACAAGTCTGTGTTTTCAGCCTAAAATTTCGTACTAGTTTCAGCGTGGGGAGCCCTACTTGGAGGCGTGGTTAAGGATAGTAATCCACAACACGGCATGCAATAATTCTAATCCTCCGAGGAGTGATAATGCTGGTCCTAGCCAGCGATTAGGCGCCCTGGCACGGGACAAAGAGCGCGAAATCCAGAGGAGATGGATCCACGGGCATCGAGTCGCAAGCATCGAATATACAAATACCAGTACCATGCGGGTGAATAAATATGTACTCCCAAGATATACTTGGTCCATTCATTCCGATACTAAAAGAAATGGTAATCTGTTTGAGACATATCAGGAGTCGAGGCTCTGCAGAGGATGCAGAACTTTCAGAGATTGTTTACTCTGTATTCTGCATGCTTTCTTCTTTTCTTTTCACTGAGGTAGTTGGACTGGAACCAATCGATTATCAACGGCATGGGAGATGGGACCATGCTGTGACTGCGAGCAACGAGGTGTGTTACTGTTGTCATAGGATTGAAATGGATGCAGCGATTCTGAATAATGTAAGTGCTACTGCTGGTAGGGGAAGGGAACAGCCCTATCTTACCCCATCAATAATGCAAGTGCAGGGTGCAGGAAAACGGCACCACCATAGCCAAAAGTAAACTGTAGCAGCTGCACAGCTCGGCCTCAAGGTAAAATTCCACCCGCCTATGCGGGTATCTTTCATTCATATTGAGATTTGTGTTTGAGAAATATGTGGAAAAGATTAGGATAGATAAAAAAAATGAATAGATAAATGAGTATTAAAAAAATGAATAGATAGACAAAGGCAAGAAGTTACATTTCCCCTCCGGCTCCTATGTTCTCTCACATGGACCACTGCCATCACCACTAGAACCATCATCATGATCGTCCCCTCCATTGCTGCCACAATTATCACCACCATCATCTTACAATAGTATAGATATTGTTTTATACTTCTCTCACACCGAAGCACTCAGGCACAAAGATAAAAGGCACTTGGCAACATTCCATTCCACTACAGTAGTATGTATGCTCAAAAGTGATCTCTAGCCCTCAACCAGTCACGCATCACACAGAAAGGGGCAAATTGTCAAAATATCACAAGTGAAATCCTAGTTTGCTAAAATGCCATTGAACTATGTTCATGACAAATAGGGTCTAATCCCACATGTCATTGACACACTCAGTGATATTTTAACAAA
Source organism: Phragmites australis (assembly GCF_958298935.1). NCBI lineage: Eukaryota > Viridiplantae > Streptophyta > Magnoliopsida > Poales > Poaceae > Phragmites > Phragmites australis. Next base: position 1,840,731 of record NC_084932.1, on the reverse strand, counting down.
ATACAAATTCACTAATAGTATGATGGCAATTGCCCTTTCTTTCTACCAGCACATTATGGAGGCAGGAAGGAAGCCAAGCACCACCTTCTTGAGCTACATACAAAAGCACCATCATCGTCTCTTATGACAACTATTGATAATTACTATACCTACCTTAGCCTTCAAGGAAGCTGCTTTTTTTTTTTTGAAAGGTGAAAATAAGCTAAGTAATAAGGAAAAGAAAAGGAGTTGTTCTAGCCGGACTCCTCCCTCATGTATACTGATTGATCCAGGGTGTTGTTTGTTTCAACCATGCTGATCTTGACTGATGATAACATGTGACCTGAACGAGTTCCTTCCGGTTGATTCAGTTTGAACAAAGCATCAGCAGGAGAAAGCAACCAGCCACTGCATTGGCAGTCTTGCCTCACATCACCGAGCAGCTGCTGTTGGAGTCCTCGTCGCTGAAGACGTTGTAAGGCTCGGAATGCGGGTGTGGCGGCATCGGGTAGGCCATTGGGTAATGCATAGGCGGGCGGCCGTACCCGTAGGCCATCGGCGGGTACCCGGCGCCGCCGTGGCCGTGGCAGTGACCATGCATCATCATCTGTTGTTGCTGCTGCTGCTGTTGCTGCTGCTGCTGTTGCTGCAGCAGGGCCATGTACTGCTGCTGCGCCATTGGGTTCCCGGCAGCCTGCAGCATCTCCGGACCGGACGGTATGCCACCGGCGGCGGCGGCACCGCCCTGGTGGAACCCTGCAGCAGGTATGCCGCCGGCCGGCATGCCCTGTAAGGCACCGCCACCACCCTGCTGCATGCCCCCCATGTGGGGGTGGCCCATCGGGCCCATCGGCATGCTCATGGGCCCGCCGCCCATCGGGCCCATACCGGGGAAACCGGCACCGCCCATCATGTTCGGGTTCGGCCTCATCATGCCCGGCTGCTGCGGCGGCATGCCGCCCATCGGGCCACCGACGGCGGGCCCACCGGCGCCGCCACCCTTCTTGCCCTGACCCGGGTGGGTCCCGGCGCCTACATTGCCGTTGTACGGCGGCTGCCCGCCGCCACCGTTGCCGTGGCCGCCTCCGCCACCCTGGTTCTGCTTGGCGCCAGCGTCTTTCTTGCCGCCGTTGTTGGCGCTTCCCTTGATCTGCACCGGGATCTCGTTCCCGCCGCCGCCCTTCTTGCCACCATTGCCGCCCCCGCCGCCGTTGCCACCCTTCTTGTTGCCCCCGCCGGCGGCCAGCGGCACGGGCTTCATCATCATCTTGGGGTCGTCGTACAAGTCGTCGAGGCCGTCGTCCTCGAAATCCTCGTCGTCATCGAAGTCGTCGAACTCATCGTCCAACTCGCTGCCGTCGTCCCCGAACTCGTCGTCCTCAGGGAGGTTGAACTTGACGGTCTTCGACTCCTTCGCCGGCGCGGCCGCCGGGAACGGCATCTTGCCGCCCATGAACTGTGGAGGAAGCTTCATTCCCTTCATCTGCATCTGCTGCATCTGCTGTTGCAGCTGCTGAAGCTGTTGCGGCGTCGGCTGCGGCAGCACCATCTTGGCATCTTTCCCGCCTCCACCGACGCCACCACCCGCTCCACCCTTCTGGCCCTTGCCGCCGGCGTCCTTGGGCTGTCCCTTGCCACCGGCGTCCTTGGGCTGGCCCTTGCCACCGCCGCCAAGCTGGAGCTTTTGGAGCTGGCTTACCACGCCAGGCTTGGAGCCCCACAGCTGCGCGGGCTTGCCGGCCTTGTTCAGCTTTTTTATTACGATATCCGGATCCATCAAGCCGGACACCGTCACCTTCCCCTGCTCCGCATCTATGCTGCTCTGGTACACACCTGCACATCGATCCAGAATATCTCTTAGAGAAAGAGAATACATTCGTGCTACAGAAATCACACCAAAGAACGGGCGAAAAAAAGAACTCGAGCAATCTGCGTTTAAAAAATCTTTCTTGTTTACCATCAATCTTGTGGAGGACCTTCTTGACCTTCTTCTCGCAGCCATCACAGTGGATGTTCACTTTCAGCACGCAGGTCTGGAATTTGAGAGAAACAGAGAACAAAAGGTCACTAAAATCGCAAGCAAAGAGGTTTCAACAAAAAAGCATAGCAAGCTGCAGGAGACATGGAAGTGAAACACATGGTGAAAACAAAAGCAAGCTGCTGTCTGCCTGGTGAGAATGGCAGCAAACACAGGAAGGAAAATGGAACGTCTCTTCACTGATGCTTGAGTTGAGAAGAAGCAAAACTCACCTGCACCTTGAGGACGTCCTCCTTGCTCATCCCTGACCACCCCAAATTCTGCTGCCTCCACCACAAAGGCGCAAGAGGCTACGCAGATCTGGTACACACAAGCCTCAAATCAGGGGAAGAACAAGAACTTGCAACATCTCTATCTCTCAGGAAACAGCGGAGAGAGAAGGCGCATGAGCATAGGAGAGGGGGAAAAGATGGCTACTTGCTAGAGAAATAACTTAATGGCCTGCAATATAATACCAACTCTTCACACACTCACACAACGAGAGAGAGAGAGAGAGAGAGAGAGAGAGAGAGAGAGAGACCCTTGTTAGAGTGTGTGTTTGAAGAAAACCAAGCGCAGGGCTATTAAGCCTCCCGTGGCCCAGAGAGAGGGAGGAAGAAGAGAGCCAGCCTCCTCTCTATCTACAACAAAGCTAAGCACATCTAGTTTGCTTGCCCTTAAACTATCTCCTTTCACCTTTGGCCCTGGAAGCCTTTCCTTTCTCTTCACAAGATTGTGAATTGGAACTCTTGCAAAAGACTAGCTAGCCAAAGAGGGCTTAAATAACACTTCGTTACTTGTCATTGAGTACAGGGAAATGTTGAACATGTGAAGTACTTGCTACTCGGAAATTATTATACTACGCTTACCGATGTCAGTTTCTGCATTTTTGCCAAAGTGTGCATAGTAGTCTTGTTCCCCTGACAATTTCATACACCAGTCCTTCTATGAGTTTGATAGCCTGGTATTTTTTGGGATATCGAAATAACTGTTCATCACGAAATATTATCCCGTTAAGTATATAGGACATCTGTCCAAATGGTATCACAAGAACAAGCTATGAGAAAAATTGTAGCATTCTAGTTGTTAAAACCTAACATACAAGACAGGCTAGCTATATACGATGGGTTTTATATTTGTTTGAAAAAAATATGTGATGGTTTTCTCTTTGGCTAAATAGCAACCTAATTAGTTTGTCAGAGCAGAGATGAAGTCAGTGTCATTATTTTTTTTGCAAGATACGCACAAGCAATAGACAATTATTTAGATACAGATTATACAGTGCCGTTACGATTTCATGCAAGACGTTATATTTTGCATGGGAAAATATGTAACGTATGGGACAACACGATGGACAAGTTAGCTCAGCTTAAAGCAGTAACGCATTTCTTTTACTGCGTTGATTACTAATCCTATTTGATGGGAGCATACGATGTCCGTGTAATCGAATGACTAGTTAGTTGCACGTAGTCCGGTTGTCACGAGCTTCTTGCAATTATTTTGCATAACGAGAGCATTGCGGTTCCCGGACAAAAATATTATATATGTTAACTTTACGTTTTGTAATATTACTGGCTAGAATTCTTAGAGTAGATATTACACACTCTCATTAGATAAAATATCTTATTCCGCCGTATACAACAACAGTTAGCCAATGCAACTAAAGCCATATATGTTTACGTTATGATGCACATAGCCATTACACTAGTGATCACGAATAATTATTTTCTCTCATACGCGACAATAAGCGGTCAATATTACATGATTTACCAATTTATATAATATAAAATAGACTGAAAAGTAGCGTAAACATATACACACTTTCAATCGAATGATAAGTCAACTTCACATAATACTGCATAAACATATTCACACTTTCAATCGAATGATAAGTCAACTTCACATAATACTACAACTCATTTCACGAAAACTAGATTTGAAAAAATGATGCAACATTTTTCACACTTTCGTCATCACTGACTTGGTATATGGGGAGGGGCTGGCACCTATTAGAAATTGGGTTATCACCAGAAACGTATTGAGCAAACGCCGTTTGGTGGACTTCATCTGTTAACAAGATGTTTTCTACCATTTTTGCGGATACGTCAACCAAGGTGTGTGATTTGGAATAACTCTTTAAGAAGGAGCTTCGATGTAAAAAAGACCGAAGAATAGATTCACCATGCACATCAACGCTGGTACAACTAGCGTCAGTCCAGTGCACCTCTTTAACCATCGTCGTCCTCTTGTCCAAGCCGACGTCCTCGCCCCAGGCATTAAAATTTGGACAAAATGTTAGTAATTTTTTGAAGGAACCAAAATATCTAATTTGAAAAAAATTCACTAACACATAGAACACACATAGTAGATGATAAAAAATGATTAAATTTTTTAAAAAACATAAATTTTAGTCTTTTCTCTGATAAACAAGAAAAACTGTAACAAAATTTTGAAATCTCCCTCGCACTCTCCCTCTCTCCTGTTCTTCCTGCGCGGGGGGCTCACTGCTACCTCCTGTGACGTGGAGTTGTGGACTGTACAGGCCTGCATCCAGGTCCAGCCGAGCTCACACCATCCTCGCTAGCTCGCCGGCGTAGCGTAGTGGAGCTGTCCATGGGTGAGCACGCGCGCTCTATGTGTGCCAGTCAGTTGGTCAGTCAGAGGGCGGCGGTGACCACATTAATGATATGTTTGGTTTAGGCTTTTTCTTAGCTTCTGTTTCTAAAAAGTTAGAAGCGAATCAAACAGTATAATTATATCTGGTTTTTGAAAAGTTGGTTTACGAGGGAATAAACTAAGTTGACAATCTGGTTGATAGGAGATTTTCTAATTTTTAATATGCCGAGAAGCTAAAAATTTATTAAAAATCAATAGCAAAATATCATAATTCAGAATTCAAAAGTCAAAAGCTCGACCCTAAGAAACAAACCCTAACTCTCCACTCATTCATGGCCTTTTGCGTGGTTCCTGTCTAAAATTCGCTCTCTTTTTTCCTTGTGAGGCTGTTAATGTCTTGTTAGGTCATATTTGATTCAGTTTATGTTGTCTTTTACTATTTAAAAGCAGAAAGTTGAACTAAACAGTATGTTTTTATAAATAATTTGCTAAAAATAAAAGCTGGCAAAAACTATTGTTAATATTAAAAACCAAAAATTGTTCTGGATGAGTTTTTTTAGCTTCTAAGAAATAATATTATGACAAGTATTACAAATACTTTTATATATATTATCCGTATCAAAAACCAATTTAAAAATAGTTTTTCTATAAATAACTTTTCAACCCAACTTTTAAAAACAGTTTTAAAAAAATCTCAGTTCAGCCGAATACACCCTTAATTAATATACTAGTAACTCTTCTTCTCTTACTCACACCAAAAGTGAAATGGAGAAGAAGAACGGATGGCACTGACTCACACCACCGAGGCTGTGTCAGGAGGGTACACGCAAGCACAACGCTTGGATCGATCGATTCGACGGACGGCGAGGAGCGCCCCGGCCCGGCCCCGATGTTTTGACGTTGCTAACGGATGCGTGACAGTTTGCGTGTCACTATCGCAGCAGGTCCGTCCAGCTTCATCCATGCACATGCAGAAGCATCACCGAAATGCCACCTCCCGTCGTAAATATATGTTCGGTTCTAATTACGTGTCGTTTTAAAAAAAATATTTAATTAAAATATTTAGTTGCAAACCTTAAGATCACATTGGTAGATTTATCTTAAAAAATATTTTCGGGATATTATAAATTTAATGATTTTATAAGTATATTATAATAAAAAATAATGATCAAAACTACGCATTATAGAATGTATCTTGTACGAAACGACGTGCATTTTTATGACCGGAGAGAGTATAGAGAACGAGTATTTGTAATTGGAGGGAGGAAGATGTACAAAATTGCTATTGTACTTACAATTGTTTGTTACTGTACCTACAATTGTTTGTATCTTGAAAAACAAATGTTTCATAAAGTAGTGCTACTGTACTTACATTTGTTTGTTGCTCGATCGTCAAAATAGAACAGATAAACTGTGGAAGGAATTAATTAATATCTAGAAAAACAAATGGTTCATAAAGTAGTGCTAGTGCTGTATGTATGTATATCTTTGCAGGTACGGCATTCATTTGCAGTCCATGCAAGCATATCTATTGTTCACTAGCCAAACCACTGCATTCATTTTTTGCTCTACAATTCATTGCTGCCGCTGGAGATATTAAAGACATGCATGGTCTGCCATAGCTGGAGTGATGCCATCGTGTCCTCCGGTGCTAAAAGAGGACAAGCTACAGGTCGTGGACGGTTCGCACCTCTTTTTTTTTTTCAATTTCAGTTACTGATTCAAAGTTCTGGCATCCATGTATGTATGATGCATGCATATGAATTTGAATTTGTTCGTAGACATCTAGTAATTGCAAGTATAAATATCTCTACGCTTACTAGAGTTTTGGTGGACCAATACTGGGGCTGGGAGGATGAAAACGAGTTGTTAGAGAGGGAGTTCAACTGAGTCATCTCGCGTCTTCTTCAGTGCAAAATACTCTGGCATTATTTTGCTTCATCGCCGGACTATCCGGCATGTTAAACTACATCAAACTGGACTTTGACATCTTCTCTGTAAAAAATGCTCCGATGTGCACATTTCAATCGCCGGATCTTTCGACACGTAGCATCCTTGATCTTCAACTCAGAAATGCTCCAGTGTCCATATCTCTACATCGTCGGATCATTCGGCATGTAAGAACACCCAGTAAGAAAACACTCCGGCGCTACGTCGGATCTTCCGGTGTTAGTTATTTTTTCTGAGACTTCTCTAATTCAAACAAACTTTGTCCCCACCGTGATGGCTTCTTAATGTATTGCATCCATCAGATCTATTAATATATATTCTTAACAAATATGTTAGTATCACTTATTATGTTATCATTAATTATTAAAATTATAATTATAGTCTAATAGGATCATTTTCGCTACCACTAGGATTTTATTATCTGGGTCCGAGCACTTGCAAATTTTAGACACCTCGTAGTTACCATGTCTACCTGATGCTGCATGCAAGATGATAATTTAGTGGTAGACACCATACATGTACTTGCATCTGTACGCATATGTAGTAATGGCCCTGGATCAGACTTCCGTTGCACTGAATCCGTGTGGTGTTTGCCACGAACAGACTCTTTTCATTTCCATACGAAAAACAACTCGATCGGGTTTGCGATCTGATAGTTTGCAATAAATTGGTTCGACGTATTTGCGGATATGGTTGCGATTGATTGATCTCTGTGTAGATCCAAACGGTGAGGTCCAGGTTCTGGCGTGCATTCTAGGTACATTTGGAAGATTTTGATGCAACCTTTTTCTTTTTGCGAGAAGATGATGTGCTGTAACTAGTCAAGATATTGGGTGGGTTTGGAACACTTTGGGCCACCTGGTCCAGACGATGTAGTAAGTTGTTTCGATCAACTTTGAAGATGATATATGGGCCTGATGTGTAGGAAAAAGAGGGCATGATGCCAGAGTCGTCGAATTTGATTTGATATTTTCTCAAAAATTTGATTTGGTACATCGAGACACAATTGAGAGCAACATAGCATGCATTTTGGTGTTACTGTCTAACTGGTCCTCACAAAATTTGGACCATGGCATACCTTTATCATAGGTTGCCACAGGCACAGGAACCCCTCTCATGTTTTTCTAGCACAAGTAATATTTCTTAGAGCTTTTCTGCCATCCTAAGAAAGGTAGTTACTACAGAAACCTCCTACACTGTCGGCTCCAAAAATCTCTTTACTGCCGGTTTTGGAGCCGACAGTGAGCAACAGACAGTGATAATCGAGGACTATCAATGCTGGCTCGGTGGACTGGCACTGAACGGGGTTATCACTATCAGCTAAAGCTTTTGGCCAGCAGTGATTCGCTGGAGGGAGAGAGGAGAAATCGCTCACATTCGTTGATTTATACAGATGGGATTGGTATTGGCACCAAATCCGCATGGTCATGGGTCACCATCCAATCTTTCCTCAACTCAGAAGACGTAGTGGTGTCCTTCGAGAACAACCTAGAGGAGGATCGGTATGCGCTTAGGGTGCGGATACCTCTTGTTCTTTAGGGCCATAGATGAAGAAGAGGAAGAAGAAAATGGAGAGGGAGAAGAAAAGGAAGAAATAGGTTGAGGAGTCCCCTACCTGCTTGCTCTGTGTCCGCCATTGGCCTTGATCGCAAAATTGTGGAGGGCAACGCTGGCTAAGACATCACGAAGAATGGGTCGATGGAGAGGACGTCCGAGAGGCAACGTCGGAGGAGGAGAGGACGGTGTCGAGGATCTAAGAGAGTTGGTGAGGGATAGGATAGAACCCTGGCTGTGAGTGAAGAGCATCGAGGGATGCGACCTCATCAAGTACTAATGGTTTGCTGGGCAGATGAACGGGATTGATCCGATCATCATTTTTCATTCTTGGAAGTGGGAAATGATCAAGTTACCTTTCAAAAACTCAACTAACATAGGAGTAACCAAGTACTATTGCATATAAAAGAAGACACTAAATTCAAGTCGGATAGTATGGTGGTAGGAGGGTACACCTGTCAATTTTGGCCAACTTACATTTTAACTATTGGTGCCTTCAGCAGCGTGGTTTGGGACGGGAGATGGTCGGTACCACTAAGTGACAAGAGTTTCCAGCCATTAGATTTGATCGTGATGGATGACTTTGGTGCCAAGTGGCTTAGTTGATATTTCCCTTTGCAAATCTGAACCTTTTGATCAGGGTTCAACAGGCGTCGATCATTCATAATTTGAGCGAGAGTGGAGCTGTACAAAATATCAATAAGGTGAGTTTGAATTATTGGGTTCTGCAGGTTCACACAAACATGGTGGAAAGGTACTTCTTGAATCCCAGTGCTACCGATTGAACTTTAACGCACAATAGCTACATACAAAATTCCAAGCTCGTCCATTGGAGCTATGGCTGTCACGCTCATGGAGCAAAGCGACCATTTGTCCCATTGGTTGGCACATGTTGGGAGCATATTTTCAGCTTTCCCTAGCTACGAGCTAGACGACCACATGCATGTTGGCACTTCAGGTTCAGGTTCTTGCATCAACTTCCATGTAAAGATGACAAGCTTTGTCCTCATCATTTGTAGTGATGGCGTGACCGCGTGAGCAATTCTTCCACAGCATCGTACGATCGGTGCGCGCATCTCCCAAAGGAATCACTGCATGTAACTTGACATTGGATATCATGGAAGACATATTACTTGACATTGGATATCGACAGTGAACGAAGTTCATCTATAGTCATTGTGATGAATTCCCAAATATGACAAATCGTTGTGTTGTCAAATAAAGTTTTAATGCACATAATGATTAATCAAGTGTACTAAGCAGGCATTTAATAAGTAACGGTTTTGCTTGAGCCGGTAGTATCTTGTAAGCATTCCTGCAAGTAAATTAGCATACTATGGCACATCCTTTTATTTTTCTATAAACATATGATTCAACTTGAAAGAAAGGAGGCGTTAGTGTAATTAAAACGTACTGGATCTTCCAAAAGGTATCAAGATAAGTCGATTGTGGAGATCTTGATGTTGATGATCCAAGGTTTCGACCAGAACCGATCGATCCCCTCGTAATCACTACACCACTATTATATTGATTATCAACCACGCACAAACATGATTGACCATAACAATAAAGATTCTCATGAAAGCGAATCGAGAACACAAGTAAGAACACGGTAGATGCAATCTAAATATTACTAATTACCAATGAAGAAAATGAGATGGGGTTTTACAAACCGATATACTATAAAACTATTCTATGATAGAATAATCAAAGCAAAACTCAAGTATAAAAGTGGTGGCAGCAAACTATATATGAGAACAAAGAGTGGTGGCTATGGAGAAGGCAGCTATTGATGCTAGTTACGTGCATAATATTACTAATGCAAGTGCATGGGTCATATGTAGTCTTTCACCCGGAATATTCAAAAGTTATCATATCCATAAGCATCAACAAGTAAACCAAATAGTTGTAACTACTTTATACTAACAAATTAGCTCTACTTATAAGTGTAATTGCATAACAGAATAACGAATGGTTGTAACGGTTGCGAGAAAATAGATACAACACAAAAGATAGATCTACAAGCTTCAACTACATATGCATTAAGTCCTATCTCGATTATCACCTACTAAGCCCTCGAATGCTCCTATAGTTTTTTTGTTACATTGTAGGGTAATTCAATTCCATCGTTTTTTAGTGAATACAACCTAAGCAGATAGATTCCCCATTAGAAAATACTAAACCGACATGGGAAGTCTATAAAGCCAGTAGAAATTCAGGATCTACTAGAGAGGTTCCAACTAAGTTAAGCTTAGTGAAAACTAGCAACATACCCACTTAGCTTATACCTTAACTGGTATGTTTATTTTAACTAACATATTTAATCACCATGATTGCATCTACTAGCTAATCATCTAGTCATGAACTAGACGAAGAATAAAGTATACTCAAGGTAATTAGGATTGAGAGAAAACAAGATTACTAACTCAAGATAAAAGCAGACAACACTTCATTGAAATAACAGATAAAATCACCATCATGGCATACTTTGATGGAGGAAGATCTAGCTCCAAACCTCGATCTAGTTAGAACCCAAAGGTCTAACTAGATCGTCTAAACTAGCATAGATATCTAAAGCTAAAGTGGGGCGAGTTTTACAGAGATTGGCTCTGGACTGAGACCTTTGATGCCTAGGACATCGAGGGGGTCTCCTATTTATAGTGTTCGGCGGCGGTGGCGGACGCCAGGGGAAAACCGTAGATGTGCTATGCCACATAGTTTCAACATTCTCAAAATTTGTCTTGTTTGTTTATCATCTTACAAGTCATATTTTTGTCCAAAACTTTATAGAGGCTATATGATAGCATCCTCTGAATATATAATTTTTTAAGTTTTTATAACTATTTTGATAGTGTTTTGAAGGTCGAAAGCATTGGGACGTCTCATTTTTTCTGAATTTTAATCCTGCCGCCCGTTGGATGGGCTGGATGGGTGGAAGATGCCTGTTTTTGGAAAATTTTAAAATGGCTACACTATTTTACAAAATTTTAAATTAAAAGAATATAAATAAAAAACATCCTTCTTGGATGCGCATCCATAGTGGACCTGCAGCAAGCCCCTCATTTCCCCACTACTTTGGGCCGTACTCTAGTCTCCATGTGTGGTCTTCTCACTTGGACAATGTCATGGGCCTCTAGGATGCATGCATGTGAACGTACGCGTCACATCAAATCATGTTTCTGAATGGAATACGCGGGCCTCGTACAGAATTAGTACTGATCGATGGTAGGGAGGATGAGTACTGATCGATGTGCCTGCCGCCGTCGTGCCCGTGCATGCATGTGCAAACACCAAACTTGACATCACAACTGTTGAATAATTTCAGTTGTTCAGGTTACTGGAGTCGCTAGGTTTAGAGTCTCTCAGTTAGGCAGTTCGTTGTTTTCAGGTTGAATCCGTCAGAGTTTGCTTTGAGTCGCTGCATATGTGCGGATTGTGCGCTGGTGCAGCTTTGTAATCGGCACGATCTGAGTCCGTAGGATGGCACGGAATCGGATTGTGACGCTCTCAGTTTGTTAGTTGATCGCTTATAAATAGCAAGAGCCAACAGAAAACGCTGCAAGAATTCAGAGCAGCACCAAAATTCAGTTTCGTCAGACTTTGGTTCAGGTTCAGTCACTGTTCACCGTCTGGCTATTGCCTGATTTCTGTCGGTCAAACCAGCTGAGCGCCTGAGTGAGCGAAGGAGAGATCGAGCGCCGGAATTCCAACAACAACCACTGGTCACTCAAGCTACTTTCTTCTGGACCGACCTGGTCATCCCGGGGCGATGAGCCCACGGCGGGACGCTAGCGGGTGGCGACGTATGCTGCTTGGGGGAGTCGATCCTGGCATGAATGAATGATGGAGCGATCAAGTCCAACGTTTGATTGGATCGATTGGCAATGGCCAGTGGATGGTGCTGACCCCTTGCTGAAAGCTTTGCCAATTTGGTCACGTTGGATGTCTGACTGTCTGAGCCAGCTTGGAGGAAGGTTTGGTCTCGCCACCTCGATCGGTGCCTTATTCTGAAGCTCTGATCGATCCGTCTAGTCACAAGACCATAGCTGCTGCAGTGCCGCTCGCAGCACGTACCAGATCGTCATTCTGTCTCTGACATTATTGAGCCAATAGTTGTCTATAGATGTCGTGCAGCCACGGGAACACAGGTCGATCCGCGCGCGCGTGACATCTGATCTCAGCGCGTGTGCCGAAGATGCAGCCATAGCAGCAGCAACATACTCATTGAAACTGTTCGACGTATTGCATTTTTTTTAGATAATGGAATAAAAATCCCAGCTTTCTGCAAAACTACATCTAGCTCCAAAACTTATTACAAAGTATTGCACTCAGAAATCTACATCACACATCGTGATCGTAGAGGAACTTAATCCATAAATGCTAACATAACATGGATAAATGCTAACATAACTTCGACGTATTGCATGGCCCATACATCCGTCCATATCCCAACCGCCTAACCATGTATAGATTATGTTTCTTAGGTTCTGTTGTATCACATGTACATGCTACATATAACTGAATCAATGGAATGCCATCGTGTGGCCAATTTCCAAACACATTCGTGTTCCAACTGAAACATTTTTTTTCACAGGTGAAAATATATATTATAAAATGAAATTAAAATCCCTAGTACTGGTAACATGTATTCTCATTCCTGTGTACTCTATATAGCCAATTCCCGTTCTCAAGTCCCGTTCTCACTATCTAAAAGGAGGGGGGGGGGGTGCAATTTTTCTTAGGTACTTCAGAGTTTTCTTGCTAGGTAGTACATCCTCCATTTAAACATATTTTTTGATTTGATCTTCAAGTGTTAGATTTTGATTATGATTTTCTCACAAAATATATCATTTATAGCTAAAAAATATATATAGTATGAAATTATTTTGAATTATGAATCTAATTGTATACTCCCTCTGTCTCACAATATATGACTAATAATGATGTAGTATGAATGGAAAATGAGATTTGTATTGAGAACGAGGGATTTAATGAAGGGGTAAGACTGAAAGATCTAGGATAAAATTACCTCAAAATTATATAACGTTATGTATTTTTAATAAAGTTGAAAAGACTAAAACTTCATGTATTATGAGACGAAGTGAGTAATTTTTATACACTAGTTATTATTATAATTTAACTAAATGTTAATCAAAATATATAAAATTTAATTTTTTAAAATAAAATACGTATATTATTTCTGAACGGAAGGAGTCCATATCCAGATGCAATCCAGAATCCTGCTGCACGTCAAGAGCCTGCTACATAGGGATGTTAATATTCTTCTCACGACCCTACGGCCTACGCCATACGGTTTTGTAATGAGGACGATCCCTACTCTTCGTTTGGTCCACACTTTGTTCTGGACTTTCCCAGCCCAACTAGATCTCACTAGTGGGCCGAGGCGAAGCCCGGGCAACGAACAAGGGTCGCCAAGCCCTGGCTCGTGGCTCCGCCTCTGCTGCAGAGACAAACAATCATCTCTGCTGCAGAGACAAACAATCATACTACATCGAATTTCTAAAGCTATTTGTTTAAGCAATGTAACAATTAATAATAGTTATCATTTATCAATCAATTAACCACCATTAGTCTACAAAACTGAATGCGCTACTATACTATTTGATCCCGTAATTTACCTTCTTAATTTTAGGAGTGGTCGGAGGAATAAAGTTTGTAGGGAAGGGCGTTAATTATCTCCTCAATTTTAAGAGGATATCAACTCTAAATTTGAACCTTTCAATCAAAGACAATCGACAATGGAGGTCAAATGTTCTCCACTCGACTGGTACTTATATTAGCTTACATCAAATGTTCCATATTCAAACGGTGATTCTTATATATTACCATAGATTAGTATAGACGTGATACATTAAGATGGGCCTGCAGGAGGTGAGGGCCAGCTACACGAGGTAGGCGGAGTGCGTTACGTGGGTTGTGTGATTTAGTTTGTGCATATGTTCACCAATATAATTTTGCGCATATGATATTTCCTTTTTTTTGGTTAAATTTAACATAAGGTCACGCCAGAGGCATATTGAGATTTAAAAAAAAATCCTGAGAGAACAGCACTAGTGATACCAATGCTATTAAAGAAGAATAAAATTAACCCTGTTTATAAGGAAAATTGGACCAAAAATATTAACAACGGTAAACCCCGAGACTTCAATTTCAAATTTCAGGAGCATCGATGCGAAGTGCATTTTCAGTCAAGCGGTTAATTGGCCTGATCAATGGGGGCAGTCATTGAGAGACAAGGAGGAAAAACGAGGCAACCTTGCTTTGGATTTGGACGCGGAGGACAAGCTCAAGGCGATGCTCTGCTCCCACACCTTCCATCAGCGCTGCATTTTCGGCTGGCTCTGGGTTGACCATGTCCGCCCTCTCTCTCGCCACGCACTGCCCACACAGTAGCCGGACGACGACGAGGAGGAAAATTACCGGCAGGCGAGCATGCCGGTGCCAGAGGAGCAGCAACACGAGAGATGAGCATGCCGGTGCCAGAGGAGCAGCAACACGAGGGATGAGCATGCCGGTGCCAGAGGCCTAGAGCTGGAAGCAACAGGATATGATCGAGTGCTGGGTGGAAGAATGTCTGTGCTCCAATCTACCGTAACTGAGATCTTTACAATTAGATTTAGACATATCTTTTCCTGAGAATAAAGACGGAAGATAATGAGACTTAAATTTATATAAAATCTCGCATTGCGCATAGTTGATAATTAGGAATTCTTATTTTAAATAATTATTTGCATAATCGATTTTATTAATCGTCTATGGAGGGGAGGCCGCCACCGCAGCTAGCTGGCGGCGGCTACGGCCGAGGAAGGTGAGGGGACGGGGGTTGTTGGGCGGGCGGTTGGATCGCCCGGAGAGACGACGCGAGGTACCTCTGCAGCTCTGCTGCACCCATTGGGATTCGTATTGTTTTTACCGGCTCTCAGAATATGCCAATCCTATAATCATATGGCAAGTTGCTCCCAATGGGCAATGGCGTCACCCGAGCACGCCGCCGCCGCAACCAACTCAGGTCTTCTCCGCCCATATCCTCCACCGAAAGGCCCCAAGCCCACGTTGCTGCTCGGTCCACTCCGCTAGACTTGGGATTGCCGACGGGCACACGCAAGCAGACGATCGGATATGGTAGATTTATTCTAACAGAACCTGTCCAAATCGGAGGAGAGCGACCCCCCACGCTTCGGCAGAGACGGACGGAGGAACCGAGCTGAGCACGAAAGCCATGGCGCGGAAGGAGCAGGAGCAATCCTCAATGGGCGCCGCCGAGCGCCGGCTCCGCGCAGTCTCCGCCCACCTCCAGCCGCCGGCGTCCGCCGGAGGCTGCGACCTCGCCGCCAATCCCACCGCCGGCGAGTACGCCCACGGTACGTCTCTCTCCCCCCCCCCCAACCACCCGAGGCGCGATGCCGCGGCTTGGATTGATTGCGCGTGGGATCCGATGGGGTCTGCGGGGTTCCGCGCCCTTTATGGCGGAGGACGACCAATCACCATTGCTTCGCGCGCGTGCCTGTTTGTGGGAACGGATTCGTCGCTTTTGCACTGATTTGGGGATGTAAAATATGGATATAAATGTTTTATTACTAACTGTTTCACACCTGATCGTTTTCCTGTGATGCATTGGCCCATCCTATACCATCCCAATTTCAACTGTGCATGTTTCAGTTAACTTGGAAACTTTCTTAGACAACAATGATTTTTTTGGTTTGAAACATAGCTTATTTTGAAACAAATTATTATTTGTAATTCATTATACATATGTTTTTTATCCACAGTGCAAGGCTACAGTGTTGTTCTCCCTGAGAAGTTGCAAACCGGAAAGTGGAACGTGTACCGGTAGGTTATTTACATGTTAAGATGCATTTTGCTTATGCGCTAGCTCATAGCCTCATATGCTGTTTCCATCTTGCAGATCTGCACATTCGCCTTTAAGGTTAATAAACAGATTTCCTGGTACTCCTGACATTGGAACGCTGCATGATAATTTTGTGTAAGAATTCTCAACATCTCTCTTTGAATATCTTATTTTAATTTCGTAACTATAGTTGAATGCCCATACGTTGCAAATTGAAATGGATCAATAAAATGATGGCGCTATTTGAGAATTTACCAAGCTGAAAAAACAATTTATCCATTAGTTTGTTAGTATAGAGGGTAGAGTTTGCTATAGGAGATAGATGTGGAGGAAGTTTGTCGCAGAGCGACTTTTGTAATAAAATATTATATTTTCTGGCGTTTTTTCCCCCTGATGAACTGTGATAGTGTGAGGGAAGGGAAGAGTGTACCATGGCCACCACCATTAAGGCATCAACCAACTCGATCTTTTTAAATTGTAACAGATTCTCATCTCGACTTTGTTAGATACTTTGGTTATTTCCAATGTTGCCATCAAATTATTGTTTCCAATTATTAGCAAATTTGAGAGTGTAATGTCATGCTGCGACAGTCTTTTAAATTATTACTGAGGTCTTCTGCTAAAATGATGGAGTTAGGCAAAACAAAATACTTGCTCTTAGTTTCCATAGGAAGCTATCGTTAATTCTTTATTTTTGCTTTCTGAATTTGTCAGGAGGGATTCCTGGCAAAACCTAAATGAAAAATGTAATATCCAAGTGAGTCACTTTTAATTGTTCTTTTACGGAAGCCCTGGATGTGGAAAATTATATCTAGGCATTTTTTTTGTGGGGAGGGGGGGGGGGGGGGCTTAGCTTGCCAAACTAAGAGCTGGACAAAACTTGAATGCATAAGTTTTTAGCTGTTGGTTTTATGAAAGCTGCTGAAGTATATTTATTGTGCAGACTATATGATTGATAAGAAAAATATTTATTACTTTAACCTTCTCCCAGGCAAAATGACCTATGTATGCCAAATTACACAGGTATGCAGTTGAGACTTTTAGAGATTGTAGATATCTGGGTACAAGAATCGGCGCAGATGGAACAGCTGGAGAGTAAGGATTGGTTATCTGATGCATGCCATATTATTTTTCCGACATTTTTTCTTTTCTTTTTTATCTAGCACTGTGTAACTCTTTTAAGCGACAAATAACATTGCAGCTACAAATGGATGACATATGGAGAAGCTAGCACGAGCAGAACTGCAATAGGTTCTGGTCTCATTTATCATGGAATACCTGAAGTGAGTCATCATGATCTCAAGACACTCTTTTTCTTTTGTTTTTGACTATTAATAAGCTGATATCTTGTCACACATTGACATTTTGATATAGCACTTATAGCATCCTATGGTGAATTTATTTGAACTTACTTTAAACATTCTTTTTTTTTTCTGAATCAGGGTGCATGCATTGGTCTGTATTTTATAAACAGACCCGAGTGGATCATAGTTGACCATGCTTGTGCTGCATATTCATATGTATCTGTGCCACTTTATGATACTCTTGGTATGTTTACATAAAAGAATGATCATTCATGCTTTTTTCATTAATCTAATAACAGTTTTTGTGTAATATACTTTCTGTAGGTCCAGATGCAGTTCAATTCATCGTGAACCATGCAGCAGTAGAAGTTATTTTCTGCGTGCCTCAAACACTAAGCACTGTGAGCTTTCAATATCTTACCTCAACTTTATATAATTAGAAATTTCTGTATCATGATATATACTGAAAAGTGTATTCTGATTTCGAATCGTTTGCTTTACTTGCATTTATCTTTTGATTGCAGCTTTTAAGCTTTATAACTCAAATGCCTTGTGTTCACCTTATTGTGGTAAGTCTGGACCATTTACAATTATAAATGCTATATGCACCAGTCATAATCGTTTAACAATCTTTCCTGTATTTTTCTATTTTTCCTAACTTGTTTTGTATAGGTAGTTGGTGGAGATGATGCAAAGATGCCATCTGCACCTGCAACTACCAGGCTGGAAATTAGTACTTACTCCAGACTACACTATGAGGTGGGCTTGCTAACTGATCTTTGAATTTCTCTTAAAAAAATTCCTGTTTATGGGGAACTGTCCTTAACACTACATTGTCTCTAGTGTTTTGATTTTGAATAAAAGATCTTATTACATTTAGTTAGTGCTAATTCCTATTTTATCGTGTTCACCTGTTTTCTGAACTCCTTTCGTTCTTCTACTCAGGGAAAGATGAATCCTCAACCTTTTCGTCCTCCAAAACCTGAAGATGTAGCCACTATCTGCTACACTAGTGGCACTACTGGCGCACCAAAGGTAAATCATTCACCCTTCTGATTATTCTTTGCTCCATCAGGAAACTCTTCTACCTTTACCTTTCGAAGCTGTGAATCTGGATGTCAATGTTTGCCCAGGGAGCTGTTCTTTCTCACGAGAACTTAATCGCAAATGTAGCAGGATCAAGCCTGGATATTAAGTTTTACCCCTCTGATGTGTGAGTAGTTTACATTCAACCTAGAACTGCTTCTTTTTACAATAGGTTATTCAGTTTGCGCCCGCTCTTAATATTGAAAGTAGTTATTTGGATCACTCTTCTCAGGTATATCTCATATCTACCTCTGGCTCACATCTACGAGAGGGCTAACCAGGCTGCATTGCTTCACTATGGTGTTGCTGTTGGATTCTACCAAGGGGTATGCAGATCCGAAACTAGATAGCATTATAGTTCTTAGCATTTTTTATTTTGGTAACTATGTAATCCTCAGAACAATTTTAATATGCATTCATGGTTGTCATGGCCGAGTAGTTGACCATGGTCCATGCTCCATGGCACCTCCTAGGCTCCTCTTGACTCCTAGTCGACTAGGCGAGCACCTATGCATTGCCCAGGCAACATAGGGTGAGAAAAATGGCACGGATATCGGAGTATAGAGGAATAGTAGAACTGTAGAAGAGAGACAGAGGCACAAACCAAGGAGCAGAAGAGAGCAGCAGGTGATGTGCAGAACAGATAAGAAGAGAAGAGAAGAGAAGAAGTAGCAGGACTGCATAACAGAGAAGATAGAAGCAGAGCCGAGCGGAGCACAATAGAAATAAGCTGAGCAGAGCACAAAAGAAAGAAGCTGAACGGATCACAAAGATGCAGCATATGAGACGAGAAGTGGAGGCAGTGGACCATACCTGGATCTGGAGGTAGAGGACAGCGTGGGTGAGCTGGAGGCGACAGAGGGCTGGAGCTTGATGGTGATTGCGTGCTGGACACAGTGGCAATGGGACCTTGAGACAGAGAGTTCGTGCTGGAGGGATAGGAGGCAGGGAGGCCTACCGGTGTCCAGCAAGATGAGTGGCGGTGGCTAGGGCTCCATGTCTATTCGTCCACCTCTTTTCATTCTCTCACTCTCACAGACCTACTCTTTACAACGCCCCTCTACCATCCAAGGCAGTTGCCCAGCAGCTCTCCATGGATCCAGAAGTTCTGGCTGCTGCTCGCCTAATTCGGCGAGGCAAGGCATGCTCTCCAGAAGTTCTATGTTGTTCACCCTGGGGCGCCTTGGGTCGTACACGATGCCATGACAACCATGCCTGCATTCAGAAAACTAACTGATAATATAATTGCTTGTATAAGTTAATAGTAGACATAGGAGCAGGATAGGATCATCTAATGCAGTGTTTCACACTCAAGTTGTTTCTAGTTTGGATGACTTCTTATCAAAGCTGTGGGCCATTCAGACTTCAGAGATTAATTGAAGACCACAGATGGATCTTATGAAGGATCTTTCATGTTCAAGATAGTATTCTAACAACCCAAATCCAATTGTAGTATTTGTAATGAGACAGAATGGATCCATTATGTTGGCACACATTACTTTGTTCACCACACTTTTATGCTGCTCACCTATACCTACCCCCACCAATGTACCACCAAATTTTCTACCTCATTGCTGACTTCCCTGGTCCACACCGTCCCAATCAATGACACCGATGCAAGGTCACCCCCCATTGATTTGTTGATTTGTAGGAAACAAACAGTTTCTGCAGCATTTATCAAATAGCAAATGTGCATCTTTACTTATCACATGCTGTAATTATATTTTGCCTCTAGTTCTGAGTTCTTTATCATCTTTTTTATAAGTATATTACATTGACTTCCAGGATAATTTGAAGCTAATGGATGATCTGGCAGCTTTGAGACCAACAGTATTTGCAAGTGTTCCCCGGTTATATAACAGAATTTATGCTGCGTAATATAACTATATCAGTAATTTGATATTTTCATGTTTGGTGTGACTATCGCTAGTCACATCATTTGTAAGGTTATTGTTTCTTCCTTTTCGGTACTGTTAACAAACTACTTGCGTATTTACTCTGTAGAATTACACATGCTGTGAAGGAGTCTGGAGGGTTGAAAGAAAGATTGTTTCATGCTGCATACAATGCCAAGAGGCAAGCGATTATAAATGGTAAGAACGTTATAGAGTTCATCGAAGTTACATTCCGTTTCAGTTTGTCATTTACACCTTAGAAACCAATTAACAGAATTTCTTCATAAGGTAATAGTTACTATTGAAGCATAGAATCAAAGCAGGTTGTGTAGCTTATTGGGTCAATGGTAAATCACACTGCTGTTCATGGGATATGCACAAATTGGTAGTTCTGAGTTGTCTGTTCAATAGAAGAGTTGGCATGGACCCACCAGTTTGTTTGTTACATAATTCATCTTATATGGACTACGGTTACATGTTACTTTTACTATGGCACCTTTACTCGTTAGCTTGATGGATTTCAATGGAAGGCTGTCTTTCTAGAAGTTCAAAAGCAACAAAGCATATATATCCAATATTTTTTTAATGAAACAATGAGTTCACCATAAGTTAAAGTGCGGACCCTCTAGTAGTCTTATCATCAATTTAGACTTTATTAAACTGACAGTTTCATATGAGAATTTCACTCTTAAGTTTTAATAATAATTTAGCATTTTGCTTATCAAAATACCTAGGCTTTTTTTCTCGAACACGTAGGAGAGCTGCATGTCATTTCATTAAAGAAGAGGAAACACAGTACAACCAACACGAACAACACAAAACACACAACAAAAAGAAAAACAACAACACAAGAAGCAGACAAGCCACAGAAAAAGAAGAAGAAAGATCAGACAACGAAAACCTAAGACCCAGCTAAAAGAGCCTGAAGGTCTAAGGCTCCAGCCGCACTCCAAAGCGACCCTTGCACAGCCACGACATGAACCCCCAACTCGAAATCAGGTGAAACTCCATTGAAAATGCAGTCATTCCAATGCTTCCAGATTTCCCAAGCGACTAGGATAATAAGAGAATTCAGACAATTTTTGAGCTGTTTATCCACTTGTTTTAGCGACCAACTAGAGAAAACCGAATTGTCAGGCCGTGGAGCAACAACCTGCAGACCGACCTTCTGAAGAGTGCTGAACCAAATCTGTCTAGCAACCACACAAGAAATTAACAAATGCTGAATGGTCTCCTCAGCCTGATCAAAATACCTGCGTTTAAATACACATTTCCTCCTTTAAGTCACAATTAAATCAGATTTTTTCCTCTCTGTCCAGATAATGTTTAGACTTTAGATGACACTATGTGACCAAGGTCCCGTTTTCCGTTTTGGAGCAGAAACTGGATCAGGCCAGTATGGCAGGAAGTAGTCGATTGTGCAGTACATTTTAGCGAACTCATATTTCGGCCTTTGTGCTTTCTGAGTTTCTTCGTTTTCTAATGCCTTAGGTCTAAATTCCTAAAAGTTTCTTAAATTTTCTAATGCCTTAGGTCTTTATAAACAGCCCTATGCTATGCTCAGAAATTACTGTTCGCGCACGCGAAAGTATCACTGCACTGTAGCACGAGATCAGGGAGGTTACGATAGATTATTTATTATATCTATTGGTTTGTTAAGTTCTTATCCTATCTAGAGTTTGTTAGTCAAGTTGTTAGAGTTAGGCCTATATAAGGCACACGCCTGCCACCTCTTGTAATCAAGCAAAGAAGAATTAATTTGTCCCTCCAATAGTATAATCTCTCCCCTAACAGCCGACGCCGTCTGGCTATCCTCTTGGTGGTGTTTATCCCTTCTAATAATCCTAGGATCCTATCATTTGGTATCTAGGAAATTGAACTTTTGATGTCACTATTTCCTGGTTGCCAGTTATACTTTGCAAGTTAGAAATATCAAAGTTGTCAGTGACCATTTTGACTTGCAAGTGCAAAAAGTTTTCATATAGCTCACTCTAAATGAAAAGGGCTGATATGTCTGACAAATGCAAACTGGAAGCTTTTATAGCGTCTTCAGGGTTTCCTCACATATAGCACATAGTCATAGCTTATACATTGCAAACTATTTCTAATAAGCACATAATTAGAACTCATAAGTTTGAAACTTTATCTAATAATCATCTTGATTTTGTTTTATTCCTGTTTGTTAGCCATAATTGAATCATTTTGAAGTTCAACTGGACTGAAACTCTGAAAGATGCAATTTTTTCATTTATATTCTGCCATTTGATCAAATTTTGACTCCTACATGTATTACGAGATGTTACTTCTACACATTCTATTAGGGAAAAATCCATCGTCAATGTGGGACAAGTTGGTATTTAACAAAATAAAAGCTAGGCTTGGCGGACGAGTGAGACTTATGTTTTCAGGGGCTTCTCCATTGTCGCCAGATGTCATGGAATTTCTAAGAATGTAAGATGAATTCTTCTGGGCTCCCTTGACGGGCGTGATTATTACATGGAACTTGGCTTTGCTAATAATAAATGCTGTTAAACTTTTGTAGATGCTTCGGTGGTGAAGTTCTTGAAGGGTATGGGATGACGGAGACATCTTGTGTCATCAGTACAATGGATATTGGTGATAAATTAATTGGTCATGTTGGATCTCCAAATCCTTCTTGTGGTAAGCTTTGTGTTTGAAGGTTCAAGGATATAATTAAATTTGCGTGGCTAAAAGTTGCTATATGTTGACAGTAAATTCTCATGAAGTATATTTACATTTAATTACTTGTGGATGTATTTATGTGGGTTTTGATTTATATGAAGTTTGTTTATGTACATTGTTCACACTCTTTCATAATGCAAATTCTGTTTTCATCTTCAGAGGTTAAACTTGTGGATGTCCCAGAAATGAACTATACTTCAGAGGATCAACCATATCCTCGTGGAGAAATTTGTGTTAGGGGGCCTATAATATTCCGTGGTTACTATAAAGACGAAGTCCAAACGTAAGTTGCTATCCTCGCACTTCTATTTGCATTTTTAAATATATAAACTGACCTTTGATAAATGCATTTGAAAACCTGCAGAAGAGAGGTCATTGAAGAGGATGGTTGGTTGCATACTGGAGACATAGGTTTGTGGCTGCCTGGAGGGCGTCTGAAAATTATTGATAGGTAAAGCTGAATGATGTACAGTTTGGTACTTCAAATTTTCTTTTGGAACTGTAATTACAATTGTGTGCTTTATGGTTTCATATAGATTGATATGTTTCCTTCAATGGAGCGATTTTAACCAATACAATCAGCAAAAAGGTTCAACCATTAGTTTAGGTGCTCTAAGTTTCAACCACTGCAAATTAGATGGAAATAGTCTTTTCCATCTTTGCTTGTTGGGTGGTATTGAAGTACATTTATTTCTTTGTGTCCAAATATTCCTGCATCCCAAAATGATAACCTCATTGAAAAACACAGTATTAGCTTCTGTTAGATGCATATGCATAGTTGTGTATTTACTCTCTAGTATAGGGTGTTTTCTGCATATGTACCATATCCTGTATATCCCCTTTGGGGCTTAGCAATACAGACGAGTTGCTCATTTCTAACAGCTTCAACCTGTCGATGTAGCAAATTGACATGTCAGGAACATTTAATGATGTATCCCATCGAGCCTGAATCATTCTACAGCAATTTTTACTGAATTAGCGCTCAAAGTAAAAGAAGCATCGAATCTTCCATCACATTGTCATCGGAGAGGATAGTAGGATACAGTGACACACCAAAGTGCTTAATTTCCATCTTAGTTAGTTGTTTGGGGTGCACCAAATGGATATGATGCACTCGATGCACCCATATCCTCAAGTTTCACTTTGCTTCCCCTAGCATTGACAGAAAATTGCATTGTATCTGCACCTTTGCTTCCACTTTCTGTCTGTAAATGTGTTGACCCTTGACCGTGCTGACTGTGTCCGCATCAGCACCCCAACTCACCACCCCAGCAGCCTGTGTGGTGGCTGCAAGTGGGGTCCTCTCAGGAGGCCATGTCTGACTGGGCAAGATTTATAGGCTGGTGCAGAATGCAACATGTTGTTAGTGTTGGTGTTATGTGCAAAAGATCGCTTAGTCCTGGTGTGCAACTCACGTCAACTTGGTGGCATAATGCAATTTACTCATTGATTACAAGGCTGCAATGTTTAAAATAGTGTTTTGCAGACTTTAATTGCAGATTATCAACCTATCCATAGCGATCAAAGAGTAAACCAGAATCCATGATTCATACACAATATTACAATTTTGCTCCATGTTATTGTAGCATCAAACATGTTACCTGGCCTTTCAAGGTCTATAAGATTGAAACCACAGCTTTCTATTCATTTTAATTAAATAATAACCTGTTCTCATTCTGCACATTCTTCCTAGGCTATTTAATTAAATATATTTCCACTGGACTCTGGTCTGACCATTTTTCTTCTTGAATTGTTAATTGTTTTTATACTTTTCTGAACTCAAGGAAAAAGAACATTTTCAAGTTAGCCCAAGGAGAATACATAGCCCCGGAGAAAATTGAGAATGTATACGCCAAGTGCAAGTTCATTGCCCAATGCTTTATATATGGTAATATTCATGATACCATATTAGCTGTAACCATCAAGTACTGTCATGTCTATTCTGAAGCTGCTGATTTGGATGCAGGTGATAGTTTCAACTCTTCCCTAATTGCCATCGTAGCAGTCGAACCAGAGGTGTTGAAGGCTTGGGCTGCATCAGAAAGAATCCAGGTAAAATAGTTTGACCGTTGCATTTGTTACCTATATTTCAGCTCGTGAAAACAGTTTTCAGACTGATCCAATTTAGAAATGTAAACCAAGCATAAATTTTTTAGAATGTTGTATTGTTGTGGACTATTAGGATTTTGCATCTGCAAGCTTTACTACTACCCCATCATCAATCACCATCATTCAAAGCATTTGAAAGGTTTGTATGCAAATATATGGCATTGTCCAAAATTTTGAATTGTGCTATTAGCATGCCAGCACGGTACTAGCTGGAAACTGGGAGAGGATCATAGTTGCCAATCGGCCCAGTACTTTATTTCAAAACCTTGGTACCAATAATTGGTGATATCGACTGGCTAGGTTTTGCGCACATGAGCTGGCTTACATTCTAGATACCAGGCCTTCCCCACCCCATTTGTAAGATTACGTGGTAGGCTACTGCACGGTTTCACATGGATATGGTCATTGAATACTTGGCCACCTGCATATGTACACACAATGTCCAAATGTTCAAAGAAAATTTTGACTTGTTATTACAAAATTTTGTTGCACATTGGACATAATGGTTTTGTGGGCAGTTTCAAGAAAACTGTGGGGGTGATGGCTGTGATCATAAGGATAGGGGCTGAATGAGGTCAATTACTAAACTGTAGCAAATGAGATTTCTAGTTGAATGAGTGATTGGAAGTTAGTATTGGCATCTGAGTTAAAGAAATGAACATTAATGATTGAACTTCGCAGTCCTTAATGGGTTCCATCTTGTACTGAAAGTATGAAATGGAAGCCTGGGAAGTTCACAGAAGTTGGAGCATTGTCTCATACCGTCGGATAATTTTTGGGATAGGGTTTAAGGTTCTGTTCTTTTTTTACATAGAGCCACAAATATAACACATTAAATTTTCAGTGAATGTTTATATTCTAATTTGTTCTTGCTAATCTGTAGTACGAGGACTTAAGACAGCTCTGTGCTGATCCTAGAGCAAGAGCTGCTGTCCTGGCTGACATGGATTCTATTGGAAAGGAAGCGCAGGTACACCTCTTCACTTGCAACCTTACATATTCTCTCCATAAGTGAGATTGTCTGTTATGGATGTGCTGCCTTATTCATATCTCTATGCTTATTCTGCCAGCTAAGAGGATTTGAATTCGCCAAAGCTGTTACCCTTGTTGCTGAACCATTCACATTAGAAAATGGTCTCCTCACCCCAACATTCAAGGTAGCCCCTTGATTCTGCTGAGGATATTTCAATACTGAAATGCTGACACTTCGTCTCAATACTTTTGTAGGTCAAAAGACCACAAGCCAAGGCATACTTCGCAAAAGAAATCTCAGATATGTATGAACAACTGCGTGAGACAGAGTCAGCTAGGCCGAAGTTGTAATCACTTGAGTAATTATCAGAGAAGGAAAGGTTTGATCAGTACAGGATATTCGATTCAGCATTTGTTTATTTCACAATCCACACCATGAAATAAGTCGCATCTTTTTGACTGAGACGGCAAACAATGGTGGCAATAATCCTGGAATTGAGGCTGCCATGTTGAGGAAGCCGAAAAACTGACTGATGCAGAATGAATTTATGTTATAAAAGAAAAACTCAAGGCCCTATTATAGAGAACATGTTACATATTTCCCCCCATTTTTTGTCGAATACATGCAGTCTCGCTCTTGTAAACATATATGTAATATTACAGCAAAAGTTGACTGGAAACTGTAAAATGTCGCTTTTTATTGAACATGACAGTCTTTAACTCTGTTCTGACAATTTGGAATGGTTTCTTGGCGGACTAAATAGCAACTTGACCGGGATAAGCTGGCAAGGATTCTTCGTTAAATTTGCTCGTGAATGAAACGGTAACTTGGCAAGGCAACTGAGAGACTGAGAGACTGAAAGCAAAGCAAGCACGGACGCCATGCATACTCCACTGACTCGCAGTCGCAGAGCGCGTCAGCGCGGCAATGAGCAAGCTTGCGCACGCAACGGAGGGAGGGGAGATCAGCCGTCGGCGCGACGGCCCCTCTGTTTTCCGCCGTGCTGGGGCAAAGGGTGCTGGGAAGGGATCCGACGGTCACGATGACTTCGTCGCTGACACGTACGCGACATCAGAGAATCCTCGTCGCTGACATATACGCGACATCAGAGAATCCTCGTTCGCTGGAATGGCGGCAGTGGGTCCGATATGAATGCCACTATAACCATATCAACTGTTGGAAGGTTATTGGCACCACCTGTCGTTTATGGGAATAATTTTACAAAATTTCAAAACCGGCCCATGTATTTACAAAATTTGGATTTAAAAAAAGATAAAAATAAAAAATCCCTCTGGACCGCACCAAGTTCAGGCTCAATTTCATCATGTTGGCCCATTAGTCAATGAAGGTATATTACTGGGCTGAGCCTGGGTGGTAAGGTAAGACCCATCAGCCCAGAGTGTTGGCCCGTTGGGCTTCCTACAGATTCCTGACTCCCCTCTCAAGACGAGCCAAAATTTCCGCAGAACGAGAGGGCCCGATTCACCTTCAAATACCGTTATTTTATTTTATTTTTTAAATAAAAAATTGTAAATATATATATTTGTTTTGAAAAATTACATATCACTGTTGGGAGGGTGACAAGCGACGGTGCCGCACATTTCTAATTTTTCAAAATAGATATATATATATATATATTTATAATTTTTTTTAAAAATAAAAAATTCTTAAATACCCCACCTCGCAGTGGCAGTGATCCACCACCGGCACTGCGGCGCGAGACACAACCACTCTCTCCCAGTCTCTCCGAGGTAGCGGCCTCCGCCTCCTACTGCTGCAAGTACGAGGCAGCGCTCCTCCCTCCTTCCCTCCACTCGCCGCCGCTTGCGTGCCTCGCGGTGCTCGCGCTTAACATCTCTGATCGCACCGCAGGCGCGCGGGTTCGCGGCGATGGCGCCGTCCAGGCACGTCGACGAAGGCGGCCAGCTCCAGCTCGTGGAGGCCGATAGGATCGAGGAGGAGGAGGAGTGCTTTGAGTCCATCGACAAGCGTACGCCGCGCCCTCCCGTCTCTTCTCCGCCCCCTCTCGTCTCATCTCCCGCATGGCTTGCTCGTGTGCGTGTGGGTGCGCGCGCGCGCGCGCGTTGCCACCCTACCACCTGCTCGATATTCCAATCTCCGACCACGGCGGGTCGCTTCCGCGAGCATGCGATGTTCCGCCTTGCATTTTGGTTCTGGTTTCATGCGTTTCCTTCCGAATATGGTGTTGTTTCGAAGCGAAGTTGATGCAATTTGAGCTTGGTCTCAACATTTGTGTGGTTTTTGTTGCGTGCGTGGTTGTGTTTTGCGCTGCTTTTGGTTTCCCCCTAAAATTTCAAACGTTTTTGGGTTAACCTAGTGCTGTTTCGTGGCCTAAATTGGTGGGGTTTTAGTCTTCCCCACGTCCGATCTTCCTTCTGCGGGTAGGTGGTTCTAATCAGTGTGTGCTACCGCTGTTTCTGCACAGATTGATCTGAATTTAGCCTTAATTTGTGTTGTCCTGAGTTATTCTGTCATAGTGATAAGCAAAATCCAGTGCGATTCACAATTAGTTCGTTCAATCCTGTGTGTATTTGTCGATATTGTTAGTTTGTTATCCATTACGAAGGTGAGTTGGTGCACTTCGGGCACTCGGGTTTAAGCTTGGGTTCATCTTTTGTTTCACAATTAATAGGATCCTCGTTGTGTTGTTTTCTCCATTTTGTTGTTCTAGCATTTTGAATTTGAGTTCTCAGCATAATTCCTGCACTCTACCTAATCTGTCATTGACGTCAATGCATCTGTCCGCACAGTGATCTCTCAAGGGATAAACGCAGGAGATGTGAAGAAGCTGCAGGATGCGGGGATCTACACTTGCAATGGCCTCATGATGCATACCAAGAAGGTTCTGAAACAGCGCATCCCAAATCTTCATTCTGTCTGTCTAGAAATTTTGGTTGCATGGTGTGCCTAAGTTGATTTCTTGTTTATACCACCTGTTTGCTTTCATTTGTTCAATAACATATGGCTGATTATGATTCCTAAAAAGGCTGATTATGGATTCATCTTGCAGAGCCTTACAGGAATCAAGGGTTTATCTGAAGCAAAGGTTGAGAAGATCTGCGAGGCAGCTGAAAAACTTCTGGTTTGACCCTCTGTTGATTTGGTTTGAAACTTCTGTGCCATCAATTCTGTATGATATGATCTTCTGAAATTGCCTGTTATTTCTTTGCCACAGAACCAGGGTTTCATAACAGGAAGTGATCTCCTTCTTAAGGTAAGAAAGTTGGATTGAAGCTACTAACTAGCGTACAATTTATCAATTTGGTGCTCTCTTATTACCAATGTTGGTACTATGGTAAATTAACTGTCAAAGGTTGATGGATTAGTGAGTCTGCTTTAGTTCTGCAATTACTTCAAATGTGTATATCCCTATAAGGCAGTTTTATTTATTTTTGCTTACTTGAAGCGGAAGTCTGTTGTCCGGATTACCACTGGGAGCCAGGTGCTTGACGAGCTGCTTGGCGGTAATATATCTCATGTTCTCAATTCTATTGTGTGACCAGTCGTACCATTATATTAATCTAATCGATGGGCATTTTTCAAATTTGAAGGAGGGATTGAAACACTTTGCATCACAGAGGCATTTGGAGAGTTTCGGTACGTAGATGTTTTTGTTCCTGTTGATTTTTCTCTTTGGAGTACTAGCGCTCTGCCTGCATTGTATGGTTGAAATTTATGATGTGGGATCATATTTGTAAATAAATGTGATTAGACCTATCTCAGTCATCTATAACATTCAGGTTGATGATAATATCATAAAGCCTTTCCAGGCCTCTTGCACTTCCTTTTTATGCTGTCTAATCTTGAAGAGGTATTGTTAGCAGTGCATCTAGCAATTCCTAAACATGTTTTCTGCTTTGTTAACATAGTCATTGAGCGCTGCCAAACTCATACCACATCAATATTATTTCTCACCATTTTCCTGATGATATACTGAACTGATTCTTTTACTAATTGATGAAATTGAGTTGAGATCTCATGTTTTTCGAAAGGCAGTAGTATATGAAACAATGCTTCCTAGTATTCTGTTGCTGGGACAATTTGTGGTTGTATACGATGCAATCATTCACACACACACACACCCTCTAAGCAGCAAATGAAAAATACTCTTCACTATTTAATGAGAATAGTCATAATGATTATGCCCTTGATGCACTTTTGTTTTACTCTTTTATATTTCTGAGTTCAGTTCCAGCTTTCTAACTTAACATATACATATTTTACTTTCTCTTGCAGGTCAGGGAAGACCCAATTGGCTCATACTCTATGTGTCTCCACTCAGGTTCATCCCTCACATTGAATTTTGTCGATAGCACCCTACTACCATAGAAGCAATAGATTTTGAGGAAACATAGGAGCAACAGAATAGCTTTCTTATTTCTTATTAATGAAATTGCAGCTTCCAATCCACATGCATGGGGGGAATGGGAAGGTTGCCTACATTGACACTGAGGGAACATTGTATCTTTGGAATTTCCTGAGTAATATGTCAAGCTAATTCTCTCAATGGATTTATCTTCATTCCTTTTCTCTCCAAACTGTTTCCTTAATGAAGTTTTCAGCCGGCCTGAACGCATTGTGCCAATTGCTGAGAGATTTGGGATGGATGCCAACGCTGTTCTTGACAATGTATGAATTCCATGCATTTAACATTTCTCATTTATATTAACCAATTTCAGAACTAATAGACCAAGCTCATTGTTCAATTTTATGTCCGTTTCTGGTTAGATCATATATGCTCGTGCATACACCTATGAGCACCAGTACAACTTGCTCCTGGGCCTTGCTGCCAAGATGTCTGAAGAACCTTTCAGGCTTCTGGTAGGAATGAAACTGTGAAGTGCATTGATGTTTTCGTGTATCTCAATTGTGCTCATGTGGTATTTCTTTTGTCCTGGAAATAGATTGTGGATTCTGTGATTGCACTATTCCGTGTTGATTTCAGTGGCAGGGGTGAACTTGCAGAGCGTCAGGTATTCTCATTAGCTAATTTTGTTGACAGTAGGCGTTGAAGGGTACTATTTTATCTGTTTTCTTAAGCCCATCTGCTATGAAATTGCAGCAAAAACTAGCACAGATGCTATCCCGCCTTACTAAGATTGCTGAGGAGTTCAATGTTGCAGTGTACATCACCAACCAAGGTGTTCTTTCCAATTTAGCCCTGCCTCTATTCCATTAGTTCTTTGATTTATCATTTTCGAATTATAAGCTGTCTACTTGTTGTTCCAGTGATTTCTGATCCAGGTGGTGGTATGTTCATAACTGATCCAAAGAAACCAGCAGGCGGCCACGTGTTGGCACATGCTGCCACCATCAGACTGATGCTGAGGAAAGGCAAAGGTGAACAGCGTGTCTGCAAGATCTTTGATGCCCCTAACCTTCCTGAGGGAGAAGCTATATCCTTTTGCTTTATCCATGTTTATGCTTGTCTTACTGATTGCTTTAATTTGGCAGGTCGCTAAAATCCAGATAAATTGCTTTGCTTTGATTTGCTCAGAAAACTCTTGTGATTATTTAACTGTACATGTTACTAACTGCACTCACTGAAAGCTTCAGATGATACAAATTAGCAATCTGATGCCTAGAAGTTGTTTCCCTTGACCAACAGTACGTTTTCCAGGTTACATCAGGTGGAATCATGGATGCAAAAGACTGATTATCCACTCAGAGCGGTTCCTGTCCTAAGATTGTTCAGATTTCTTTAGTAGAATTCACAGCATACATCAGTGCATTGACAAAAGCTACTGTACTGTTACTGGTAGTTGCTCATGCCAATGTGGCCATGTATACAGTCCATAGTCCATGCCTGCCTGAATGTCTGCATCAGTAAAAGTAAGTCCCTGTTTAAGGCTCATGTTACTCCAACCATAAATTCTTGGGGATGATTACAACTATTGCAAGAGCCTTCGACACCGTAAGGTGGATCATATCTTACGGCTTCCATCTCTATACATGATGATCGCCGCTCTGGTACCTGTCTGCTCGACTGCTGGTAATTTTCCCTCCTCCTCGTCGTCCTCCTGCTGTTGTGTGGGCAGTGCGTGGCAGCAGAGAGGGCAGACGCGGCTAATCCGGAGCCAACGGAAGGTGCAGTCCTGGTGGAAGGCGTGGGAGCAGGGCATTGCCCTGAGCGCGTCTTCCGCGCGGAAATCCTGCAGGCACACGGCGCACTCCGCCTGCAACCTCGCATCGCCGGCCCTCACCTCCTGCAGGCCCCCATCGTGCTCCTCCCTGCCCACGGCACCTGCAGTGCCGAGGAGCCGAGTAACTTGCTCCTCAACCACGCCTGCAGTGGCAGAGAAACTGAGGAACACGCTCCTCAACCACCGGCGCCGTTGGGCTCCTCCTCCTCCTCGTCGGGTGTTATATATGAACTGCCGTCGCGCCAGCGGGTCTCTTCCACTCACCTCCACGATGTACGCCCGTCCTTCGAAGGACCACACGATGGTTGCCTTGCCCGTCGGAAGCAGCAAGTGGTGCTCTCGCGGCATCCATCTGCACCTTGACCTTTCTCCTGCTGCGGCCACTGCTCGGAGAAGACAGGAGATGCAGTGGAGACGACATGCATGAATACTAGTACTGGAACATACACATGCCCGCCACCGCGCTCTCTCTGCCATCACACTCCAACACCCATGGACTCGCGCGGACGCCCTTCCATCCGTCGGCCGTCGCGGACGGCGGAGGGGAAGCCGGTGGACGCACGCGGCGATGGGGCTCCGACGCAAGGTGTGGTCGCCTGGTCGGTGTTCCATTCCCCGACCGGCGTTGGGATCACATGAGACGTTGGATCTAAAACGAGCGGTCGGGATCGAGCGAGTGAAGCGCACTTGTACTGTTCTATGGGCCGAGGGGCGGCCCAGTTACCGCTGCCGGCTCCGTTGCGACCAGGGCAAAATCGCGAGTCACTCCGGCACCGGCGCGCCGCCGGTTCCCCAGCCTCCCATCTCCGAACGGTGCTTCCGTCCCCCTCCGCCTCGCTCCTTTCCCACCGGGACCGTCTAGCCTGCATCAGCCAGCCCGCTTACCGCCGCGGCGCCGTCCAACGCCGCCGCCGTCTGTCCCCGCCTCCGCTGTCTCGCTCCCGCTCCACTGCATAGCTCCTGTGAGCGGGTACGTAAGACCGAGTCGCGGAGTCGGAGCCCTGGGTCTGTGAGCTAAGTTCGTAATTTCGTCTTCAAGGTTCTAATTTCTCCCCATTGGCTTGGTTCTCTAGGGATACAGTCTGAAGAGAGAAGATGTCGTCGAAGAAGAACTACTACAAGGAGAAGATGATGCGGCGAAAGTAAGTACTCGCCAGTAACTTTTTTTTCCATTGCTCTACGCATTCCTTAGTGCCAAGTGATTTGGGATTGGGCAAATCCGATTAAGGAACTAACTTTGCAATTAGAACTTGAAAGTGGGGAAAATTATTTGTGTGTCATATTTCTGATACATATAATGCGGAAAAATTATTCTATAAAAGATAAAAGCTGCAACTCTTGATGAAAAAGTTACTGTTCTTTGTAACACGATCGCATGAAGGCATCCGTTCAGCATATGAACGCGTGAAGGGCTGGATTTAAAATGAGCAATTGGGACCTATTTTTTCCTCTCTGCTTATCCCTTTAGTCACCTAACCGGTCTGCTGCATTGCATGGATTTTTACCATTGCTGGTGATTAACCGATTCCTGTACTATTTTGAAAAGGCCCATA
Source organism: Phragmites australis (assembly GCF_958298935.1). NCBI lineage: Eukaryota > Viridiplantae > Streptophyta > Magnoliopsida > Poales > Poaceae > Phragmites > Phragmites australis. The sequence goes on along the minus strand of NC_084932.1, from coordinate 1,806,958 downwards.
TGGCTGCAATTATGTGTGTGCCTGTAATATACTAACCTTCTTTATGATATTATTTTGTGTATATATATCACGAGTTGTTGATGCATCAAACATAGCTAAAGTGCATACCATGGGAGTCCTGCAAATATATTGGATTTATGCTCTCCTCACACTTTTGGGGGTTGTGATCATGGATACTCAGATCCATGGTATACACACTGTGCATAATTCGTAAGCATTATGCACCTTTGCAGGACACCTTATGGAATCTGTATTCATGTGTAAATAGGAAGTGATAGTTACAAATCAGATGCAAACTACAAATACCTCTAATGTACCTCACATGTTAGCTTTTGAAGTCCTTTTAGAAAACTTAACTGTCTCTTATTTTTCCATTTAGAGAGGAGAAAAAAGTAGAACAGGAGACACCGAGTTATCGAGATCGTGCTAAGGAGCGTCGTGAAGATCAAAACCCAGACTATGAACCTACAGAGCTTGGTTCATTTCATGCAGTGGCACCTCCTGGGACAGATTTGAGGTAACAAATTACATGATTCATGTGTCTGACACTTTTGTTTGTGCCTAGTTTATCATATATTCTTTGTCAATTCTAATTTATGCAACTGTTTGTGCTACAGACTGGCTGATGCACAAAAGATTTCAATTGAGAAAAGCAAATATCTTGGAGGTTTGTTGTGTAACAATTTACATTTATTTAGAAGCAAATTGCTCCCATTTTGGTGGAGAAGTCCCTTAATCCCATTTGGCTTGTCTTGTTGTCTATTTCTTACCTGTACTCATTTTATATTTGTATGTGCAAGTGTGCATACATTGCAAGGATGTGAATGAGCCATTGAAATCATAACTTATGTGAAATGAGAATCTGTCTGAGTTTGACATAGTTGTCTACTTTGGGAAATGCCTTGTCTACACTGTTTCAGAACATCCTTTTTATGAATGAAATATGAAGAGTGAACATCTGCTTGATCCTTTAACCAAATCAATTAGTGATATTCAGTCTTCCAAATAGTTTCTTGAATTCTTGTAATTGAAAAAAAGGTAGATAAGTTAACATGATGTATTAGTGTGAATATGGTGACTCACATGCCTGGTACATTTTTGTCTTATACCATTTTGATTGACATCTATTCCCACTTTATGCTTTTAAGGTGACTTGGAGCATACACATCTGGTCAAAGGCTTGGACTATGCTCTACTTCACAAAGTACGAAGTGAAATTGAAAAGAAGCCTGATGCAGATGATGAGAAGGATGCAAAGTCAAGGTACTTGCCACCACAGTATATTTTAGTCCAGTACCATTTGATCATACTTTTCCCTTTGTGATTCTAACAGCGACTAGGATTTTGAAAAGTTATCATATACAATCTACATATGCCTATAATAGTGACTGGTACCTGCATATTTTTCACTTGTACAGAAAGCAAAGCAGTGGTATGCAAGTCTATTCCATTATGATAACTAATTGGACCACCTTTTTTTGGCCTAGCTCTCTTTCATGTAATTTGAACTGATTTTAAGATAAATCCAATTTCCTCCGGTTTGAACTTTTGAAGAGTTAGTTATGGTGATCAATTTCCTGTTCCTGTTAGAAATGGATACTTTTAAGTAAAAAAAAAGGGTTCTGCGTCAAGTAATATTGTGCATTGACATCTCTTGGAATTCTTCATAACCTTACCAACTTATCTTTCTCAAGCGTTATGCACAACTGAGTTGTTGGGTGTGATAACTGATAATTGATATTTATTTAATGTTTTCTTTCTATTTGCATTATCAGTAATAAAAAATTCTTTAGAGTGATGTAAATATTATTTCTCACTTCTCAGTCAAAATTGTTTCCTGCACATCGCTAGCATAACCTTGTGCTAGAATGAAATGATTAATATAGTATTTTTGCATCTCTCAGTTTGAGCCGTAGCAATATGAAAGTTACAGACTTATGTCCTTACTACTCTAGATACAATTATTATTGCTTTGGGAGCATACTACATGTCTTCACTTCTGTTGTACAGGACAACAAAAGAAGACAAGGCGGTCTCGTTCCGCACTGCTACTGCAAAAGTAGATTTTTCTTAGTTTCTCAGTGACTTGTTTTTTTACTTAATACGATAAGGATTATGTAATAACATATACATTAAATGCCGTTCTTTGTTGATTGCAGTCTGTCTACCAATGGATTATAAAGCCACAAAGCATAGTAAAGGCGAACGAGATGTTCCTTCCTGGTCGAATGTCATTTATTTACAATGTGGTAATGCTCTTAAAAAAATCCCTTGTTAGTGCTTTCATGTGCTTTAGTTATATAACACGATTGATTATGATATGCTTCAGAATAGTCTTGTATTATAAAGTATATATTGTAGTAATTAACTCTTCCCTATTTTCCTTCATAAAAATGACCCTATGCATGGATTGCTCTATTTTTATCACTCACCAGTGTTCATCTGTTCTAACAGACACATGTTATGTATATATAAATATCCAAAATATTTTGAGGAGTTAACATGGCGCTGCTATATTGTTTTGAAAAAGAAATTGATATTTCAAGTTTTTAGCCTTTTTTATTCTAGGTTAGCATGTAAATGATATCACACTTATGTTATGATCATTCTTTTGCTTTTTACAATATAAATGCATGATTATGTTTCGACAGTTTCGTTCGGTGATAGATACTTTTTTTTCTCTAAATCAATTTTCGGAATTCCATACTTACACGGGATAATCTGAAAAAAGGAACTTAATCAAGTTAAAATCTTCTGATCTTTTAATGTTCATTTATATTTAAGTAATATATTAATTTACTATTTTACCTCTGATGCAATGAGTTGTATGTCATGCAAATTGCAATGCATCATGGCCTCATAATCTGTCTAGAGTACCTTCTCTATATGCATGTTCCATTACGGTAATCAGCCAATCACAAGTTAGAAATCATCAGTAGCTCATTGCTGTGATACCTTCTTTATATCCTTCCAAAGATTCAGAGAAAAATAGAGTACAGGTGTTTGCATAGCCTATTCTTATGATATGGCCATTGTTGTCAAGTTCTTTTCTCGTTTTTCTCTGCACATTCATTTTTTATGTTTCATCATCTCTTCTTTTTTTTTGGGGGTTTGAACTGTTCATTTTAGCGGCCTAAGTAATTATGTTTCTTTCAATTCTATCAGGAAGATGGACTCACCAATGATATTCCAACAACTCTTCACAGGAGCAAAGCTGATTGCCCTGTTCCAGAGGTATTGTGACAATATGACATATACCATGTTGACAATTGACATGTCTTATTGATTTTCATTTTCAGTAGTCTTCTTGCTTCTGCAGGAGATGGTTACTGTCAGTGTGGATGGCTCTGTACTTGACAGGATTGCTAAAATTATGTCATACCTTCGACTTGGATCATCAGGGAAAGTCTTAAAGAAAAAGAAAAAGGAGAGAGATACAAAAGGTGTGTTACTTGATAATGAAATTGAATGCTGTACTTATAGATCTTCTTGAGTGAGATACTGAGAAGAGGGAAACTTCTTGGGTACGACATCAGAAAATATGTCAAAAGTGATCTGTTTGGAAGAACTAAGAGTACTTACATTCTAGTGATATATAAAAGTAAGGTTGGTAGTTTTGCCAGGATGCTTGAGTTTTATTTAGGGATGCAAGCAGGTACCCAATGGGTAATTCTGGGTCACTACTTAGTTCATTTTTTCCTTAATTTAATTAGGGAGAGTGAATCTCTAGTTCATTTTTTTTTTTGAGTTTTGGATCGACCCAATGACACAAAAAAATACAAAACTTGCATTGCTAGTTTTATTTTAATTGTTATTCTAGTATATTTTCAAGAATTAACCCCAGGTCCTTGGTTGTGTCTCTGCTGATTCTGGAACAGCAAGCCCTGCTAGTGAGTTAGTGATGGTCATATCTTATACTTCCATATTAATATTATACTCAGGATAAATTAATCAATTGACTTAATGGTGTTTGTAATGTATGGTGTGATATAATGTTTGTACTTCCTCATCCAATATCTGCACTATTTTCACTTGATGAACTAGTTATATGCTTGCTACATTGCAGGGAAGACCAATTTTGCAAGCGGTGACTATGATGAGCCAGTAAGACCGTCTCAAACTAATGGTTCTGCTCTGAAAAATCAATCAGAAAAGGATATGCCACCACCACCCCCTCGGAACAATAATTTTGATGGAATCGAAAAACATTCTGTCCCTATTGCTAGAACAGATGATGATGACATCTTCGTTGGAGATGGAGTTGACTATTCTGTTCCTAACAAGGAAATGAGCCAGAGCCCTGTTTCTGAGGATATGGAAGAATCCCCACATAACCATCAGATGCAGTCCTATTTCACTGAACCTATGTATGGTCCTGTACCACCATCTGAACCTGCTCAGGCTTGGCAACCACCGGTAAGCCTATTAATGTTCAGGAACTTCAGTTCTGATGGATACCGTATAATTTGAGCCATGCATATTGAATGTTAGTGTAAGTAAATAATTACCATTTATTCATATTTATGGCCTGTTACAAAATACAGCTGCTATTATAAGGCTTTTGTTTGCTCTATATTTCATTCAACTTGGTCTTAATAGTTAATGTCTCTTCTGGTGTCAGAATGGGTATGATGCTGCTCAAGCCCAAATGGTAGCTGCTGGATATCAAGGCGACTGGTCAGGCTATGTGTATGCAGAACAGCAGTTGGGTTATCCAGAACAGTATGTGCAACAAAGTACCCACGAGTATGATGTGTTAGCTGACCCAAGCATATCCCAAGATCCAAGGTTCATGACTCAAGCAGATAAGGATCGGGGTTTAGGTTCTGTTTTCAAACGTGATGACCAAAGGCTTAAGCAGCTGAGGGAAAAGGATTCACGGGAGAAAGATCCAAATTTTGTTTCAGATAGTTACTCGGAATGTTATCCTGGCTATCAGGAATATAATAATGAGATTGCAGGGAGTGATGATGAAGATGATTTATCAAAGATGGATATGGGTGGACGGGTATGTGAAGTTATTTCAAATTATCATATATTCATATGCGCAAAAGTTCCATTGCAGTTACAAGCCTATGTTTGAATAATGGATTCCTGGAAAATTGCAATGTATGAACATGATTTAGTTGGCATATATTGTTGGGCTACTTTTAAGTTGAAATTTTCAACTGAACTGGTCGATGCGTTTACTTTGTTTCTTTTGGATAAATTCTGGAATTTTGGTGTTCCAATAGCTCTCTCGAGGTTCTTACTTTTGTGCACTATTCATTTCTGATGTTCTAACATGATCCTTTTTTTCTTTTTTGAGAATGATGTTCAAACATGATCTGAAATTTCTGTTCTGATAGTGCTGTTTTCTGGATGTTTAGCTTTTTAATGTTCTGTTGTGCAATAGTAGCCCTTGCATCCTGCTGCAATTGTAGTTTTTTGAGCCAATTAATGAATTTCTCCAGCCTGTAACCACACTACTTTTCATCTGTTTTTGCACTGTAACTCTGTGCTACATTCTGATATTTGATTCTTGAGCAGGCTAAGGGCCGTCTCCACAGGTGGGACTTTGAGACGGAAGAGGAGTGGGCGAAATACAACGACGAGAAAGAAGCCATGCCAAAGGCTGCATTTCAATTTGGGGTGAAGATGCAGGACGGCAGGAAGACCAGGAAGCAGAACAAGGACCAGAAGCTCACGAATGACCTCCACAAGATCAACAAGATCCTGGCCAGGAAGAAGGGCGAGAAAGATGGAGCAGACGATGGCGGCCATTACGATGACGATTTGCCTAACGCGAAGAAACAACGCGGCTGATGTTGTAGCTCATTTTTCGTTTCTCCTGCCTGTAGCGTAGTGTACTGAGAGAGTTACAGTGCAATGTTTAGTTGGCAGCTGCGTTCCACAGCCTTTTTTTTTTCCTAAGGTGGCCGGTTCCGAAGATGTTCATACTTCTGAGCTGAAACAATGGAAGAAGCTCTATGTATGCAACATTTTTTAAACAAAGGCCTGTATTTATAATGGATCAGCTATTTGCTTTGTCGAAGAAATCATATTGCCTGGCACTTGTGATCTGATGAGAATCAAGAACAGCGAGCGGGGATGTGGCTCGGCTTTTAACCCGGGGTGCTGAACAGCCTCTGAAAGACTGAAATCCACTGTCCACTCTACCTGTATCCTCGTCAGCGCAGACGAACTCACCGTGCCGGGCGACCTTGCCATGTCATCGAACAGCTGTATTTGAACACGTACGGGTCGGAGTTTCAAATACCGAGCGGGAAAAATCTGAGAAAGAAATCACTGTTGCATGTGAGGTAAAATGGGAAACAACCACACAGTTTCAGACTCAAACTGAACCGATGCCAAATTGTATCTCACACAACAGTATTTCTCACATAACGACGGAAATTTCACTTCATTTCCGGATAAGTCGAGACGGAAATTTCTGTGAAAAATCAAAGCGATAGAAAATCGAATGGCGACAAGGTATGCAAAATTTCAGACTCGAATTCCCTTGGTGGAGTGAGAATTGAAAAGGACAAATTCTAGACGAATAGCAGCAGGTGCCGGTCGGTACCAGCGTCGGGGTTTGAAGTTCTGAACTGCTGAGCACCACATTGCGCTTCTTGGAGTAATCAAACCACTACGAAAAATACCTGGAATAATTTAAACCGATGAGGTGCCGAACTGAGCAATGAAACACCACATGAAGTTTCAGTCCAGAATATAATCTGCAGAGAGAGAAAGGGAAAAGCGAACTCGCAGATCGGGGTGGTTGTTATTTCAGATACCGACCACCCCTGACCATGAATTCTACATTGTTTCTCAATCAAAACACAAGAATACAATATGATAAAACTCATAGAAGTGCATAGCACAGTTGCAAAACTCCATCCAAAAATCCAGAGCCAAACACAACCTGTGGATGGAGAACGAAAAAAGAGAGAGTTTGGGCTAGGGGTGCCCTTCGCTGGTATTTCACTTCGTTTCCCATCCAAACAGCGACGATAAATTATGACAAAAATCATATAGATGAATGATAAAATTACTAACCACCATACAGAATTTCAGATGCAGAAACAACTTGTGGACAGAGAAGGAAAAACAAGAGATTTGGACCCGGGTGGTCAAATACCGACCACCCCCCGACTAGGCGATGGGGAGCAGCGACTAGCTCCTCGGTGTGCGCTGCCGTGAATGACGCCGTGCTCGCCACCCACCAGCAGCCGCCTCGACGCACGGAGATGCTAATCCATATGCTGCTACCAGTACGTCCTCGCCGACGAGCACTTGCTGAGGAGGCGCTGAACCGTCCGAGCGGCTCGGTGGGAGGAGAGCTCCGCCAAGCGAGCTCGGCAAGGCGGAGTCGGTCGGCTTGCGTGGCGAGTCTGGGACGGCCCCGTTGCGGAGATCGACAACGGCGCATGGGCGGCGGCTTTGAGGGAGCGCGCGCGGCGGTGATGTTGAGGCGATTTCGGCCGGCTCCAATGGCAGAGGGCAGCGGCTCTAAGGGAGCGCGCGCGGCAATGATGACGATTCCAGCCGGCTTCGACGGCAGGGCGGCTTGCGCGCCTGCGAGGAGCAGAACAGAGGGAGGGAGGAAGGCCGGGATGGGCCCGACGGCTTCGAGGGGAAGGATTGGGGAGGTGACGGCGAGCATGGTGCTGGCCGCCGGACGCCGGTAGGTGCGAAGCAAGCACAGACGGACGATTGGCGTGCATGCATGGGCGCTAGACGACTCGACGCCGCTCCAATCCATGCAAAGCCACCGTTGTGGGGCCCGGAGGCAGCGAGACGAGATTAAAGCCCAGCGCGTGGAAGAGGAAAATAATGCTACCAGACCTGTTTAAAGCATGAATTTAATTCATTTAAATTTAATTATAAGTAATAGCTACCGTAACATACAAATCAATAAAAAGACATATCTACCTAGTTACATATATACATTAGTTTACTAAAAGTTTTATTAAAAAATAATAATTTTTTTAATAAACTCATTAAACATGCATATAACATATACTCAGAGCAGAGTAGTACGAAACGGACCTTGACATATAGTAAATAAAATAATATGTGATAAAACACGAAAAGAAATAAATTATCACGTATCACACTATAAATTAAATTCAGACATCAAATTCATTAGACCATATCTTATAGAATTATTTCCCATAAAAGAAGAAGACATTTCACAGCATTGGTTGGTCACTGTTCTTTGGACCGAGGTCTGGGGTAGTCGTTATTTGAAATAACATCCACCCCTCAACTCATGTTTCGCTCTATTTCTAGTCAACTTGCGATGATAAAATCTAAGAAAAACCATAGAGGTGTGTAGTAATACAATGGAGAAACGTCATATAAAATCTCATATTCAGACACAACCTGTAGAGGAAGAAATAAAAAGGAGGAAGTTTGGAGTTCGGGAAGGCCGAGTTTCAAATACCGAGCACTCGATCTGACCTTGCATTTCACCTCATTTTGCAACCAAATCGCGACTAGAATTTGAAAATTCACAGATATGGGAACATGATGGTAACACTATACATAATTTCAGGTTCAAACGAAGAAGGGATAACTCAAAAAGATAAATACGAACAATAATAGAGTGTCTTGCGGGTCACAGTTTCAAACAACGATTTCGCTTTGTTCACGTACCAAATTGCCACGGAAAATTCTAGAAAAACTCATAAAGGTAGAAGATCGAACGTTGAAACAGCACATGGAATTTTAGATCCAGAGACAATCGTGCGAGAAATACAAAAGAGAAAATGATGGCCAACAATCGTCCCCTATATATACATTTTGAAAAAAAAGGCCCCTATCAAAGATGATCATTGCTATACATACGATCTTTCATCCGGTATGGAAGGTTCAAATCACTTATATAGATGGTGTCTCGCATATGAATTGGAGGGCTTAACTACAGGTGTGCGAAATATTGCCCATATAAAACATTTCCACTTAAATGAAGTGCTGAGAAGATTTTTCTGGAAGAAAAAAAAATGCAGACTTTTGAATCCTGACAGATTAGAACTTTTAAAAATCCATGATTTTGAAAATTGAAGAAAAAGTACAGATGTATCCACAGTTCCACACACAGCTCCATCAAATATGTTGGAAAGCATGACCTTCTCTCTCGACACTCCAAAATTATTTTGCATCCAAACAGACTTTAGAACCTTTGGATACAAAGTACTTTTAGAGTTTTCAGGCAAAACCATGGTTTCTCAAAAATACCATGGTATTGGAAAATTGGAGATGTTTGGGTGCAACAAATTCCATGGTTTTGTAAACCGTAGTATGCTAAAAACATGGTATTTTTAGAGTTTTAGAAAATCCACTCATGGCCTTTTTGTAGGTAAACAACCGATATGGTATTTTGCTACATTCATCAATTAACAAAGCATTGAAGCATGGGATTTGGTGCTCAGTTTAGACATAACGACTATGGACAGGATCATATTCAGAATAAACAAAGCTACAATCAAAGCTACATCTTTTTTACATTTAAACTAGCCTAGCAACTATATTTGTTTGGACGGAATCCTAGAGCTGATACTGCATGCAACTCCCAAATACGTTATGGATTTTCATAAAACTGCAAAAAACTGTAGTATCGACAAACTGGAGTATTCCATGCGTGTTATCTCAAAAACTGTGGTTTTCATATCTGAAAACCGTAGCATCCAAACTGGCTAGTCATTCCTGTTAATTGTCTGTACAAAGCAATCACTAGTTTAGCATAGTTTACACTGTCAGATTAGCATAGGCCTGTACGAAATTGCCTAATCTGTGCAGGCAGCCACGAGCTTGAGGTACAAATCGAGGTCATGCGACGCCACCACGTTGGGCGCCGAATCCTGACTGCGGAGCCGCAGCTCGCGGCCCACGTCGCTGTACGCCCACCCCATCTTGGTGACCAGCCACCTCGGCACCCTGGGCTTCCTCTTCGCCGACCCGCCGTCTCGGCTGCTGCTGCTCCTGCTGCTGCAGTCGTCAACCGGGAACCCCGGCACCTTGGTCACGATGTCGTTCGAGTTCACGATGCGGAGCACCTTGCCGCCGCTCTCCTCCAGCCTGCGCCGGAACGCCGCGTTGCCCACGCGCGGGCAGCCGAACGACACGGCGGTGACCATAGGCGCGTCGTCCTCGCCGCATTGATGCACGATCGCTGTCGTGATCTCGTAGGCGGTGAGCACCGCGAGTGCGGCGCCGAGGCTGTGGCCGGTGACCGTGATGCTCAGCGGGGGCATGCCTTTGCCTCCGTATTCGCGGATGATTCTCTGCACCTCACCGCGCACCTGGTCCTGCAGGCTGCTGTGCGCTTCGCCTGGTCCGGTGAAGAGCCTCCAGAACCCGCTCTCCACCATCGGCTCCTCCTCCTCGCTGGCGTCATTGGACCGCGGTCCGGCTGCCGGCAAGCGGGTCAGAGTGGACTGGAAGTTGTCGACCCACTCGCTGCACGTCGTGGTGCCGCGGTACGCGATCACGACGTCGCGGCGGCCGAGCCGCTCGATCTCGTCCTCGTTGTCGCACACCGCTACGAAGCCAATGTAGCTCGAGCTGCACGACGACAGCCAGCCCGGCGCCGAGGCGGACGCCGCGTGGAGGAGGCAGGTGACCTGGTAGCCGGTCTCGGGGAGACCGGCGCGGCGCAGCAGGGAGCGGCTCGGGAACCGGCAGGATCCGTACGACGATGCGCGGCCGTCGAAGTCGAAGCTGGCGTACGCCGCGCGCACGAACCCGCCATACCGGACGAGCTCCCCGCGGAGCGCGCCGTCGAGCGGGCTCAGCAGGCCGTCCCAGACGCGGGCGCCCTGGAGGTCCGCCCACTTCGTGCCGATCCGCAGGGACGTCGAGTGCTTGGACGCCGGCGAGCAGGGCGCGAAGGAGCACCTGATGGTGCCGCAGCTGCCACGGGCACGGACGACGCTAGTAGGGTAGCAGGTGCGGGATCCAGAGATGGACGCCGCCATGCCTAGCTGGTCAGTTTGCTCCTTGGATCTCTTGACTTGGTTCTGACTTGTGAGCAGCAGAAGCTCCTCGTATATATATCAGGTGGAGGAACTTGGGAGCTGCGTCGTCGTGCGATTTGAAAACGGCGGGAAGCTGGCATGCAGGCACTGCGTGTCTTTTGTCGCTGCGCGTTCGGGAAAGGCAGCCGGGTGGGACGGATTATTTGATCTATTTATGTTTCTTATCTAATATCAATTCATCTATTGATTCTCTTATCTATCTTATAATTTTTTTACCTATTCTTCTGATATAAATCTGAACACAAATAAATAATTTTGATAGACTATAAATCCATAATAGATAGTGAATTTTTCCTTTCCCCGTGCGTTCTGCTTGATGTTTTTCAGGTAATGCAGTGTTCACCATCCTCGTCTTCAATTTCGGTTGCACCACGTACCACCCTGAAACCTGAACTCGAAAGTTGCGGCCAAACCTCCCAAATGCTATTCTTTTTTAGGCTGATCTCTGCTCTTAGATCGGAGGCATAATACTAGCATGTTTTTTGTTAGGGAAAATGTTTTACAGCAGAATGCAAGCTGTGAGTGTTAGTTCGGTCTTGGGTGTTGCATTTTGCACGTGAATGTACTGCAACTCCGGCAGCCATTTTTTTTTTCAGTTGATCGTTGCAAGCCAAAATTAACACTCCGACAAGTATTTTCGGGCTAAATATTCCATCTTACAATTTCTTTACGAAGAATGCCGGATATAAAAGTAAGTGAGACCAGACCAGTGATGGACGGCAATAAAAACACCTCCAACTGTTGGTGTAGGAGGGCGGTAAGCTAATGAGCAGAGTCAGGACGTGGGTGTCATACCGATTATGTTAGGAGCCGCCGGTGGTGAAAGGAGACAAAAATACAAGGGGGCATCCATAACGTCAATGTCCCATTCGTGATACAATGGTTGCAGGGGTAATGATGAAGGGGTTAGCCGACGCTAGACCAAAGGTCCATGGGTCTATGCCTGTTAGCCCCACCTCTCTTCATGCGCATAAAAAATCCATTTCCGCTAAGCATTGGAAGAGAAACAACGGGTAAAAAAAAAGGACAACTTTGTCATTCTGTGTCATGTGATATTTGTTTTCTGTTATTTTTGTGAAGAAAAACAATGAGCTAAGGCTGAGTGAAAATAGTGGCAAACGGAACCAATATATGCTTACGTTTTAATGGCAAAATTGCAATTGGAATTTTTTTTGGAAAATTCTAAATTGAGGCTCAAAGAAGTGGTCAATATGCATTTTTTTCAAAGATTATACATGAGTCGTGTAGCAATAATTAATTTCCTTAGTAATGGCACGACTTGGCAAGAACCAAGCATGGTCGTAGTTACTCACGGTGTAGAACTATAGACTATAGGAACATGATGTCATGTAAGATGCATTATACTTTGCATGTCCATTCCATCAGTTCAGTGTAGTTGCATCAAATGGATGAAGTTGCAAATATGGGTGTATTTTGTTTCGGCCTGATGTGAGCCAAACTTTGATTGCTTGATCAAATTTTGGCAACCTTAATTTTTGTTTGAAACTAAAATTGGTAAGGTTCCATCTCCTTACCTCTCTAGTTCAAGTTTTGAGTTACTATTGTCCAAAAAATGGGCACATTTCGCTGACACCAAATTTTAACTTGGTTTTCATATTTCACATGCTTGCTTGGTACATATGGTGCAAATTAAGCTGCAAATCGAATAGGCTCGATTTCCAAAATGCATATGCATATTGTCCTCTTCTGAAAACCTGATCATATCGGGCACGTGTTGCTGTGACACGCGTATGCATTTCCTCACAAGGCAATTAAGCACCTAATCATCCTGGACTGAGTGAGCTTGCATTCCGTAATTGGAAAGTCTATCCAGGACTGCACTGCCTAATCGCTCTCCCTGGCCCCTGCTGCCTAATTCTTCCATCGGCCTCTTTTCCTTTTCTGATGCATGGCCACAAACAGGTGCAGGGCTTAAGAGGCTATGCCTTGCATGGTCATTTTACACGTGCAGTTTAATCTAACCCGGCACGTGCGAATCATGACTATTTCATTGTTAGGCACGTTTTCCAATCACGTGCATAGGCTCAACGTGGTAATTTTTTTTTGCGAAAGGGGGATAATATTATATTAAAAAGACAGCACAGTACATCCCAAAATGCATACAACACCCTGAAAATGAAAGAAAATACAGAAGAAAAACAACACGGTCCTCCTCGCATTCATCCTCCACTTCAATGCCCTTCGCTGGTCCACCCGCACGGTCTGCCGCAGATGAGCAAGAACAGAGCAGCCCAGATTGACAAAAGCAGGGAGCACTCCCCACTCCACTCCTCCTTACGGTGTTGACGAAGAAGCTGCAATATCTAGTACCCCAAAACCTCCGCTCGGAGCACATCTTCACGCTGAACGAACAACAACACCTTCCTCACCCAATCCGAAAGAGACAATGGACCACTAGCACCTCCACCCTCAGCACCAAAGATGGAGACCCAGAAAAAGCTTCGACGCCACCGTACCACGTGCCAACGATCGAAAGACCAACAAACTGCAGCATATGGGATAAAGAACATCCCCCAATCGGATCCACAACACACACACAAACCTCCCGCAGCTGACCTTGGAGATCACGTCAGAGAAGGCATCATCACCGAAGCCAACTCAGAGAACCAAAAGCCCCCATGGTGTCGTCACCGATGGCTCCACCGAGAAAACCCAACTAGGAAACTATAACCTACCAACTACTCACTAGCTAACCTACGGCCTACTCCGGACGTCAATCCGCCGAAACCCCACTTCTCCAGAGCTGGAGAGGCCCCGGAGGAGGGGAGACGACAAGATCAACACCCGATTTGGAAATCAACCTTTTTTTGCCTGTCTATACCGTAGATGGGGAACGAGTTCTTTGGACACAACGTGGGAGTCCGAGATGGACAGCTCAACGTGGTAATTGGTAGTATTATCAACATAAAAAGAAAAGGATAATGGTTATGGGCTAATAGCTTATGCCACCCCGATGCCTTATTTCTTAGTGGTATTTTAGAGGAGAGAGATAGTAAAAAATTAGTGTTAAGAAATAAGCTTATAATGCATTGTGTCTATATATTGTTTCTTTAGATCTCCTAAAATAATTAATAGTTATATGTATTATGATCAAAACTATCATTTTGATCATATGAACACTTGTATTGCTTTACTGGAGATGAGGGGTGATCAGTACTTTGCCATGGATGTCGCAGGATTAGTTGTGGAGGGGAGAGAGCAAACTGCAGCAACCTAATACAATGTTTTACATCTTAGATGGCTCAAACAACTAGTTTAGTCTACAAGAAATAAGTTTGTTATCTCTTCTCTTCAAATAACTTGCCACGTTAACTTTTTATTTAGATAGACACATAGTTAATATTTAAGAAACCAGTCACTTGGAGCCCCGTGAGAGACCTCGTGGGCTGCTACGTATTAGGCCCGTGACTAAGCTCTGCCACGGCCGAAGGAAAAAAAAAATTGTTTCCCTTACGGCCCATTCAACCCCTGACATCATCAATTCCCCAAATCGAACTTCGTCCGTGGATGCGAGGCCTCCGCCCGCCGGCGAGGTGAGAGATGAGCCTCACGGCGGCCTTCCGGGCCGCGAAAACCCCCCGCACCCTTCGTTCCAAACCCGGCGAGGCCGCGAAGAAGAAGGCGGCGCCACCGTGGTGCGTCTACCTTATAGCCTCCTCCCGGATCCCTCGCACCTACGTTGGCGTCACCACCGACTTCCCTCGCCGGTGATTCCCTCATTCTCCCCTACCTCCCTGTTCCAGATTTGTCTCAGGTAGTTGTGGCGGCTAGGTTTATGTGTAGCATTAGGCGGAACCATCTGAAATTATTTAGCCACTGAAACCAACCACTAGGATTGTTCCTTGCAGAAAAAAAAACAAGGTTTGAGGAAGGCGGAATTGACCTGAGCTATTGCCTTACTTTGGTGGCAATTGTTGCAGAACACTGTGATTCGATTGTATTAGGACTGAAATTCTGCTGCTTTTGCATATTATTTGGGTACTGCTTACTGACTTTTAGTTGTTTTTGGGACAGCAAAAGGAAGCTCTGGTTAGTGTGCGGTTCCTTTGTTGAAGAAATTAAGAGTAGGCGCTAGACCCAAGATTCCTTCTAGTTAAATAAATATCTTGGACATGTGCAGTTGGAATGCATCTTCTAATCAAACTGTTATGTGCTTTTGTTTCTGCTTAGCTTCACCATGCACATTGCCGTGATGTATATTTTTGCCAGTGTGATCGATGCCAAAATTGGCTTACTCTTGCTGTATACCAGTAGGTTCTTTCATCACTGAATGGCATTGCTGTTGCCTTGAAATATTTGAGTTTTCTTCCTTGGGCATCTAGGGTATACATGTTTGAATACACAAAAGTTTATCCACATGTTTCTTGTTTGTATATATTAACAGTTAGCAATTGGAGGAAGTATGCTGTCGATAATGAATTTAAAAATCTTTAGTCACACCACATAGAAGTTGTATTTTTGTGTTAATGAAAGGAGCTTTCAATTGTAGCTTGCGACAACATAATGGCGAATTAAAAGGTGGTGCAAAAGCTGCCTGTGCTGGAAGGCCATGGAATCTCGCATGCCTTATTGAAGGCTTTGTTAGCAGAAGTGAAGGTTAGTAACTATAACTATCACATTTTTTACTGGATGTTACTAGAATCGGACGGTCACATACCATTCTTGAGTTTGTGTATACAACTTTCCTCTATACCTATTTAGTTCGGAATAAAAGTTACTAAGTTACTTTATATTGGAAGTTGGAACTAAGTTGTTACTCATCTTTTTTCTGTTAGCTCACACTTTCAGTTACACTATGAAGCTATGTTTATCTTACTATACTAAACAAAATGTCTGGTCGTCTGTCCTGATGTACAATTGAGTAGTTCACCAATCTTCTCCAGCTCTTTATTTTGTTTAGTATAATGGTAATTTGTTTAATGATTCTAGGTAACTAATCCTTCGCACCTAGCGTTCAATTTTTGTTTCCCTCCTTTTACACAGAAAAATGTTCATATTATCCAGCTGGAATGTTTGAATCCATAATGTTTCTGAATATAATATGCAGCTTAATGTACACTAGCATATGTGATTTCTGCATCAAAAAGGAAATTATCATTTCACTATTTGATTTTGAACCAATATGTCCTATTTATCAGATTATCTTTTTGCAGCCTGTGAGTTTGAATCGAGATGGAAGAACATCTCTCAGAAAATGGCACGGAAAAGGAATGAGCCTAGAATGAAGTCAGTGTTGCAGCATCGAGAAGCGGCGTTGAGCAGAGTGGAGACCCTTATGGATTGTAGCCACCTAAATATCAAATGGCACTCAAGTTGAGGTTGTTTATTCACACTGTTGTATGCAGAGGCATCTAATTGTGCAAAAAATCACCAATTAACCATAAATTATTTTAAAAAAGAATTCTCATGTCTTCCACTCATAGCAAAGAGAACACTTTGACTTGCTACCAATAAGATCAAGATGACTATTGTATTTTTTTTCTATAACACTAAGACGCCAGAAGAGGCAGCTGGGGCTTCAATTGTATGTTTTATTTCATTTGTATAGGCATTGTTTCACCAGGGTAGATAGTCTTCCAATACAGGAGCCATGTCTCGTGTGATGGACCTCTGTTTATATGTAAATGACACTTATGTACTGTAATCATTTGTATTTTCTTAGGGCATGCTTGCATAGAGGGATATAGTCAAATCCGTGTATTTCACGTGTGATTAGGAGGGAAAACAGATAACTTACTTGCCAATTCAAGGGGGTATTGGATCAAATCCGTGCCTATTCATTTCTCTTTATATTTTACCTTTTATAACCTTCAGTTAACTTCACACGAATGGAATTTGCATTCTTTTTTACTATGATGAAGATTTATGTCTATTTCAACAAAAGATGCTGAAAAGTATTCATTTCTAAAACATTTTCAGCATTTTGGTATTTCTTGTCATCTCTTTACTTTCGGTGTTTCTTAGACCTTTGTCGATTGCCATTTGAGAGAAAGGTAGAGCTAATTTTTTGTATGGTGCCATATGAACATGTAGGCCCCCGACTTTCACAACCTATTATTACTTCCACTAGACCACAAGCTACAATATAAGATTACTTCTTCTAGGTGATTCTCATAGCCTAAAGGAAAATTTACTTTGTTCTACAATTGAACTACTAGATGGGGCGTTGTCCATCAGAAATGGCATAGGATGATAGGAATAGTCCATATTAAGGAAAATTTACTTTGTTCTACAATTGAACTACTAGATGGGGCGTTGTCCATCAGAAATGGCATAGGATGATAGGAATAGTCCATATTATGTGTTCTGTCCCTTTATGTGTTCCACACTCCTCCATTTTCTTTCATTATTTTACTTCAGTTTTAGTTACTGCATGACCAGTTTCTGTTGATTGGTGTACATCTTCGTAAGCAAACAAATGATAACACTCCCTGGATCGAGGTAACTGCTTATTCAACCTTATAGAAGGATTGCATAATAGTAAAATAAAGGAATATCTAAATAATTCTGTTGATCACATTGTATGCAATTCAAACGGAAACCAGCCAGATTTCACAATTATAGAGAAATATTGGCAAAGTCCACTTGGGGAATTTTTTAGCCCTTTTAAAACTAATGTTTTAATAACAGCATGTGCAAAATTAAATTTTCAAGAAGTAGCCTATTTTGTCACGTTAAGATCCTTGGCGCGGCAAAACAACATGATCGCACCATGTGCAGTGGCGTGACTCAGGCCGCCACGCTGGTGGGAGCCGAGGCACTTTACATGTTGCGCCTATGCAGAAATTTTGGCTTGTTTCATCCTGAGGTAGAGCACCGTGCTCTCCCCTTCTTCTTCTTCCCATTCCTTTCCTCCTTCTCCCTGTCGAGTCCGAGCTTGAGCCCAAGAAGTTCCTCGTCATCACCACCGCTACCCCCTCAATCGTCCACCAAATCCTTTTATTTTTGGCATGAATCGAAGGGGATTTCATGGGGGATTGGCCTAAGAAGGTAACTCCTGAATTCACTCCATCTAGTTTTGGTTGATTTCATTGATTTTAGAGGAGCTAGGGTTTAGGTGTTAGATGTTGAAATATTGTTTAGGGCTAGATCGGAGGTCACATTACGTCATATGAGTGGACAATTATGAAGTGTAGATAAGGTCGCACGTTGTACTTATGGCATAAGGATCGAAATAATGTTAGTAGTGTTTTGGGTTAGTTTTGTGCAAAATTACGTAGTAAGAATATGTACAATTGGTAATGAATTTAGAAAGAAAATGTTGTATTACTAGTCTAAGCTTCCATTATTCTAATGTGGCTACCATTTTTGTAATTTGACGATTTTGTTGAATATGGTGTTATTGGTATAGGGATGTAAATGTTGTTTGATTCATTGGATGAATGGAAAGTGTTTGATGTTATCGTCCATTCGTTGTTTTCATGGTCATGTTGTTGTTAGCATGTGATGATGCGGCAAATGGTGCACTAAGATAAAGTGGCTATTCTTGCATCAATCACTCTGCTTATTCTTCTTGTAATCATCAGATGATGTATTCATCAAGGTAAAAAAAAGGTGCGGGTGATGATATTGAGGTTTCTTGCTTGTGCCACTTTGAGTGCACATATATGATACATATGATAACTTGTGCGGAGGCCTATGATGTTCTGAATGATGTCTATAGAGACCATCCGTGGTTACAGTTATTTTAAACATTGTTGTTGTGTTTTGAATTACCAGAGCTCAAACAATGTTGATTTTGTTTGATGGTTGCACAATTTTTAATGACTTGGTAATTATGCAGTTGCAGGGCATGGTGGAATTGGGAGGGATATGGCGTCGCCAAAAGTGGGTGCACCGTCTGAAAGAAATTAAATGTATCCAGGTGTATCTTGCAAGGATGCTCTCGTGCACGTGTGCGCCATCACGCACATCAGCCATGGCGGTGGTTAGAGCAGCACAAACTCGTGAGTGTATTCGAGTTCCGCACTCTCAGTTCGGTTGTGTGCGTGCATGTTAATTGACCGGAATTGCTGATAATTGGCATCAGAGGCTTGTGCTTGCCTTACGTGTGTCAGAGACGATGTCGAGGGAAGGACAAAGTTTGTCTCAACTGAGCGGGCAACATCTATTGCAAGGTGATCCATCCGCCATTTCGGAGATAAGGGGCAGGGTCATGCCGCCCCTATGCATCATGCAGGCATGCATGTACTTGTGAGATGATCCCATGAGATAGACCTCATGCACGCATGCATATACATCATGAGTGTACTTACAATAACAACTAATGCAATGTTCAGAGGTTCTCCATCGCTTGTATCTTGATCAGGAATTATAGTCTTGTTCAATTATCAAAAGACTCATCTAATTAATTAAGGATCAAGAGATCATTACAAGTTTATACTAAAAGATAAATATATTTTGCATCAAGCGGCGAAAACAAAGGAAAGAGACGATCGGCGGGAAACGCCTGCTTCCAAGTCATGCTAAATATATATTGTTGCCTCATTGATCGTCATATATAGTGCATGGATCAATCCCTATATGACATCGACATGTACGTAAAATATTACAACATCTGTTTATCGTTTCATCACATATATGTCCAGCGTGCGATAGCCCATAAACATGCGACGAGACTTGAGCAAAACTTAGATCCACGTTATAAATGCTTGTAATAAGAAATGTCATACATTTGTTATTGTGGGAAAGATCTACATGATAGATATCATACATTTATTACTATGAGCAAATTATAATAAATAATGATATCAAATCCACAAGATAGATATCATCGTTCATTATATGAAATATCATATATTTGTTACTGTACATAAGATCCACATGATAGATATCATACATTTGTTATTGTAGGCAAATTATAATGAATGATGGTATTAGATCCACATGATAGATATCATAATTCATTATATGAAATATCATATATTTGTTATTGTGGACGAATTTTTATATGAATAAGAAAAAAGATGTTTTAAGTTGATCATGGAACATGGATCCATTGTAAGAGGGAGAGTAGTGACGATGTCGTATCAGTAGCTCACCCGCACGAACTACATAGGTTGGGCAATGAAGATTTGTATCGCTCTTCAGGCCTTAAATGTGTGTGAAGCTGTGGAGCCTGGTGCTGCAGAGTACCATAAGGATCGGATGTCATTGTATGTCATCTACCAGTCCATGTCAGAGCAAGCGATATCTTCCCTCGTTGAGAAAGACACGACAAAGGTGGCATGGGAGGCCATCAAGACGACACACATGAGACACAATCGTGTGCATGAGGCCAACTTGCAGACCCTCGAGAAGGAGCTTGAGGGGCTGAAGATGGAGGAAGACGAGACCGTGGATGATACCATAGTAGGAGAAATTGATGTTGTTTGCATGTTTCTTCGTGCTGGCCCGACGCGCTACATGCAGCTTATCATCTCCATCAAACAGTGCATGGACTTGAAACCCTCACCATTGAAAATCTCGTTGGGCGGTACAAGGCCTATGATGAGCGCGCATGAATTAGTTTCGGTGACCCAAGGAAAATGAGCATTTTTTGCTCACGCACACACAGTGGGAAACTCCTTCCAGAGAGAAGAAAAGTAGAAAAGTGCCTAGTAGTAGCGCAAGAAACCAGTACCGTAGCGATGACCACGACAAAGCTGGTGGCAGCAGTGACAACGACGATGACAACACCAGCGAGCACAAGTCGGACAGGAAGAAAGATAAATGCTACCGCCGTAGAGTTTGTGGACATTTTGCCAAGAAGTGTCGCAAGCCAAGGAAGGACAAGACGCTCCTAGTGACGGCCGACGACAAGTCGTGTCTTCTGTGATAAAGTCTGGAGAATCAAGTCAAGATTAGGGGAAAATTCGCTAGCACTAATCTTGACTAGAGTTTGTTTTTATTAGTTGCATGCATGGTTGGTTGGTTAGTTTTTGCACGACCAAGCTGTGGTCATATGTAGTTAATTAGCTTTCTGTTTTAAGTAGAGCGCGGCACGCGTAGGACATGCGTGATGGCACACGTCATGGCGAGTGGCGTGCGATTAGGGAGACCTTAATGGCCACTACATTCTGTTGTGTCTTTAATTTAAATAGCTGAAGTAAAACAAAGAAAAGCTTTGGCGGTGGTTAGAGCAGCACAAACTCGTGTGTGTATTCGAGTTCTGAACTCCCAGTTCCCAGTTCGGATGTGCGCGTGCATGTTAATCGGCCAGGATTGCTGACAGCCCTAAAAAGAAAAGGATATGCGACTTTGGGCCGTGCATTATTTGTTGGAGACTATATCATCTGTAACCTTAACCTACATTCTACAAGATCATCGAATAAGATGGATCCACCCAGCCAATCACACCTAAGTGCTCACTTGTTAGAGACGGACTGGGAACTTTTAGTTAGAGGATGCAGAGAGGGTACTTGTAGCATCAAAGTTGATAGACATATAGGCAAGCCCGGTATAGGGATGGGCTGGAACGATTCGATTTATTTTAGTTAAACTCAATCAATTAATTAGTTATTTTAACTAAATCAAAATAACTAGTTAGTTAACGGATATCTATTGGTACTTCACGCTCACCTTTGGTCCAGTACAGTGTCGAGGCAGCAACTTTGCCAAACCTAGGGGAGAAAAGCCACCGTTGCCGAGGTTTAGCACGTTGTGTTTTGTTGAATCAGGTTTTAGGACTTTGAATTAAGTCATCAAAGAAAAATGAGGAAGAAAGGATGGAAAAAGGAAGGAATAAGGCATTATTTTATAAAGAAACCATAAAACTGGAATATCTCAAATGCAATGCTTTTAAACGCACTCATCCGTCAAAGGGAATCATCAGTTGCATCTAAAAAAGGATTTTATTTCTTTTTTAAACAAATGCATTTTGTATTTGGAAAAAATAGCCCTTATAGCACTCATTCCGAAGGGACTTGCAAGAGTTAGCTTTGGTAGCTGATGGTGATTATTGTTACAGCTGTTGTAAATAAAGCAGCTCGGCAATGCTATGCATGAATGAAATGTTGAAATTAACAAGTCCGATTTTATTTTTCTATCATTTACGCAACAAAGCCTACGAAGAACAGCCCATCAAATTTGCAGATATAATCTAATTGTCATATTTCTCATACTGGATCGCCAGATTTGCAGATGCTCGAGACGTTTAGAGTATAGGTTTGCATCTTTAACTGACAATCCATGCTCTAGATGTGTCAGTCTCTTGCAATCCTTCACTACATGATATAATCTAATTGTCTCAAATGAGCAACCCATCAAATGCAATGTATCCAGGCTGCTGTAATCAAAGCAATACAAATCCAACTTTGACGTGCCAGGATGCTTATCAAGGATGTCAGTAATGACGTGTTATGTCGTGCAGTTCGTCCTGCGGGGCTAAGAAGGCCATAAGCTGCTTGCCATGAATTTGTAGTGAAGGGTCGTAGGAGGCGGTGGTCAGATCATCTCTAACTATATTTTTTTTATTTTTTTATTTTACTTCTTGTTGATATTCTCTTTATTTTCTCTTATCTCCGACAGTTTCTCTTCGAAGGAATTCGTGAAGGAAAAAGAGAGAATCCTGTTCTGAAGGGAATAACTTTAGAAATCTCTTTGTGTCGGGAACCGTGAAGAAAAACTATTGGAACGTCGAAGGAAACGAAAATCCCTTCGTAAAGGGATTATGAGCCATAACGGAAAAATGTTAGAGATGATCTTAAAGTAAGTGTTGTAGTGGATACTCATTGATTCGGGATGAGCGTGGAGCACCAATATATATCCGTGAATCCACACTAATATAACTTAATTAATTAACTAGTTATTTTAATTTAATTAAAATAATTAGTTAGTTGATTAAATTGAATTAAAATAAATTTACGGATCGCTTCACGCACATTCGTTTATTGGCGTTGAGCCGCTGCCCCAGCAAGGTCAAGGCGAAAGGACATAGCATCAGGAAGTCTTGCAGTGGTCATCGGAGTGCATGGGGTCTCCCGGCCCATGGCTAGCGGTGCTCGTCTGATAGACATGATGCAAGATGATGCCCGCCGGAGTGGATCCGATAACATACCCACCTCTGGTTGACAATGGCTGGGAAGAAAACCAGTAACTTGTTTGTGAGCAGGCATAAGCTGTGAGGTACATTGAAAGATAATATTAGAGTAAATTTCATAAAACTATTATTATTTGTATCTGTATCAGTTTTGCAGAACTACAGCTATACACACCTCTAGTAACAAAAATACAAAATTTACACAAAACAACAACTATCTTGCTATGTTTCTCACCATACAAAGTTGTAATTTTGGGTTACTAGATGAGTAATGTAAGTTTTGTATTTTTTTAATCATTAGATCGATCCAAAACTAAATAAAAAGAACTAAAGATCCACTCACACCTAACTAAGCTTTTAAAAAATAACTGAATAGTGAACTAAAGATCCACTTGCATCCCTACTGCCTGCCCCTGTTCTGTTCCCCATCGTTGCTCCTCTTCTCCGTAGCGAGTTTCAGACTTTTCCGAGCGAATTTGACGTGATTTAGCCTATCTTGGCGCCCTAGACATGAAACTTTGGCCCGCACGTTATTTGCTGGAGACTAGCTAAGTCGTAACCGTAGCTTACCCAGGGCCGGTCCGGAGAGGGGGGGGGGGGGTTTCGAGTGGTGCGACCGCCCCGGACCCCTAAAATTTAAAGACCATATATGTATATGTATATTGTGTTTTATCGGTTCAAAAGTAAATTGAAAAAATTAGATCTGAGCGATTTATATTTAATAATATGGCCTCATTTTTAATCTCGCCTCGGGCCACCGAAATATCAGGGTCGAACCTGAGCTTACCAGACAAAAAAAGATGGATGCCACTAGCCGGTTGCGGCTAATGTTTCAGGAACGGGAGAACCTTTGCTGCTGTTCCTTTTCTTTATTTCTTAGATATATGGGGATGAGTCCCCGACTTCGATTAGTGAAGCAAAAGAAACGCTTACAACTCAGAGTCCACCTAGAACTCTGCCAACAGATGTAAGCTAGGATAACTCTACTACTAGAAAGTTTCTCAACAAGAGCCTCCGTGCTCCTGGTACTGGGTTTTCCCACATTGACCCTCAGGTGTTTGGGCTGCTTCTTCTTCATCTTCATTTTGCTATCGCCCCCGTTCCAACCTGCTTGCACTTCCGCCATCTTTCTTATCTATATCTATACTAATATAAAAAAGGACGAGTTTGACAAGAAAATTAGATCTCGGCCCTCCATCACCTCTGATTAAATGGTCGAGATGCAAAGTTGTTCCACCCTTAATTTGTGAAACTAATAAATTTCTGAATTATGTAAAGTAATCAATTTCCTTAGATCCCTAAAAACATGTCACGTGAATTAGAGACTAATTAACTCTCTCATCTAGATTTAGATTTGTTTCGCCGTAAAATCACATATGCATTTTTTTGTTGTTGACACACAATCATGATAAGATCCTCAAATTAGGACAGACATATATGGGAATTGCTTTCCATGTATTTCTGTGATATCAGAATATATTTTTATGAAAATCAATTCAATAGAAGAGATCAATTTTAGATGATTAGTGGGCTATGATTTACTTAATACAATGTGAATTTCCTTTGTATGACGGTGGTGCGACTTTATTGAAGGGTTAACTAATTTAAGAAATTTATATCCTGATGGTTTCATATGCTTAGTCAAACTTTTAATAAGGTGTCAATTTAATGTTGTTGAAGAATTGTTTAAAAAATGGCTGGATGTGACTACTATATATTAAGGAGGTGTGTTTGTTTCACCTAGTTTTTTTTTACAAAAAACATAAAACACAACCAAGTGTTTAAGCCCTGTCCAGCACTCGATTTATTGACGGCACGATCTGTCACCCGATTCACGCTCAGATGGTCTTCTCCAACTCCGGCGAGCCTCCGACATGGTTAGGGTTGGGATTGGGGTTCAGGGAGCAAGGCTTCTCCGATGAGGATATCTCAATCCCAGGCTTAGAGGGAAGGCAAGGGTGATAGGTGGGCCCGGTGGCAATGGTGGACGCAGGGGTGGGGGCAGGGAGGCGAGGCGATAGGGACACCGCCGACCGCGGGAGGCGGAGGACCGTTGGTTGGGCGATGCTGGAGTGGGGGCGTCATGGTGATGACCTGACAAAGCCGTGTTCATTGGGTTAGCGTGGCGTCTGGCGTGGATCCGGCGGCGGGGATGCTACCAGAGACAGGAGGAGGAAGGCGAGGCGGGGCGGGGGCGTCACACATTGGATGGGTGGGTCATCGATAGGAAAAGCATCGAGAGGAGGAAGAAGAGCCTAGGACCCAGTGGGAGGTAGAATAATGGCGTGGACCATTGGATTGAGATCCAACTGCTACAAAAATCGAGCGCTTAGGATTCCTGAAACACTCGGACACTATGTAGATGGACCCATTTTTATAGCAAATTTTAGTTGTAGCTCTTATATGGAATCAATTCCTTTATTTTCTGCATAGAGATGAAAAAAAACAAGTCCTCCTTGATCACATTTGATTTAGGATATGCATCAAATGAACAGTGACTCCTCTTTTTGGTTCAAGGGTTGATTGGTAACTACTTCAAGTGTAATGAGTTCTAGATCCCATTAAATATTCAGATTGGCTTATACTTCTATTATATTGTATTTTAACTTTACAATTATATTTTTTTAACAAGATCTATTCAATTGTTTTTTCACAAGTTCTAATGGTCAACCCAAATCCTGCTAGGCAATATATAGAAAGAGGTAACTCAACAATCCTAGGTGCTTGTGTATAGTGTGAGGTATTCTATATTCAATATTTCTTTGATATAGCATGTTCAATGGCAGCTGAGTATACTCTTCTAACAAATTTTCCTTTCATAAATCATTTGATATGCTGGCGGTTGAGATCCTATTTGGCAGAGCTCCCACCTTCCAGTTCCACATCAGATTTGAAGTTTGTAAGTTAAAGTAAAGTAGTTTGAGTTTCTATTTTTGTCTAAAATAGGAATAAGATTGCTCACACAAATACCATCAATGTACACATAGCTCCAGGTCTATAAATTTCTAAAGCTAGAAATAATTCTTGAAGCTGGAGGCACTACCAAACAGGTCCTGAGAGAAGTCTAAATCAAATGATTTATGCCAGGAAAATGATTGCTTTCCACACAATTTGGTCTCTATGGTTTCTACTTTGAGATAATAAACGAAACAATTTCTTAAGTTGTGTATCCTTCATGTGATTACCTAACATTTAGTTACTTTGATTGGTTCTTAAAATCTCTCCGTGCATGGCTAAATTGTGCTTCATTCACTAAAAATTAGTATCACATAATTTTTTTGGTTCACAATTTGTATTCAGAATTGAGCTTCTAGACATAGCTTTCATGTCCATGTTTGAAGTAATTTTACAATACTTTTATATCATTGTATATATATTATAACCATATTACATATGGAAAATTTAGTGTATGTAAGATCATCGCAAATTTTGATTGTCACCATCTGAGTGAACCAAGATATTATATTGTTCCTCGGTATAAATTATAATTCTTTTATATTTTTTCCAAAGCAACCAGTATGTAATATTCTGTGAGTTTTTTATTGCTTATAACAAAATTGAGGTCCTACATGGTTAAATCGAATACTTTGCTATGTTCAATTTCTTTAGATCACATGAGTTTCACGTGCATGATTACTAAGTGATGCTATAGATCCTCGCCGTTCCTTCTTAATCACCTCCCGATTTTCTGGTTTCTGTAACAAGGTCCAGTGATCAATCCAATGCCATGCTGCAAATAAAAGTCCAGTGATCAATCCAATGACAAGCTGCAAATAAAATCGCTGTAGGGTTCCTTGGCATCTTTTTCTCAAAACATGCAGCGTTCCTGGTTTTCCAGATTGACCAGATTACCTCTGCACATCCTACTATAACCAACATCTTGTGCTCCCCCCCCCCCCCCCCCTAAAAGCCATGTATCCAAACATCAAACAGATATTGCTGTACTACTGATACCAAATCTTTCCTGCTGTTCCTGGACTTGAAGAAGCTAGTGTTCCAACTTTGTTTCTTTCTAGTCTCATCTGCCTCTGGGGAGTAATATGCTTCCTTAGCCAAATGCGTGTCGAATGAAGTACAAAGCAGAAGCAGAATAAAGGACTTGACATAATTGCATGACATAGGATTGCGATTGTCACAACCAAAGTTAAGCACTATGTTAACTAAAGCCTACCGAGTAGCAGCACACCAAGTTTGCAGGTTGATCATATAGCAATATATGCAAGCTGTCAATAGTCATTGGTAGTTTGGCACAACCATGTAGTACTACATAGCTCAATAGAGTTGCTTATATATGAGCTTAATACACTGCGACTGGAATAGCACCAATGAGATCGTACCCATGACCAGATTATTCAGATCAACCTGCATTGCGATTGAACAATGATTAGTGGAGGCAAATAGAATATGTCGCAGAAAATCATAAACATAAATGTAGAAGTGAACTATTCTAGCAAAAAGAGCACAATTACACGACAGCATAAAATCTACAACAAATTCACTGCAGCGTTCTGGAATTCAAGCATCAACTAGATGGCCAGTAGTCTGAAGTGTTCAGATCCGTGGATGTCCACAGCACAACAATTTTGTGAACAAAAAAAGCAACCAGTGATCAAGTTTTAAATCCCAAACTCCAGCACATGATATGATGCGTTGCTCAGTCAAATGTGATCGCTAAACATGTCATCAAATGCTGACAGCCTGACATTCAAGCAAAGCCAGCCAGATTTCTTCTGTTAGAAAGACCAGGACATTATCACCACCATGTTCAAATAGGAATAAACTACTGGAACACGTGAGATGCTAGTCTGGTACATACCAAAAGGAGGCACACAACATAGGGTTGAGCCGTACCACCAGAATTGAAGGAACACAAGATGGTAGACGACTAGACGGTAGACCGATGTTGTAAGGCTCGTATCACCCTATCCAATTACTTATCCGCATTTCAATTAGTTCCAAGCCCCAACTCACAAAAAATGCCAAAATGGCAATTGATAATTCCTGACTTACAACTCAATAGGTGATAACCTAATGATGTAGCAAGCGATCGATCACAAAACACAACTAAAGAACAGGTGGAAACTAATCCAAATTATCAGGCCAGAATAGAATCATGTAAGCAGATTCTTTCGCTATAGTATTTCAAGTTTTATTTACATCTTATGCCATATAAATGAGCCATCTTTTAAAGTACCATATTGAACGAGGCATGATCGCTAATCAAGTTTTTCTGGGACAGGCTGCCAGGATCCCCCCCCCCCCCCCGAAACTAGCTAGACATGATTATATATTAATTGGTACTACTCAAACCATGGCTCTAAATTATCAGTTCATACGTGTCTTGGGTTAACTAATCTGCTTGCTTCACAAATCTAGCCATTTAGGCTATCAGATCACCAAACAGCAGAAGGTTTCTTGTGGCAAAACAATTGAAGCGGATAATATTCCAAGGAGCCAACAAACCAGAGAAACCCCCAACAAAGATTCACTCAAACCTCTCAAATTAATATTCATAACCTGCAAATTTTACACAATGGTTGGTCCTAGCAGAACATTCAGAAAAAACTGGGTAGATATTGTAGACCAAAATACCAAATTGTAAAGGTAAAAGCTTCAGCTAAACAATCAAGTATATATATCCTCAGCAATTGCTAAAGCACTATGCGGTCAAAATAAGCATGATGTGAATTGGATCACATCGACATTATGTGCCCATAAATAAGCACTGTCAGGGTTTTAAAAAGTTGCATGCACCAATCAATCAATTGAATTTTCACGATGGTTGAGAGTTTCAGGTATATCGAGAAGCAGCTATTGAATACAATCCCAGTGAAAAAAAAATGCACCATATGACCCTTTCTAAGTACCAGCAATAACACGCCCCCAAAAGCTGCAGAATCCACTAGCAACTTTGACACAACAAGTTACCTGCTTTTAATCACTAAACATTTCCATCCCTGTCCCCAAATGAAACCCTCCTAACCAGTAGGCCACCCTAACACATCGACTACAACATATCCACGCACAGGGACTAAATTAGAAGAAGGGAACTGAAATTAGTACGCAGCCACGTCTAAAATTAAACCCTCACTATAAGATGCTCGCGGTGATCAACCCAGGTTCTAGCGTACCCAACGGAAAACTAGGTCCGGCGAGCAGGAACGAAGAGGAGGAGTCAGAATCAAAGCGGAATTACCAGCAAGCAATCAGGGGCGAGTAGAGGCAGAGATCATCTAGTTGTAGTAGAGCTCGAGTCCCATGCCGTCGTGGATCTCGTAGTCCTTGAGGGTGATGTGGTCCTTGTAGATGTTGTACCACTTCTGGATGCGGATCTTCTCGGGCCTGGTCCCCGTCTGCGCCGCCACCAGCTTCTTGAGGTCGCCGATGGTGTCGTCCTCGTTGCACTTCACCCGCACCTTCTTCCCCAGCCGGTCGTTCAGCACCACCTCGATCATTTTCTCCTTCCTGGACTCCTCCCTGAATCCCTCCCTTCCAAAGATCAAACCCTAGCTTTCCCTCACCCCGGAGAAACTTCGGTTGGGAGTTTGGTAGCTCTTGTATTTATTTTATTATTTTTTAGGGAATATTTTTTTTTTTTTTGGTGGAAGGGAAGACTGCGCCACCCCCTTCTTTTCACAGAAACGGACGGTTGTCGTTCGCTGTACCTAACCGTTCATCCGAAAATTCACGGTTCAGATTCCACTGCAGCCCATATCACCAAGTCTCCGAAGAATCCGGTTAGGGATGACCAGAGATGGTCAAATAGGCCACTCGGATCAGCCCGTTACAGACCCGGCTATTGTAACGGGTCTTGTCATGCCGGCCCGTGTGCCTTCCCCTCGGTCCATGGCACGATCCGTCGGTCACCGTACCATACCGGGCCGGTCCGGGCACGATTGCGGCCTGATGGTATGGCCGGTCTGACGGGCACGATAGGCACGGCGGGCACGACAGGCACGGGTGGCCCAACGGCACACGGGTGGCCCGTTAGCACAGCCGGCCCGATAAAATAAAAAATAGCTATAAAAATAAAAAATAGCTATAAAATTAAAATATATATAGAAAATAGATAAAAATATGATAAAAAATATAGAAAATAGATAAAAAAATAGCTAAAAATTAAAAAATATATAGAAAATAGAAAATAGCTGCGCCCATGCGTATCGGGCCGGATCGTGCCTAGTTGGGCCGGCATGGGTCCATACCGTGCTAGCACGCCGTGCCACGTGCTCGGCCGAGGCACGGCTCGTGGCCTCGTGCCGTGCCGGCCTGGCCCGTCTCGGCTCGGGTCGTGCCTACAATGTCGTGCCTCAAGCCGGTCCAGTAGGCACAGCCCATTTGGACATATTTAGGGATAGCATTGGGTACCGTTACTTGGTACCCACGGGGTATTGAGCATTTTTCTTATTCACAGATCCGTTAACAAGAAATAAGTTCATGTCTATTCTTATAGTACTTAAACCCGTTTACACATGGGTCTCTCACCTCCTTATAATCTGTTACAAATCCGACCTACACAAATAAAATCCTAGTCACCCTAGTCAAATAACCTTTACCGCACAAATGAAACGGCCTTGCCGCCGCTTAGCCACTCACCCAATCGCCCTGGTTGCCCACGCCCAGTCGCCATTGCCAGTTCACCACTCGCCTGCTCCCGCCTCCCGTAGTTGGACTCCCGATCGCCGTTCTGGCCGTCACCCATCTCCTGGACCCCGGTCGTCGTCGCCGCCAGATCCTAACGGTCGCCATGACCTTATCCTCTCAGATCTAGCTGTGAATCGCGTGAGGAGAGAAGGGGTGTCCAACCGCTCGGTGATGTCTACAACGGCGACCGCTAGGGTTCCGGACGGGTGGCGGTGGAGCAAGGGCACACGGTCTTCATCGCCGGTGATGGACGACCATCTTCCTCTTCTTCTTCATCGTCGTGATTGATGTCCTCATGTCCGCTTGTTGGTTACCACCATCGTAAGTTATCCCTTTCTCATTGGCATCATGGCTTAATCACATTCTCAAGTGATATTGGGTGTAGGTAACTCGTCGGGTACTCGTTACCTGCACAAGTACGGATATATGGAGAAACTTCGATTGGGAGTTTGGTAGCTCTTATATTTATTTTATTATTTTTTTAGAGAATTTTTTTGTGGTGGAAGGGAAGAAAGACTGCGCCACCCCCTCTTCTTTTCACAGAAATGGGCGGTTGTCGTTCGCTGTATCTTACCCGTTCATCCGAAAATTCACGGTTTCAGATTCCACTGCAGCCCATCACCAAGTCTCCGAAGAATCCAGATAGGGATGGCATTGGGTACCATTACTTGCTACCCATGGGCATTGAGCATTTTTCTTACCCGCATATCTGTTAACGAGAAATAATATCATAGAGTGAAGAAAGTTCATGTCTATTCTTATATTACTTGAACTTGTTTACATATGAATCCATCACCTCTTACAGTCTGTTATAAATCCAGCCCACATAAATAAAACCCTAGTTACTCTAGTCAAATAACCCTTACCACACAAATAAAACGGCCTTACCGCCGTTTAGCCACTCGTCCAGTAGCCCCGGTTGCCCACGCCCAGTTGCCATTGCCAGTTCACCACTCGCCTACTCCTGCCTCCCGTAGTTGGACTCTCGGTCGCTGTTCTGGCCGTCAGCCATCTCCTAGGCCCCAGTCGTCACCGCCGCCAGATCCTGACGGCCGCCATCGCCTTATCCTCTCAGATCTAGCTGTGAATTGCATGAGGAGAGAAGGGGTGTCCAACCGCTCGGTGATGTCTACGGCGGCGACCGCTGGGGTTCTGGACGGGTGGCGATGGAGCAAGGGCACACAGTCTTCATCACCAGTGACGGACAACCATCTTCCTCTTCTTCTTTATCATCGTGATCGACATCCTCATGTCCGCTCTTTGGTTCACCACCACCGTAAGTTATCCCCTTCTCATTGGCATCACGGCTTAATCACATTCTCAGGTGATATTGGGTGTAGGTAACTCGTTAGGTACTCGTTACCCACATAGGTACGGATATAGGTAAATATTATACCCGTGTACATGTATAGATATTATAGCGGGTGTGTTTGTTTGAAACGGATACATGTATATAATAATATTACCAGGTAGATCTAGACCCATTGCCATCCCTAAATCCAGATAACCCTGGTAGCTGGCACGCACACATCAAAGCAATTGTCTTCTTTGATGAAACACGTCAGCACTGATGTCACAAGTTGACAAAGTCTAAACTTAGCAAGCAGCCTACCCCAGATACTTACCGAACACCACTTCCTCTTGTCTCTCCTTGATCCATGGCTGACGCGGACCATCACCACCAGGAACACGACGACGGTGGCCGTTGCGACAGCCATGATCGGAGCCATTCCTCGTGGTCGCGTACGGCCTCCAAGGCCACCTCAACCTAGATCGCGCCCTCGCCTGCTGCCTCACGCGCGTCCACAGCGGCCCCGCTCGTGCCACACTCTCTGTGACAATCTCCGTGCACGGGCGTATGTTCCCCTCGCTCGTCGCCTCCCCCGACGAAGAGGAGGCCTCCGACGGCCGCATCTCCTACGTCCCCTACTCCGATGGGTTCAGCTTCTGGACAAGGCCGAGCAGCTCCTGTCCCCCATCGTTCGCTACCTTGCATCCGTCGGGCAGCCCGTCACGTGCATCGTGTCGGCGCTCTCGTTGCCCGCGGCGAATGTCGTGGTTGAGCACGGGATCCCACTCGCCGTCTACTGGATCCAGGCAGCCACCGCGCTCGCCGCCTACTACCACTACTTCCACGGCTACGAGTAGCTCCACTACTACAGAAATAGGCTTATATGCCGGTCCATCACTGTCGATTTCTTACGAGCCGGCACGGTTCGTATCATGGACTGGTACTAAAAGGCCATTCAAAAAGAATCGGCAATGAAAATCCACTATCACTGCCGGCTCTAACTACGAGCATAACTGCCGGTTGGTGGTTAGAGCTGACAGTGATAGTGGATGATAACTTATTTTAAAAAATTCATAATTTTTCATACGAAGTCGGATGGGGACAAACTTTATATTAAAATTGTAGCACTCGATGAGATATACAACTTTGTAGTTGAAAACTTTTTCATTTGATGTCATTTAGATATCCAAATAATCGTTTGAAGTTTCAAACAGAAGCTGTCAAAAGGATTGCATATGCTAATATTATCACTATTACTTATGTGGTGGGATGGTGTGACTTGTGACTTGCGACAGCGCGGCCAAGGGGGTTCCTCGGGTGCAAAAAATATATTTATTTTAAATTTTTTCAGCCCCAAAAAATGGATTCGGCGCCCGACTATCACTGCCGGCTGAAGCCTTCAGCCGGCAGTTATAACCCCTTCATTGCCAGTTCCAAACCGGCAGTGATAGTCGGAGACTATCACTGTCTGTTGCCCACTGCTGGCTCCAAAACCAGCAGTGAAACCCCTTTATGGGCCTCACACATCGCCGGCGACCAAACGTTCGAGGTGAGCCTCCCCGGGCTACGCCCGCTCCGGATCCGTGACCTCCTGTCCTTCCTTGTGGGCGCCATAGGTAGCGAGCATTCTAAGGCCAGCGTCGAGTGGCTGCGAGCACTCTTCAAGCACATCGGCCATGAGAAACCGACGAAGGTGTTGGCGCGGAATTGGGTAACAACTCGCCAACACGGGTCCATCAAGGATACTTATCGCTTTTCGCAGTGACGCGCGACTTGTTTACAAGCAAACAAGCAAAGGTTTCGACCGGCAACCTTGGGGATTGTCGCCCGGATGATTTACGAGCAAATCGACAAAGAACTACCACCCGAACCATAGGGATTCGAAGTAGCAGCGAAGAACTAACCCTAAATTGCAGGAAAGTAAAGGAAAAACGAAAAATAGATGCGATTAAATGATAGATATGCAATCGGCCTCCACCCCTCGACTATTTATAAGGGGGGTATGGTCTTGACCCTAGGGAATCGAAGTAGGACTCTATTCCAACCCCAAACACGCCCTGTTCGGCCAAAATCGCAAAAGAGATCCGAACAAATCCACGAATCCACTTCGATTTAGTTTTGGACTGAACACGGGATGGTCCGGTGAGAACAAACTCTAGAACACCGGACCATCCGGTGAGTTCACTCGGCTAAAACTCTAAGACTCGTTATTACACACACCGGATATTTCAACGTCACATTTATACTCACCGGAGTATGTCACCGAACCAATATTTACATAGAGCAAATTTTTTGCAAAGTTTTCAGTTTGAACGCACCGAACGATCCGGCGATCATCAAAGACCTCACCGGATAATTTTCACCAGAGAACATTTTTTCAGCTAAGAATCTTCTTCTTCTCACCGGATAGTCCGGTGATACCCCAGAATCTCCACCGGATCATTTTTTCCAGAGAGCAAGTTTTTGGCGCAAATTGACCTTCTACACACCGGATAGTCTGGTATTTTCACTAGATCATTCGCTGGACTATTTTATACAGAGAGCATGATTCGTTGTACCAAATTCTCATCCCATTCTCCGGATAGTCCGGCGTTCAATGAGCCCCTCACCGGACTATTTTTTCCAGAAAGTATGTCTTCTGGCTGAAATCGAACTACAAGCACCGGATAGTCCGACGATGACACGGCATTGATCACCGGACTATCCGGTGTATAAAAAAAATCTGGCCATGCCATTTTTTGCTATCAACAGAAGGTTATCATGAACATGCTCGATCTGCTGGAAGCCACCGCGCTGCAAGCAATGCAGCAGCACCTGGACGTGTTCACGGCGGGACCGATGGTCGCTCGCCTGCGACAAACTGATGCAACTGAAGAAGATCGAGTATGCCACCTGTACAAGCACGACGACGAGGGCTACGTGCATGGAGTGGCTCAACACGCAGCCAGACAGGTCAGTGGTCTACATCTCACATGGGAGCATGCTGACTTACGACATGCAGCAGGTGGAAGAGATGTCGCGAGGTCTGCGCGAGTGTGTGCGGCCATACCTGTGGGTGGTTCGGAAGGACGGGCGCGACGAAGAGGTGGAGCCTGGAGTGTTGCTTGCTGGTGGACAATGGCAGCTCGGAGTAGTCTTGCAACTTGGGCTGGCCCGGCCCAAATATTGTGTCGTGCTTAGGTCTAGGGTCTTGGCACGGTGGGTGGCACAATCCGGCCCAAATATTGGGCTGTGGCTGGGCTAGCACAGCACAAAAATGACACGTAGGCATGGAAAAGGCCTTCAACACGGGAACAGCTCGACGGCACGTACAGAGCCTATCAACATAAACAGCTCGTCGCTCATATTTGAATGCGTACCAACATCGCTCTCATGCTGTCATCCATGCATGAGCATGCATATACGCATGCAACTAAGTGAAAGCAAAAGGATTGGGTACATGTAGAGGCTAGGTGCATGCAATGCAACTATGCCACTTCCTTTCACTTGCAGCATCCCAATATGATGAGCCTATATACTAGCAGTGCTAACATGATTAAAGACGGATGGGCCTGTATGCTAGCAAGGACTAGGAGCCCACAGAAACTCGATAGCAGCACCAACTAGAGGACCCAGAGATCACGAATACTATGGCCAATCTCGAGCTCGAAGACAAGGAATAATTATCTTTGTAATAGTATATTATACTCTTTTTCTTACCGGAAGAAACCTCACACTGGGGTGTAAGGTTTTTAACGAGGCAATGTACTAGCATGTATTTGCAATTAATAAAGTTCATGTTCCCCAATTACATCTTTTTCCCCAAATTATTCCTTTTTGAAAGTGCATCTAGCCCTTATATGTGATTTTGGTAATTAATAACAATACCTATGGACTAACAATAGTGTTGAGTTTGTTAGTAGGTTGTTCTATAGATAATGCATTGAGAGACATGCATAAGTTCTAGGTGAATGGGAGATTGAAAATGCATCAAGATGAATGAGCTCTTAAGTGATGTTCGGGTAAGTGATGATAATACTTATGGACTAACAATTATGTTAAGAATTGTTATTATGTTATTCCATAGGAGATGCATAAGTGATGAATCATGGATTTCCTGAGAAATGCCATGAGAACAAAAGAAATGCATCGTTATCATCGATATCTTAGTGATGCTCATAAGGAGAAGGAAAATCTCAATAAAATTGGCAATAAACTTGAAGACTAAGTTACTTATGGAGATCAAGTAACTAAAGGTATGACATTATCAATAGAGTTTTATGGACTAACCCGTGTGCTATGTGCTTAAGAATGAGTGGGGTTATGTTCTATATGAAGATTGAGAATATGCATAAAGGCTAGTAAGTTATGTGTGGATATCAAGTAACTTAAGGTACAAAAGTTGTCAATTAGGTTTTATGGACTAACCCATGTGTTTTGTGCTTGAGAGTGGGTTGGGGCTAGGATCCATAAGAAGGCATAAGTTGAATTGAAATCATATATGACAAGAGTGAAGAAAAAGAGTGAACTTCATATTTGATAAAATGAATTCCTTGGAGATGTCGAATACAAAATGGTTTTCTATGGTAAGACGGTGAAGGGCAAGCAAGACTCGGCTGCGATGGACCATCCAGTGGTGAAGGGCAAGTAAATGGCTTGGCGCTAAAGGACCAAGGCGGTGGTGAAGAGCGAGTGAAGGCTTTACGCTAATGGACCATGTGAGACCACGAGAATTTATGAGTGATTCACATCAATCATATGAAGAATCAAGAAGAGATGGAGTGAAAAATATATGAAAGTTGGCAACCCTCACGGTTTGAATGAAAGAAGCGATACTTGAAAGTTATTCAAATGCTCAAAGTGGTTCAAACGAGTTTTACATTTGAATTTGAGTATAGGTATGTCGCACTATTAAGAGGGATGCAATGTAGAGCTAATTGTCGTGTCTCAGTGCTCAAGAGTTTCTAACCAAACCCAAGTGAGAGTTCTTTTTAGAAATTCCGGTGCGAAAAGTGTGGAAGCGTACGAATTTGGTCCAATATGGTTGAGGTCATGAATTCAGTTGGGATGTGTAGCCCTCTGAATAAGCTTGCCATAGAGTCCATCAAAATTGGACTTCGGGATCAAAAGTTATCGCCGTTTTCAGGGGGTCGGCCGTGCTAAACTCGGATACTCCGGGTTGTTTGCAGTCTTCGGGTGAGGTTGCGAGCTGAGTGGTTTGGTACGGCCTTTTTGGTTTACCCAGATACTCTGGATTGACCCGGATACTCTGGGTTCTGGATACTTTGGGAGAGATTCCGAGATGGGGTCTCGGTTTGGGCTTTTTTAGTTTAACTCGAGACTCCTTGTTGACCTGGAGATTCTGGGTCAGTAAAAAAAATGTTGTAACAGCTAGTTTTTAGGGGTTGGGTATTTATACCCCCTCACCTCCATCCTTTGGAGCTGCTGCAAGGGCACGAAAGAGAACACATTTATAGTCAAAAGAACTCCTTCCCACTCTATTTTAGTGAGAGATTTGAGAAGAAAAGTGAGTTGGGTTGAGATATTGAAAGATTGGGTGCAAGTGAGCTAAAATCCATTCTTGAGCACTCGAGTTCATCGGCGAGAAGTTTGCAAAGCGTTTGTTACTCTTGGAGCTTTGAGCTCCTAGGCGGCTTGGCGTCACCGGCGAGCACCCAAGGTTGTGGTGTGCCGTGAGAAGTTTATGAAGGCTTCGATTTCGCCTCTGCAAGGGAAGAAATCAAGAGTGGAAGCCAAGCTCAAGTGTGACCGAGCTTGGAGAGAAAAATGGTTGAGGGAGACCCGACTCAAGTGTGACCGATCCACTCAACAGAGACGTAGGAACCTCTAGAGAAGGTGTCCGAACTTCGGGAAATAAATCACGTGTCTCCTCTCTTATTTTCATGTTCTTGTGTTCCTGCTTAATATTTGTGCATTTTGCTTGATCTACTTGCTCCTGTAAAATTGATTATAGGTTCTTCGTGGATCTACTTGGAATCATCACTTGGAACACATGACTTCATTTGGTTTGAGCTAGAACTCTTTAGCCGTACTTTAATTTCAATTTTGAGCACATTCTATACAGAACCCGGAGGTTCCGGATTTAACCCGGAGATTCCGGATATTGTACAATCTGCTCTCAACCTAGATACTCCGGGTTGACCCTGATACTCTGGTGAACAGTGTTTTTAAGGTTTTTCAATTAATATTTTCTTGCATATCTTTTGTAAGAATTGAATAATTTTTGTCACCCGAGGATTGTAATTTTCACACTTATTTAGGGTGATTGTGCACTAGTTGAGCCTAGCATATTTAGGATTTTAACTTGTGAAAAATCTGTTAGTTTATTTTCCGTTGCAAGTTTAGGCCAACGGTAAAAAGGGATGAATTTTTGCAAAAATATCTATTCACCCCCCCTCTATGCGACATCATTGTCCTTTCACTTTTCCCCTACTCTTAGCATTGTCTTTATTTATTCATTTTCATTTGCATCCACTTTCCTGTGCTTATCCAATTATATTATCCGGTCTTGTCCATCTGCTGACTGTTGCTATGCGGTAGTACTACTGTGCTACATTATCCACTACTGCTACGAGCGTGCAAGTTGAAATTGAGAGGGAAAAGGCTACAAAGAACTAGCAGTGCACTTCGCATGGGTCAAGAAAGCTAACATCGACTTGCCGAAAGCAACCAGCATACGTGTTGTGCGAACCATGTGGTGACCAGACGAGAGTGTCGTGGCTGGGCTGACACGGCATGGTGGTGGCACGGTGTGCCATGGGCCATGCTTGGGCCTGGCTATAAGCTTACCGTGTTGGCATGGCATGGCTCGGCGGGCTGAGCGGACCGAGCCTG
The DNA here is from genome assembly GCF_958298935.1 of Phragmites australis. Classification (NCBI taxonomy): domain Eukaryota; kingdom Viridiplantae; phylum Streptophyta; class Magnoliopsida; order Poales; family Poaceae; genus Phragmites; species Phragmites australis. The sequence continues at coordinate 1,768,125 of NC_084932.1, read as the reverse complement.
CTCGGCACGAGGCACGAAGGGGCCATGCTGTGCCAGCCCGGCACGGCCCAAGTCCCAGGACTAGCTCAAAGGAGCAAGGGATGGTCTTGGAGTGGTAAGACCAGCTATAGGTGCTCTCTCACTCGTTGGTGGGGTGCTTCATGACGCACTTCGGGTGGAATTCTATGCTAGAAGCTACGGCACTAGGCATTTACCATTTAGAGTTGATATAATTGTTTATCTAGCATCTATATGGCATGTCAAGCTAATATAAAGCTCAATCTCGTAAATATCCATTAATTGATCCACATTTGATTTTAATTGAAACTTGAGATTCTTGGTACTTCTTTAGTGATCTATTTAATCTCAAGATTTTAATTTGACTCATTTTCTCATTCGGATCAAATCAACTATGACTTTTTTTATGTGTTTACTTGAAATAGTTGACTCAGTGAAGAATGCATTTGAAGTATGGTGCTTAATTTCTAAATCTTCTTCACATGCTTCTTTGAAAGAATGTTGATCTATGCCTTGTTGCAATTACCAACTTGAAATATCTCCATATACCATTGTTTTCTTACAATTGGTAGAATACAAATGGTAATCCTTGTTGATCATCTTTGTTTCAATTTTTTCTTCTAGTGACTTCTTTCTTTGTGAAAGACTTCCTTTTACTCTAAAAGGCAAAGAAATGGGTCTTTGTAAACTTGTTATCTCAATGCTTGAATCATTACCCATATACTTGCTTGAGATACGTTTTTGAGCATATTTGTAACTTATTCATTTCTCTATATGCTCAATATCTTCACTTCATTCATTTATTGAACTTTGTGAATGATCATTTGTTGATCTTTTGTCTTAGATATAATTTGGACAATATTTTGATTTTGTGCCTTTCTTTGGTATCTTCATGTCCTATATGCTATATTTGTCCAAATTGTATCTTTATTGGATCTTGAAAATGGTAAGAACACTTGCTAAATTTAATTATTAATATCTATAGCATGTTTGTTTTCTTTGATCCAACATATATAGTAAGCCTCTCTCAAGATCTCTAAATGGTTAAAAGGTGCATATAATTTTTATTTGACTTTAATTGATATATAGTTTCAATGCTTTCAATCTATCAATTGTTACGAATTTTAATTGGTATCAATTTCTTGTTAGTATGCACCATTTATCGAGGAGTTTACTCTATGTGGTCCGTTTTTGCTAACTTTTTTGGACCCAATGAGTTTAAGGACTATATTGTACTTAAATGAGTTTTAGGTACAATAGAGAAGCATTGGAAGCTTGGGTTAATTATAATAAAGGTTCTTCCAAGTAGAAGATCATTTCAATTGGATTTTCATGAAAGAGGTCTCTATCTTAATTGGTATTTATAAAGAAGATTGTCTTCTTCAATTTCAATTGGAATCAAAAGGAAGGGTCATATCAAAGTAATGCCAAGTAAGGATGAACAAGTCACCGAGATTAGGGAACTTGTTCTAAATTAATACAACATATACAAGATTCAACTTTGCATCATAGCATGAATATAACTTGCTTAAATTTGTCTTTCATACAAGTGCCTAAAAACCTCGGTATTGCGAGCAATTTGAAGTAGTATATTTTTGTGAGAACTCTGTAATCATGTTTATGATTCATCTAATCCCAAATATGCAAAAGAATTCATATCAATTGCTTGAGTTGCTCTTATATGCAATATTGATGAAAATAGCAAAATCTTTGCTTGAGATTTATTGTTTTCAAAGTGGACTATTAGAGGACAACTTTGAATGACTTTATTGAACATGTAAGCTTATGAGATGTTGATATTTTGTGATAAATGAGATATTCGTTAGAATATCAACTATTTTGCTATATTCAACTTGAAGCCTAATCCAAAACACAAGTGCATTCTCTTGAAGGTATCAAATTGATATGTTTTGGATATTAATTTTGGACTCATACTTGACTTGCCTTTAATTGAATTTGTTTCAATTGGAATCTTTTTGAATTGGTATGCCTTGGATTTTCAATTGGTATCTCCTGTAGATATTCAATTGATATCTTTTTGGAATTTTAAATTGGTATCTTTTGCAATTCTATTTAATATATTTTTAAATTGGTATCTCTTTGAAATCTCATTTGACATATCTTTAAACCCCTTTGACCTATTGTATAGCATGATATCCTCACATAGTTCATAATTGGATAAGTGTATTCGGTTTCGCTCAAATTATGAGAAATGCACATATCATGGGGAGCTCATATCACACATAGTCATGCACTAGCTTCCGATGATTCCTTTGTGGGATACGGCTAATGTGCTTTGAAAGAAAATTTCTCTTTTTTAGCAAGTCATCCATAATTCCTTCCAATTTGATGTCAATTGGGGAAGAATTCGTTTCGATGATTCCATTTTAGCATTGATGTCAATTGGAGGAGAATTTGGACTAGATGCTATATTTTGTAAGAGGGCTTTGCTTATGGGGGAGAATTTGTAATAGATGTCAATTGGGGGAGTTTCAAAAGCAAAACCATGCAACTCATTTTTTTTTGGAAGTTGTTTTGCTTTGCATTACATATTCACTTTTGATATATACATTGTCATGCTTGCTTCATATGTATAAAGGAAACTCCATCTAAAATTTGAGATAGACCATATATGCAATGATATTCAAGATTCATTCACACATGCATAGATTGTGAGCAAGTTTACTATATACATATATTGGTTTTTACTAATATCAAAAACTTTGTAGTGTTTGATGCTAGTAAAGCTAGTTTTGGTAACCTCAAATATCTTTGTGATATTTGATATTTCCAAAACTTGTTCTTAATATACATTTTATTTTCAGATTAGATGTATAGTAAAAACTTTAAATTTTAAAATATAACCATCTAGTGAGATTGTCATCAATTACCAAAATATGGGAGATTGAAAGTGTATCTAGCCCTTAAGTGTGGTTTTGATAATTAATGACAATACCTATGGACTAATAATATTGTTGAGAATTGTTAGTAGGTTGTTCCATAGGTGATACATTGAGAAGAGATATGCATCAAGATGAATGAACTCTAAGTGATGCTCGGGTAAGTAATGATGATACCTATAGACTAATAATATTGTTAAGAATTGTTAGTAAGTTGTTCCATAGGTGATGCATGGACAAGAGATATGTATCAAGATGAATGAGCTCTAAGTGATGCTCGGGTAAGTGATGAAAATATCTATGGACTAAAAATTATGTTGAGAGTTGTTATTAGGATTATTCAATAGGAGATGCATAAGAAATGAAGCATGGATTCGTTGAAGAATGCCATGAGATCGAAAGAAATGCATCGTTGTCATTGAGCTCTTAGTGATGCTCATGAAATAAATGAGAAGTTAAAGAAAATTAACAATAAGAAAAAAGACTAAGTTACTTGTGGAGATCAAGTAACTAAAGGTATGATATTGTCAATTAGGTTTTATGGACTAACTCATGTGCTTTGTTCTTGAGGGTGAGTTGGGGTTAGGTTCCATAAGAAGGCATGAGTTGAATTGAGATATTCAATATGCCAAGTCAGAAAAGCAAGATCAAGACAAGCTCAGCGGAAAACTATGTGCTTGATTATTGTGGTTCATTCCTAAGTGGTGAACCGAATGAAAATGATGAAAAGAGAGAAATCTTCCATGCTTGGTGCATGGGAAGCAATAAAGTAAACTTCATCAAGTTTTCAGAAGATCAAGTGAAGATCAAAATGGATACGAGGATGATCATCGTCATTAAGAGAAGAGGAGTTGATGATGAGCCTTGAAGAGCTATGAGAAGTATCGTGGCTTGCATGATGTGTTCGTCAAGTGCAACGAGATTGCTTAAGGCAAAGATATAACTAGAATAGGTTTTTCTAGTTTTGTCGATCTCAAGGAGTTTGGTGGGAGACCAGGTTATAGGATCGATAGCCGTACTATCAAGAGAGACTGCCACAAGCGTTGCTCGATTGTTGTGTCGAGTCCTCAAACCATGTGCTTAGTGTGGGATCGGATTGTGTTGAGAGTTCGCTTTAGAAGTCTGGTGCCGAAAGGGTGGAAGTGTCTGAATCGGTCTTCAAAGTGTTCCTATCTTTGATCAAAAGTGTTTGAGATCATGAATTCAGTAGGGATGTGTAGCCCTCTGAATAATCTTTCTGTAGAATCCAAAATCGTCAAAATTGGACTTCGGAACCAAAACTTATCGTTGTTTTCAGAGTGTCAACTGTGCTGAAATCGAAAGTTCTGATGTGTAAGGTCGGAAGTTCTGATGTCAGTCAAAAATTCTGATGTTTTAGGAATCTGGGCTCTCGGGTTTGGATAAAGTTTAATCGGAAGTTTTGATGTGTGAGTCGGAAGTTCCGATGTTGTTTGGACTGGTCCAAACATTTCTTTGGGGTTCTCGGGTCCGGATGGATTTTTGGATCGGAAGTTTCGATCTAAGCATCGAAAGTTCCGATGTGGTTTTTCTTAGATTTAGGTTGGTCCGTGTAGATCAAATCTGTTGTTTCGAACTGATCAGAAGTTCCGATATGGATATTGTCGGTGTATCAAGTAAAGGGGTACCCCGGCTAACATGCCCCATGAAGGGTGCAAACAGCCAGGGGATCATCTCCTAAAAACGCTAATCGGTCGATGAGCTACCCCGACCAGTGCAAGGCCTCCAGCGACCAATCTCACTACGCCTTCACACAAACCCATGACCAGCCCCCCTGGTCGCAAGACTGGATTGGACACTCGCCCGACGCTTCTCTTCACAAGGCACCGACCCCGACGGATAAGGTCGTGGGCGGTGCAAGGGGGCGTTGCCCCATCCCGTAGTAATAAAGGCTACGGAGTGAGACTCTACAGATGGGATGTTGTCAGCCATCCGGCAGGGCAAGTGGACGGGGACGGCGCAAGAGGCAACTGGACGAGGACGGTGCAGAGGCAAATGGACGGGGACGGCGCGGAGAGGCAAACGGACGGGGACAGTGCAGAAGGGCACCGTTCCATCTCGTCGCATTAAATGCAGCAAGATAAGGCTCTACGGGCTAAGCAAAGACGGCGCGCAGCAGCACGATATACAATGCCGTCAGAGCAAGTTGCATGTTTGGTACTCCGTAATGATGATTTGAGTTAGATATTAGAATGAGCAGAGGCCATCTGTATAGAGCCCGCATGTAAGTTCTCCCTCTCCCTACTATATAAAGGGATGAGGACCCTGTCTGTAACTAAGATAGATTAATTCTAGCAAACTGCTAAAACACCGTTGTAACCAAGTGAGATCTACTATAACACAAAACATAGGACGTAGGGTTGTTATCCTCCGGGAGACCCGAACCTGTATAACCCCTGGTGTCCCCGAATCCTTCATTGACACACAGACACACTCAATCCCTGAAACACCGTTCACGCACCCACTGTCCGACATACCCCGGAATCACTATCAGGGATTTACCCTCGACAGATATCGGAACATCCAATGTGTGCTGGGAATAGGTTGTAACGGCTAGTTTTCGACCGTTGGTTTCTTGAGATCGAAAGTTCCGATCTAGAGGATCATATGTTCCGATCTGTGCAATCTGAGTCCAACGGCTAGTTTTTCATAGTGGGGTATTTATACCCCTTAGTCTTATTTCGTGGGGCTGGTTGCTTAGAGGGCTTTGTGCTGCTCTTGTGAGATTTTTTGAACTTGGTGTTCCACCTTGAGTGCTTCCCTTCCCTCTTTAACAAGATTTGGTGAAAATCAAGGTGGCGTAGTGAGTAGAGAGGTGTGAGAGGGTGTGGTGCTTTGATAACCCACAGATTACCGCATAGGTTGCATGTGTTTGAGCACTCAGTGTTGATCGTGTGTGAGTTTGGGAGTTTGTTACTCTTGGAGACCACTGTCTCCTAGATAGCTCAGTGATGGATGGCCGGCGATCTCCTCAAGTGAAGATTGTGAGGAGGCCTGGAAGTGGTTGCGGAACTCACCATCTCTAGAGTGGAGGAAGAGTTGACCATAGTAGAGGCGAGGAGTGCATGTGTGCATTCTTGTGAGAAAAAGGGTTGAAAAAGACCCGGCTCAAGTGTGACCGAGTTTGCTCAATGAAGACGTAGGATATCGGTGGTGTCAGAGGGTGAACTCCTCAAGCGGGTATTCGGAGGGACCCCCTTTGAGATTCGGCTAGGGGGATGATTCTGAATCCGCTTCGTAGATGAAATTAATGGGAGTAAATGAGATGCAGGTGGAGGTGGAATGATCGGATGCAGGAAGTAGTAAATGCTTAGGGGATTTTTAGATAGGTTCGGGCCGCACTGAGCATAACACCCTACTCCTGTGTGTATGCTATAAATGTTCTGAGAATGTTTCTCTGAGTATCTGCTGGGTTACAAGAGTATTTGTCTGGTCTAGAGCTTCGGTGATCGTCAAGGCTTCTAGACTTGTCCTCTGCTGAACTTGACTTCCACTTCTACTCCACTTAACCCCCATTCTCCGGGGAGCCCGCCCCGCTTATATACCCGCCGGGGCGGTAGCGTGCCCAGAAAGGATGGCACGAGTTCCGAGGCGTCATAAATGGAAAGCAACCATCATGGGCTGCTACGCGAGGTAACAGGGAGGGTTGAAAATGCGTCCCCGTCCGGTCTTGTTCGTCATCATGCCGTTTTTCAACGGGCGCCGCAGGGAGGGCCCACCGGGCAGCCACTGAGCAACCCAGCGCGCCCGCCTGGTCAGAGCAGGCCTGACACAGCAGGGCGGCAGGCGGGGCACCTCGAGCTCTGCGACGTTATCTCGATGGGACCCGTGTATTAAATGTCCCCACGCCTCCCTGCCAGGCCGTGGCAGGGGATGACAGCAAGTGTGGGGGGAGCAGTTGGAAGTGACAGGCCACGCGCCCTCTTAAATGCAGTATCGGGCCTCTCACTAGTTGACACCTCACCGCTGGGCCCTTATGGGGGCCACCGGCGCAGGACTTCTCGGGCCCTCGGGGAACTGTGAGTGCTCGGGGGCTACTGTTCGCAGCCCCGAGCACTCTCTCCCGGATATGCCCTCTCTTGGTCCTCAGGGAACCGAGTGCTCAGGGGCCACTCGCGGCCCCGAGCACTCTCTCCCGGAACTAACTGTTCGGGTCCTCGGGGAATCGAGTGCTCGGGGGCCACTGTTCACAGCCCCAAGCACTCTCTCTCGAAACTTGGCTTTTCTTTATCATCGGGAAACTTGGGTGCTCGAGGGCCACTGCTCGCAGCCTCGAGCACCCTCTTCCCGGCACTTGGTCTTCTCTGGTTATCGGGGAACTCGGGTACTGGAGGACCACTGTTCATGGCCCCGAGCATCCTCTCCCGGAACTTGGTCTTCTCGAACCTCGGAAAGATAATCCCCGAGGGAGGGCGCCACGTGGCACTCTGCTGTTCTGGCTTCGGGACTCGGGGACCCCTGTTTCCTGTGTCACTGACAGGTGGATATCTGAACTTCGGTAACAAATCATTACTCTCCGTATTTCCTTACTCTTGTGTATTACTTTGATATCTATGCTTGTACACTTGTTTGTATGTGCAGAGAGTTAATTTCGTGATTCTGATATCTATTGTTTTGAGCTAATCGGAACTTTCGATTTTAGAAATCGGAACATCCAATGAATAGTAAAATCGACCTTTTGATGAACAGTACCGGAACTTTTGATGAACAGTGATTTCATAATTTCATATTAGAGTTATCTTGCTTGATTTGAATAATCTTTGTCTCACCCTAGGATTGTAAGCTTCATATTGGTTTAGGGTATTTGTACACTAGTTGAGCCTAGTATATTTAGATTTTTCACTTGTAAAAAATCCATTAGTTTATTTTCGCTGTAAGTTTAGATCAAATAGTAAAAGGCGTGAAGTTTTGTTAAAACGTCTATTCACCCCCATTTAGGCAACATCATTGTCCTTTCAGGATGTTCGCTCCATACTGTGAAGTCCATTAAAGGCCTTTCCAACAGTTTCTTCTGCAGACTTAGGATAGGTATGCACTGATAACTTTCTGAATCGCTGCATACTTCAGGACAACATGAGCAATGGTAATCTCGGCACTACCACCTCTAAAGTCTTCAATCTCAAAGGTTAGAAGAGTTGTTAAACATGCCATGTAAGTACTCAAACTAATTAAAGAGTCATCTATGCGCTGCTTAAATAAAAAGGAAACCAGATAAGGAGAAAGAATCCACCATTAAGAATAATCTGAATTCATTGTAAAAAGACCACAACATGACATTAAACACCCACCCATACCAGCAGTTTTTCCAAGCCAGAAGCACATTGCAGATATTCACACATCAATGCCCTCTGTGAACAATTAGCCATTTGAATACTCAACCAAACTTTCTTCAAACTTTTCATCTAGAATTGATTCTGTGTAGACAAGCACAATTTAATAAAAAAGAACATACACAACATACTAGATATTGAAATGGTACCCTTACCTCAATTTTATGACATGGCAACTACAAATATCAAAATTTCTGCAGTAGAAAGGTGTCTTTGACCGTGACCAACACAAACTTCTCTCTAGGTCAAAGACTCATAACAATACAATCATGTGCAGTCTTAGTCCAAACTCAACAGTCAAATTTCTCACTCTGCATCTCCAGATCTGCAAATGCTCAAGGCTTTCGGAGGACTATAACTTTACATCTTTCGGGTGGTAGAGTCTACCAACAGATGAAGCCGGCTTTCAATCTACTTAGTATGTACTAAAAAGTTAGAAACTAATGTCCTAATCGGGAGACTACTACTTACAAAAAGCAGACTCTTTATTACAATATCATAACTGTTGGTACAACAAAACTCACACTTTTCTTAGTTGCTATGTATCTCTTCTAAAGGCCTTCTCATGATCATACCTAAGAATCACACTCGTGGTACCTCACTCTTCTTCATGGTACTATCTTACTTCATGGTGTGGTATATTATATGGGAGGGGTTGCACCCCTATTTATAGGATTACAACACTGATGGATGCATGAAAAATGCCATCATCCTAACCATCCTACTAGAAATACTATATTCTAGAGTTATATACAAAATTATTCAAGTTTTAGATATTTTCTTACTTCACCACAAAGAAATTTCTCTACCATCTTCCTTGGTAAATATCCTTGTAGTCATAAAAACTCTCAAGAATTCTAGAATGTTCCAATTTTATCATGACAAAATACTTGCCATTTTCTAGGACCCTCCATGCAAACATCTTCGTCTCTTGTAATACCCATAAATCTTCCAGAGTATTCCAATTTGACCATGGCAAAATACTCCTTGCAAATATCTTCACCATGCTCTTTCCAAAAAAAATTAGAATACTCCATCTAGTATGATTTGCATTTTCTCAACATTTTCCTAGAAATTTAGCTATTATTTAGTGGTTTTGCTTCTTCATTTCGATTCAACTCAACTCAAAATTTAGGATTAAACCTGAATTGTTACAGGCAACCTTATATAGCTTTACACAAGTTTCAACACCCACTGAAATGAAATACTCCATCTGTCCACGAATGTAGAGTGTATCTTGTTTTGAAAAAAGCCAAACTCTATAAGTTTTCATTGGCAATTAGTCAAATTCTATTTATTTTAGTATACAAAAGTTGTTTCAATAGATATGTATTTCAAAGTACTTTTAATATGATATTGATTTTGTAGCAATTGACAACATATTGTAAGAAAAATTAATGGTCAAAGTTTACTTTTGATGACAACAATATACGCCCTACATTTATAGACGGAGGGAGTATTCCATGGCAGAGTACTCAAGTTTCACCATTTCAAGCGGATTTCCAATCGGCATTGTATGATACAATAAATATTAGATGCAGTGGTCAGTAGTTACAATATTCCATTAAAAAATTCACACTAGCCATGAGGCAACTGACAAACAAATAACCCGGTATTACAACCTTTACAAACCCTTCACATTGTACTCGATTGGTACAATGTCTTTGGTTGATTTTTTTTCACAGCGGAGGCTCACACGCACACAATTGCAAAGGAGTTGAGTGAGCGCCTCCGGGGGTGGGCGTCGGGGCTCGAACCTGGATCGCCCACCTGGGAGCTATCTCAAGGAACCACTCGGTTCGGTAGCCCCCTTATGTCTTTGGTTCATTAATGCATGTTTCTTCTAGTTGTTCAAACTTCAAACACCATCATCATGTTTGCACTTCATGCCAAACTAACGATTAATATTCAATTTAGAACAAAGAGACTTTCTTTGTTCTTCTATAAGATTCAAGCCCCCCCCCCCTTAATCACCCATGGAGACAAGATCTTCAACCTAACATAATCAACACTGGCAACTAAGGAAGGATGTTTCACCCTGCAAAAGAATATTCTAATTAAATTTATCAAGCATAAGTTTAGTGAAAATACAGTATGATGCTCATTCGCTAAAAAAGTTACACAAATACATTTATATTCTCAAACAAAGAAATGGTTATAACAGTTACAGCATCAACAGTTGTAAATGTAGCTCCCCACGCTGCTATGGAGGAGGGGCATGGGCTAGAGGAGGAGCAAGAGGAGGCATTCGGGCATAATTTCTTCAACGGTATCCCAGCCTCAGGCAAGACCGTCACGGGTTTGCCAGAGATGAGGAGTTTTTATATATATTTTTCTATTAAATATTTAAATAAATAGACTCATGTTGGTAAGATTTGCAAAAATAGACGCCTACCGCTATCTGAAAAGGCTGCAGCCCTTTCATAGGACGGTAAGGATGTCACGATGGCATCGTCACCCCTTACCACCCTCCCTCTCAGATGGTGGGTGGGGCCCACCCCAGCGCCCACCGCCCTAACCGCTCTCTCAGAGGACGGTTAGGGACCTCCCCCGTGCTCGACACCCTTACCACCCTCTCAGAGGGCGGTTATCCCCCTTACCCCCTCTCAGAGGGCCGTTAGGGGCCACCCCCACTCGCCCTCCACCCCTATATAAAGGCCAAAATTCAGGGAAAAACTTTATTTTAATCTGGAAAAAAAGAAAGAAAGAGGAGAGGAGAGGAGAGGAGGGAGAGAAGAGAAGAGGAGAGGAGAGTAAAGGGAGGCAGCGCGGCGAAGTCTTACTGTTTTTATCTGCGGATTTTGGATCTCGCTTTATGGTAATTTTTTTATACTTATATTTTTATTAGTAATTAAAGTACCACTAGATCTAGAGTTTAGCGGTATAACATTAGTTATATTAGATACGACCTAGGGTTTAGAAATGTAGGATATGCTGTATTTTGTAGTATATTGTAATATTAATTACGACATGGTAGGATAGCCATCAAATGCATAGTAGTATTTAGAGTATGGTAATTTTAAATATCTAGATTTTACAGAATAATGATGTAAGTAATAATTATACCTAATATGAAACTTTATTAAATAGACAGAGGATTAATTAGTTTAATTTGGTTAGTTTGCTTAGGGGCAATATTAAATAACCCTATTGTTAGGTGATCATCGGTGTTGGTAATTTTGTTAGAGTTTCGATAATCAGAAATATAGTTTTTCGGTATTAACATTGGATATATTTTTGGATGTTTCCACGGATGTCAGATAAATTATATTTTCAGATATATTATGGTGAAGGTCAAATTAGTTATGGTCCTAGCAGTGTAGATCTCTCTGGATTTCTGTATGTCGTTAAGGGACTTAGTAGAGCCAATGAGAGGACCATAGTGGGCGTGTGCAAGTGGCTGATGCACCATTTTTAACTGGATCCCCAGCAACATGAGCTTAAGCTGAGAGTTGTGCTAAGCTTTGCTAATCAAGGGTACTTTGGGAGCTCGTCCCGATCAATGCGACATCTACTTGGAGGCAGTATGTAGATATATCATGTGACCGTGGTCTCCCTCTTGTGCTGTTAGCTGATGCGTACTAGAAGGATCCAACAGAGTTTATCTCTGTGGAAGCAGTAGCAGGAACAAGTCAGGCAGTGGTGGATGAAGCAGACCCGGCAAATGTCAGGGACGAGCAAGATGTTGGGGATATACGTGAGATGCAACCGAGGGGTGTAGCCAATGAGGAGGAGCACATCCCTAGCATAATTGAAGAGATGGAGATAGAGGATCAAAAGCTGGAGGAAGCCATTACCGATGAGGATTCATCCGACGAGGAGGAAAATGCTCCTGTTCCTGCAGAGTGAAGGAATCAGGAATTTTCGAAGCTAGTGGTCAGTGAGGCTAGTCGAACACCGTGGGAATATCATGAGAACGAGGTGTCCCAGGGTGCGATGTACCCTAGTAAGGAGGCTGTTATTGATGCAGTTAAATTCTGGTCATTGTCTCTTCGGAGACAGTTCAAGGTTGTGAAGTCGAGTAAAAGGGAGTATGACGTCAAGTATTTGGTGCCTGATTGTCCTTGGCGAGTGCACGTATTTAGAGGGAAGTGGGTTGACTACTAGGAGTGCTTAATAGCCAGGGAGCATAATTGTTACATTGAGGAAATAGAGTTCTCCCACCGGAACCTGTCATCTGTTTTTGTTGCCAATGTTATGTATGGGGAGATTGTGGATAACCTGAAGTATGAGCCACGATCAATAATCTGTGCTATTGAGGAAAGGTTTCAGTACACAATAAACTAAGCCGAGGTATGGAAGGCGAAACAAAAGGCTATTGAGATGAGATTTTGGACATACGAAGATTTATATGACAATCTACTGCGTCAATTAACCACAATATGTGCAAGGAACCCTGGAAGTTACTATGACATCAAGCATTACCCTTCGACTAATGTGAAGTATAGCGGGAAGCGAGTATTGCAGCGTGCTTTCTTTGCATTTGCGGCAACCATCAAAGCATTTAGGCATTGTCGACCCATCATTTGCTTGGATGGGACATTCCTCACAGGGAAGTATAAAGGACAGATATTGTCTGCAATTGGGGTAGACAGGAACAACCAAGTCTTGCCACTAGGGTATGCCTTTGTGGAGAGTGAGAACGGGTACAACTGGTATTGGTTCTTTGAGCGGGTGAAGCATGCTATTGTTCTGGACCGGCCTGATATTTGTTTAATTCATGGTAAACATGCAGGGCTGTTGTAGGCTTTGTTGGATATGCAATATGGCAGTGTTCGATGGTGTGTTACAGTAAAGTGGTCTGACTTGAAGAGCAGGTGGTGCATGAGGTATATGGGTGCAAACTTTTACAGATAATTCAAAAACAAGGACTTGATGAATCTTTTCAAAAATTGTACAGTCACAACCAGCAGAGAAAGTTTAATGCCCTATGGGCAAGACTAGACGAACTAATCATAAAGCAGACATCTGAGTTAGAAGCCATAGGAGATGAACCGATTGCTCTTGGACCACTCCCAACAAATACTCCTCATATAGTAAGGAGGTCAGGGTCAGCTATTAGGAACTTTTCGCAGTGGATACAAAATGAACTAAGAGAGAAATGAGCTTTGATGTACGACATTGGATGGGCAAGGTATGGGATAATGACAATTAATCTTGTTGAGATCTACAACTGGGTCATGCGGGGTATGAGGTCCCTCCCACTTGTTGAAATTGTAGAAGGTATTATGCATGGGACTTGCAGATATTTTATTGATCGCTACGCAGCTGTTTCGAAAGCAATGGAAGATAATCGTATGTTGTATGGATCAATGCTATGTGAGTACATGGAGAAGGCTACAAAGAAGGCACATATGCAACGCGCCAATCAGGAGGGAACTGCGGAGCACAGGTTCAATGTCTTGTGCCGTGATAAGGGTCGTAGGGGTAGCAGACGTGAGCGCTATGTGCAAGAGTGCGTGCTTAGGATTGGAACATGCATCTGTACATGCTAGAAGCCACAATTGCTACATAGGCTGTGTACACACGTCATAGCTGCATGTGGGGAGCACAATATGCTACCCAGGTAATATGTTTCTAAGTACTTTATGAATGATCAGATACTGAATATATGAAACCATAAGCTGTATGGCTACGATATTATTGATACGTTTACAAGTAATTTAAGTCTATCACAAATCTATGTATCAGACTTTGAGAGGATGAAGAATACATCAGGATGTCGACAAATTCGACGGATTCGAAACGATATGGATGAATTCGAGATGGGTTCCAGAGTGAAGCGATGTAACAACTAGTTCAATAATTAAGGGTCGGCAACAGACCCTACTTGCTGGTACTGGTACTGATTAGAAAATGTGGGTAGGTAGAGGTCAGTGCTAACGTCACAAAGTAGTGGCTCTCCAAAAGAAATCCAGCGAATCTTAGATGCACTACTACCTGACAAGTAGATTACCCACTTCACCCGTTGAGTTGCGTGTAGGAAAATATAACTCCATTTGCATACACGTGATATATATTGATTATCTATTCTTTCCTCTGATATTTATTTATCTATTAATTTTTTTATATACTATATAATTTTTACTTAACTTTTAATATAAATAAATACAGTAGAATTATCATGTTTATTGCGTGTATATAAAACTTGGTAGACATCGAGCATCCACGCTCACATAATTTTCACCTTCTTGTGATATCATCCACACACACACTCTCAGCCACACCAAACACTCTCGTCTCTCTATGGCCGACGAGGAACGCCGCCAACAACACAACAGCGGCCACCATGAGGCCCATAAGGGCCACCGCAGCCACCATTTCCTGGTGGTGGCACACGGAATCCAAAGCCACGTGAACCCCGGACGCGCCCTTGTTCACCGTCTCACGCGGCTCAGCGTCGATGGCTCCATCCTCGCCACGCTCTCCGTGCCGATTCATACCCACCGCCGCATGTTCCCCTCACTGGATGGCGCCGAGGAGACCACCGACGGCGTCATCACATACGTCCCCCACTCTGATGGCCTCGACGACGGCTCCACGCCCAAGGACGCCGAGGGCACGGCGCGCAGGCGACGCGCGAGCGCCGAGAGCCTCTCCGCCGTTGTCACCCGCTTCGCGGCCCGTGGCCAGCCGGTGACGTGCATCATCTGCACGATGGTGCTTGGCCCGGTGCTCGACGTCGCACAGGAGCACGATATCCCTCTAGCCTTTTACTGGACCCAGCCGGCTATCGTTCTTGCCGCCTACTACCACTACTTCCATGGCCACGGCGAGCTCATCGCTTCCCATGCCGCCGACCTGGCGTACGAGGTGAGCTTGCCTGGGCTAAGCCGTCCTGTCCGGATACGGGACTTCCCGTCCGTGTTGGTCGACACGACAGGAAGCGAGCTGGCCAAGGCCATCAACGAAATGGTTCGAGAACTGTTCGAGCACAAGAACCAATGGCGGCCTAAGGTGCTCGTGAACACGTTCGACGAGTTGGAGGCGACCGTGCTCGCGGAGGTGAAGCGGCACTTGGACGTGTTTGCCGTTGGTCCCATGGTTGGGTCCTCGACGGAAGCGCGAATCCATCTGTTCAAGCACGACGACGCCGACAAAAAGAGGTACATGGAGTGGCTTGGAGCTCAGCCGGAGATGTCAGTGGTGTACGCCTCGTTTGGGAGCGTATCAAAGTACAGCAAGCAACAGATCGATGAGAGAGTTGCAGGGCTGCGGCAGTGTGGGCGGCCATACCTGTTGGTCGTGCGCAAGGATGGACTCGAGGAGGATGCAGGCCACTGCTTGGAGACTGTCCAAGACCAAGGGATGGTGGTGGAGTGGTGCAACCAATTGGAGGTCCTATCGCACCCAGCCGTGGGGTGCTTCGTCACGCATTGTGGGTGGAACTCAACAATGGAGGCCGTGGTGTCGGGCGTTCCAATTGTTGGTGTCCCAAACATGTTCGACCAGCCAACGAATGCATACTTGGTGGAGGAGGAGTGGGCGATTGGCACGAGAGGGGAGCGTAACAGCGACGGCGTTTTAACTGGCACGGAGTTGGCAAGGTGCATCGAGTTGGTCATGGGTGAAGGTGCCAAAGCAATGGCGGTAAGGGCAAGAGTAAAGGCTTTGAAAGGGATAGCGCAGGAGGTAGCAGATGAAGGCGGGCGTGCTGAGAGAAACCTTCGAGATTTCGTCACAGCAATCTAAGATCGTGATACAGTTGGTGGCGCGAACAATACCGTTCAGCGTGGCAAAATATAATACCCGATAATAATGATAATAATGTGATCTTCTAAACCGTTGCTCGGTTGGATGATTGGAATCGTGGATGCATAGATCTCGTTAAGACGAATCCGTTTTGCTATCTAATGTCGAGTTTTGATACTTAGTGAATTCGTGATGAATCCAATAAATTTAGACCGTTGGTTAATATAAAAACATTAAAGGATAAGGCTTGGTTGTATCGGCTCCTACTCGATCCCAGCTACACTCGCCTCGCCCTCATCTCCTCAGGGCCGATGCCGCCGCCTCCGGCAGCCGCCGCTAGAGTCGTCCCGGCCTCCCTCGTCGCCGCGTGCCTAGTCCCCCGTCGCCGCACGCCCGGCCGTCGATCGCCGGCCGGGGCACCGCCGGTCGGTGGTATGGGGGGAGCTGGGTGTAGGGCATGGTGGGGAGGAGGGAGCAGGGGGGCTGGCTGGCCGGTCCACCCGAGAAGAAGAGAAGGAAGGAAAAGAAAGGAAGATGGAAGAGAGGGAAGGAAAAGAAAGGAAGAAGGAAGAGAAAGAAAAAAAAGAAGAAGAAGAAGAAGGGAGGAGGAGGCAGTCTACAGGTTTGTCGGTTTTTTCTCTCCGGTTTGTGGTTCCACTTCAAATGTGACTCCTGTGTAGTCCTTAGATGCTTGTAGGAGCTGGAGTTTAGTCGTCCGCGTTGTCGGATAAATGTATTGTTGGTCCGGTTAGTGAGTAGTGCGTCAATTAAATTTAAGGACTAACCGGTGTTGGATGCGAGTGTATGTCTATAATGAAAGTTGTATTTCATGTTATAGGTGTTGTTTTTGGGTAAGCGGTTTAGGTGCTTTGGCTTTTTGGTGTCAGTGTCCGGCGAGGTTTAGCCGTATGTTGTGGCTTATTCTTCGGTCTTTGACTGAGTTTGGGGGGGGGGGGTCTTGCTCGGTGTCTAGCGAGCTAGTTGGTAGATGTCTTTTTGAAGCCTTCGGTTGTCGAGAACGCTGGGATTTGGGCGTTTAAACATGCGCCTTCTTTTACTTCGTCATTGCGACATCTTTGTGCTAATTGTGTGTTTGTTCAGGTGGTGCCGCCTCACATCGCGGCTAGTGCCCGTCTTCATCGTCGGTGAAGGCAAGTGAATGTAGCGAATGGCTACGCTTTATCATGTTATTTGATTACCTACATTCTTTTAACTTTCAATACATTTATTTAACCTGAATAATAGATTATGAGCTGGTTACTATGTTGTTTACCTTCCAGAAGTTTACTCGATTATTGATTTATGAAGTGCAGTAAGTATGACTTGCCATTTGCGGTTGTTCATTACTGTTTTATGCAATTTTTGAAGTCTCAAGCATGTTCTGGAGGTTATGTTGTTGGTTATGCATGAAGCATGTCATACATATACATTGGAAGTTTGTCGTCGTCTTCTAGCCATGACCGTACCGGTACAGCAACGTATGTTACCCGAGAATGGGTACGGTGCACACCCTTACGTTACCTGAGGAGGGGTAAGGACGAGGAAGAGTATGTCATGTGCATGGTTATGTATTCATATGAAGTTCATTGATTTATTCGCATCAAGGTCTTACTTACTTTAGTTGGCTTGTATATATGATGCGGCTATGAATGTTTATGCCAACAAAATATTAAAATAGTTAATGTTATTATTGGACTTGCTTAGCCATATTTGTTTATCTTGATGTAGATAGTCTGTTTCGTTACTAGTTTCTATCTAGAGATGATTGCTTATTCAACTGTGGCTAAATAACTCTTTAAAGCAAATTTACTTGCTAAGATTTTTGAATCTCACCCGTGTTTTCTTTCCAGGTTCTCTTTGATGTGTCAATCGTATGCGGGATGGGTAGCTGCACGTCGCCTGCGCGTTCACATTTTCTTTTGGGCTAAACTTGATGTGTTGTCTGATAATGACTATTTGCCATGTGATGTATATAGTGAGTCTGTAGTGGTTAAGTTGTATGATCGAGACTTGTTCCTTGTTTGCTAGGATCTTTATATTGCTAGTGTGATAATCTATAATCTGTTCTGTCTGTGTGTGTTTGTTGCCAATTATACCTCCACTTTCTGGAGAGGTGCTGCTGAAATTTTTCCTGTAAATTTCGGCTGATCTGAGTGATATTTCGGACTTGTTTTGATCCCCAGTGTGTTACACAAAATCAACGAAGTCATAGTAGAAAACTGAGCCTCGTCCATTCATGGAAGTAACTTCTTTTGGTGCTTTGTTGTGCCATAACTTCAATCCAGCAAAACTAAATTAGCTGGAAGATGTGTTCGTGGACTGGGCATATTTCTTCAGGGAATTAATCAAGGTTTATGAAGAAGGGTTTTTCTGTTGAGAGCTTGACAAATCCAAGACAGCACCACAGCGGGCATGTGGCCATCTGCCCACCTCCTGATCTCCTCAGGTTACAACCTTACATTACACGTTACTAGTGCGTCGTCGCCACGCCGGCCCGGTGCCTAGAGCACAAATAATTTCTTAGATCAATGTGATTATGTTTATGTGATTTAGAGCCTGGCGCCGACCGGTTATATCATGATTTACGATTAGATTATCATCTGTAATTCTATATCAGTTTGATTATATGATTTAGTTTTCAGTTTGTGGCTTTGCGTATTTGTTTATTCGTAGATTAAATGGAGAAACGAACATTGCATTCATTTTTTCAAGTAGCACAAGTACCTCTCGTAGGAACGAGCTCCCGTAGGAACGAGAACAGTGACCAGAGGAAGTGAATAGACGTCTCAATAAATTTTTTTTAAAATAGATGATTTTTTTCTATTTCTCACCCAACGCACCTCAAAACGTTCAAACGGAAACAAAAGAATTAGAGAGACAAAGCAATAAGACTAGTTCCATGACAACATGACTCCACAGATAGAATATGAACCATAGGTTCCATTCAAGACCATTCAATGTGTCTTTGTGCATAAAAACTCATAACTTTCAAAGAAACTAAAGAAGATGGATACCGGATAAGTTTATCCTCTAAGATGATAGTCTAGTAGTAAAGGGACTCAAGACCCGCCCAAATACATGAGTATGTGAGTGTTTAAGCTACCAGCATCAAGAAAAACAACCCTGCAAAGGTGAAAAATTGCAGCTCAAAGAAAAGATCTCCGAGCAAGGATCCTCTCCAAGTTGATGATCTAGAGGCAAGAGTACTCAAGACCCATGAGCATATACTCGTATGTGAGTTTTTATGCCTCTAGCAATAAGAAGAATGATCTCACAAGGTGCTGAAATTTCAGCCCAAAAACTAAAACAAAAATTAAAACCGAAAACCGAAAAACTTGCAAACTTGCAAGGCAACCAATAGAGGGAAACTAGAAGGAGGGGAATTCAAGCATATGCAAAAATATAAACTTAATTACTCAAAGAGGTCAGCCCTATTTTAGGCGAATTACAAAGATTTATCTTTCAAAACTCTCACCTATTACATAGGCTAAGACTCATCCTTCTCTCCTCTAAAACCCTAGCTCTAAGGCTCTCAAATGGGTGGTACAAGGGGGCTCAAGTGGCTGGTTCAAAGCTCTCTCTAGCCCTACCCCTCTATTTATAGGCCTAGAAATTTTGGCTCTTAAGTTTCGTAGCTTTTCCCCAATATACCCCTCTTTTGTAGTGCACTCCTACCTACCATCGAGGGTATTTTGGTCTATTTTCTTCTTCATTCATCGGACAGCCGCGGCGCCTTTACGACTTAGCTTCGCCTCGACGCAAGCTTTGCGATGGTGCCACATACTCCTCCAGTCTTCCCACGCTTTTGAGGTCAAAACCGCCTGCACACTTCTCAAAGCGTGACTCACCGCCTTGCTTACACCTTAAGCAAGCGCCTCGATATTGACGCGTGTACTCTGTCATGCGATCCTGACCGCCGGCAAGTATCTCCCTCTCCCGATCCTTCGGGCCGCCTTGTCACTTACACCAGCATTCCCTTCGCTTGACTTTGTCAATACGCCGTCTCCATCCGTCTTCAATGCTTTGCTTGACCTCCACGTGTTCAACTCGGATCACCCTTGACTCCGTCTGGCCTCCTTGATCGTTTGGCACCAAGCACTCCGCTTGGCCCCGATCATCCCGTCGTCGACCGCCAAGTTGCATCTATCACCTGCACACCATGAGACAAGCAAACACATATTTCCAACTCCAATTTCGATTAGTCCATAATCATTATGCTCAAATAAAATCTTAAATCAATTTAAATCACATCAAAACTCATGCAAAACCGAATATCATCAAACTAAATAAATGACAATATCAATCACTCATCATAAGAAAACTAAGATACATTTTAACTTGGTTTCTCACCTCTCATCAGGCCAATGAGGATGCAATTCCGCCAAAAAAAAGTCTTGGGTAGAGTTGGAACCCAAAGAAATCATCCTTGATCCAGGAAAACACAAACCTATTCAATGCAAGGCTACAACCTTACATTGCATGTTATTTGATGTTGTGCTACATTAAGAAGGATATTTTCAGAAGTATTATCAAAACGCTTCCAAGAGATGAAAATTCGAAGAATAATATTTCCTCTATAGTGGTATGTTGCATTTTCTCTCATGTTATCTTTTAAAATGTATGACTTTATATGAAAAAATAATTATAATTATATTTGATCTATTTGCCTTATGTTAGCACGTATAATTAAGACCCCCCCCCCCACCTCCTCCCCGGTTTGAATTCCTGGCTCCGCCTTTGAGTATGAGGGTAACTAAATTTAAGTTGATTTTGACGGTATTGGCTCAAAATATTGCTGCAAGCATACCTGTTTTAGACGTTCTAACAATAATCTAAGGTATCTGATAGATAGAGGGTTCTTCTGTAATTCGCTTTAATCTTGTGTTCACGTTCACTTAGAGTTTCAACCTTCTTTTGTTGAAATTTCCACATTAGGACTGTACTTTTTTAAATTAGTGAAACCGAAGGAGTTTTCATTTCTACTTGGTAAACTACATGTATCTATGATGTTAATGGTACCAGATAATTATGGTTGCGGGTCTGCGATGAGCAATTTATGGTAGCAGCTAATTATCGAAGTAGCGCAATGAGGATCTGATACCTCAAAATGTCTATTCAGTTCACGAATTCCACGTGTGCTAAACACCTCATTTGTAGTGGAAATTCCACTTGATGCAGTCTTCTCCGCTTCCTAAGTTGTGTGACCTTCGCATCTAAATAAATACTTTTACCGTCATCAATGTGCTTGAAGGACCTCTTGACTATTGCGGCTTACCCCGTGCTTGTCGTAGACCTTAACTTTTCCTTTCCAGCAGGTCAGAATCAGTCAGTCAGGAGGCAGTATTATTATCAAATTCCATGCACTCTTCTTGTTCCCTTGACCCTTGTTCAATCTCTTTCTGGACATATGCCTGCCCAGTAGTTCTTGCAGACTCTCAAGTCGAGAACATGTCTCGACATCTTCAGCAGCTCATACTTTCGGAATTTTTCACTCATGGAGAGTGTGTCCCCTTTTCACTCATGTTTTTTTCTCCAATGTGTCCCCTTTTCACCAGTGTTATCTGGACATCCGTGTCTAAATTTATTTGCCGAATCGGACACCCTGAATCCTAATCGGATTCCGACACTCGTGTCGAATTCCGAGTTGTATTTCGCGTGTCCAAATTTTCTTTGCCGAATCTAACACTCGAGTCTGAGTCGGATTCCGACACCCATATCCGTGTCGAGGTAACACTGCTTTTCACTCTCCAGACATGTTTCCTGCAGCCAGTTAATATGCTATTAGATTGTTTCTGATTTACTGGGCCTGTAAACAGTAATTATCCCTTTTGTATATGCAACGAAGAGTAGTCAGGTCTGGAACTTGTAAGACGATCAAATCGTTTACCGGTGATATTTCAGTGTACACGAACATTGTGGCGCCGGTCAGAGATTTTTTTTGGTCAGTTAGGTGATATTGCTTGTCACATTGTAGGTGTAATAGGGATCTGAATATTTTACACTGACCAGTTATTCCAATTTGTAAGTCACGACATCATTACAAATAGACCCACCAGCTGAGACCAGGTGATTGTTAATTAGTCTAAGCTTCTAGTTCCGGCAATCTCCACATACAGACAAATGCCCACACATAGTAGCCTATCACAAAGAAATATTTACTGTTTGACTTGCAGAAAAGCTATAACATACCCGAGAGTTTCTTGCCTCCCCCCCCCCCCCACTCAATTTTTTTCATCCACTTCATCTGAGCTGAGATCCACGCCCCCCACCCTCCCCACACTCGATTTTTTTCGTCCACCTAATCTGAGCTGAGATCTGCGCTGAGGAAGGTCTTCTCTACCTTTGATGAGCCTCTATCGTCGCTAGGGTTAAGGTTTGAGGGTTTTAGATTAGGATTTGGAGATTAGAGTTTGTAATGATAGTGTTATCTGCCTACTGTAACAAAGCTACTCCTTGAGGTATCAGATGGGGAACTAATCCCTCAACTAAGCCTCTTTGTTGTGCTCTTCTAACCATAGCAGCTAAGCCATCAGCAACAATATTTGAAACGAACCGACATAAGAGTTGTCCGTTATATTAATAAATGATGCTCGGTTGGAGAAGACTATACGAAGGTCAATGAAGCTAAAAATTACAATGAACACGAAGCGTCCTAGGTCGCGTTGTCCTCAGTTGATTGCCTGTGGTGTGCCCTGAAGTTTTTATTGGAGTTTCCTCTTGTTCTTCCGTCGTTGTTTAAACTCTGGTATTTCTTTCAATAAAATTGTTTCTATTCGATATAGTATTGTTTATCACTGATGACATCACTATATGTACGATAAAACTGATTCTGATATGTATGTAGTTTACATCCAATTTAGTCTTGTAAAATCAGGTGCGACACTGGGTTGCAGCTGCTTCGCGTGGCAAGACTCATCATCGTCGCTGGCGTCTGTGCCATTGCTTTCGATGCTAGTGTCACTGTCTTCCCCATCGTCGTCGTTGTGCCGATAGATGGTGTTGGGCGTCGATGAGCTGACGGAGAGGAGGCTGGGTGTGATGGGATCGCTGGCGACGGCGACACCGTCGCTGGGCACCGCAGCGGGCACTATGGAGCAGCCGTGACAGATGGTGTGGAGCTTGCAGATGCTCGCCTCCCACAGCCAACTGGCTGGGGTAGGGAGCTGGTTCGTCTTCCTCCCCGATGTTGTCATGTTGTCATAGTCACTTTTGAAGAGTGTGGCAACGTCAACACGACCGAGCTGCTAGGATGAGCCTGTGCATGATGGTGGAGCGGGGAAGACCAAGGCAGGCTGGGTTTGCTCGTTGGTTTTGCCTTGGATTGCGGGTTTTGGGTGAGGATGGACGTGAGTTGGACGCTACGAGGAGTTGTCGGGGTGTGGAGGCCGACGAGAGCTCGGGAGCACAATATTTGAAGGGACGGCGCATGCTCTGCACATGCACAGTCTATATCAATCGTTTATCTCTTCCATTTAATACTTATTAATTAATTCAATGATTCTCTCATCTAACGTATAATTTTTTTATATACTCTTTCAACACGAATCTTAACGCAAACAAACAGTCCTTATAAGCAATATGTATGCACGTTTTAATGAAATTTTCGTTTTCGTTGAGGAATTTTACATTTATACTATTCCTCCTGCTTCCGCTAAAGAATGGGGGACACTCACACGGGCGGGTTGAAAAGGCTCGCACTTTTGTTGGGCGCTGCAGAGTAGGCTGTTGTTTCCTTGGTTCATGGGCCAACAAGTAAATTTTCAATTCTCTCAATGGCAAGGAATCATTTGTCTTCCCAAGACCGGCAGCTAGTTGACCTTAGCTTCGGGGTTAGCCCTGTGCAAGATGGGCCCGACTAGAAGGCACCCGCATATTTTAGGCCCAACAAATACCCGGGTTTTGGGCCGTTCATAAAAAAATCCAACCGTCCAGGATGTCCACCCTTCTTCATGGGAAAAAAAATTCTATGCACCATGTTGTAGAAGCTTTCTTCTGCATCACTATCTGGATGGCCATCACTTGTCTCTAATATGGATCTCAAAGTGGATGAGATATACTCAACGCTAATTATATATGTCAAATAATAAGCATACAAAATAATTTTTTAATTGGACGAGATCTACCGTTTTGAGATCCACGTTGAGAACATATGGTAATCATCTAGGTAGTGTTGCAGGAGAAGGTGTCTGCAGTATTGCTGCATAGAAATTTTTTGCTCTTTCTCACCTCCTTCTTTCTCTCTCCTGACTCCCTTGTTGTCGTCCTTCAAACTTCTAACACTTGCAAGCCCCTCCATTGCGTCCTCACCCCCTCCCCGCCATCCTCCTACTATCACCGGTAGCTCCCAACACTGCCGCCGGCTGCCACACTAACCCATCGGGTTGAGTTGCCCCCACCACCAACCCCTCTCACCGCCCTCTTGCAGCCCCGATAGAGGCTGCTATGGTTAGGAGAGCACAACAAAGAGGCTTAGTTGAGGGATTAGTTCCCCATCTGATACCTCAAGGAGTAGCTTTGTTACAGTAGGCAGATGACACTATATTAGCATTCAAAGATGATTTGGAGATGACAAGGACAATCAAACTTATGTCATATACTTATGAACAGCTGACTGGTCTTAAAATTAATTTTCTCAAAAGTGATGTCATATATCTTGGTGAAGACAGTAACAGGGCAGCTCAACTAGCTCAAATGTTTGATTGCAATATTGGATATCTGCCAATCAAGTATCTAGGTGTCCTAGTTTCTTCAAGGAGATCGAGAATTTCACAGCTGCAGTATCTATTAGATAACCAACATATTTTTTTTAGATAATGGAAGTACAACTTCCGGCCTCTGTACCAATAAGATTGTAAGACGTCCAAGATGCACACAGTCATTTTAAAAAAAATAGGCACTCAAATTCGCGTCCAAGAGGACTCGAACTTGAGTGGTCTAGGCGTACATCCACACCCCCAACTAACTGAAGTGATGAGTAAATGGTTATTCAAAAGCATGAATGGTACAGGCATTTGGAATCAGATAGTTGAGGCCAAACACTTAAGAAGTAAATCATGTTTTTAGGTTAAGCACAAAGTGACTGATTCTCCATGTTGGTCAGATCTATTAGAGTTGATTCATGAAGGTTGCAGTTGGAAATTGGGGCAAGGCACTAGAATAAGATTTTTGGAAGATTCTTGGATTGAATCCAAACCTATTGCACTCCTTTATCCTGAATTATACCACATAGCTTTGAATCATTCCGATGTGATTTGACAGAAAATCAGATACAACAGCTATATCAGATAGTTCAAGCAGTGTCATAACAAGAGATAACTGATGAAGCAGACCGTATGTATTGGCAATGGGAGTCCAAGAAAAGATATACTGTCAGGTCAATGTACAAGAGGATGCATACCAATGTTTAAGTTCCTAGACCGGGAGAATGGAAATACAGGCTGCCTATGAAAATAAAATTCTTTCTCTGGTTGGTATCTTGAACTCTATTTTAACCAGGGGTAACTTGACTAGAAGGGGATGGCAAGGAGTTAACAGATGCCCAATGTGTGATCAACCAGAATCAATGAATCACCTCTTCTTTGAATGTCCTATTTCATCATGCATCTGGAGTATTTTGTGTCAATGTTTTGGCCGCCTTACCAAAACAAGATCTCTAATGGAATTCCTGGAAAGGGCTCCAACTCATTTACCAGGAAATGATCAGAATCATTGCATTGAGATGGCAGCGCTTTGTTGGTCCATTTAGACAACAAGAAATGCCATTGTGTTTGATAAGTTCAAACTAAATGACCCTACTGTGATCATATATAAAAGGGAAACCTCCAAATCACCCTGAACTTCGCGTTGATCTTCAATTTTCGTCCTGAACTATGAAACCAGATATTTTTCACCCTAAACTTTACAATACCATTTAAATAACATCCTAACCGGTTTTGGAGGGTGGTTTTGCCTGAGGCCATGTGGGTTTGCCATGCATTGGCACCGCTACTCCGATGCGCTCACAGACATGACTTTGTGATGCTTTGAGTGAAAGGAATCGGAGTTGGGGAAGGAGGAAAGAAAAGAGGGAGAGAGAATGATAGGTGGGGCAGGGTCTTTTTGTGTCTCCTTTTAATAAAAGGAGACACATGGGAGTTCCCTTGGTCGAAAAAAAATCTCACGATTCGTGCTTTGACAGCAAGTTGGAATCACATACACTAGCTCAGAATATTCATTTTCAGTAGCCTACTCAACAACAAAATGAGTACTGAGAGCATTTTCTGAAATCAGTACATGTGTCCCGTAATCCCTCACCGTCGCGACAGGTCGACCAAGCATTGTATAGACGCCACCTCCTCTCGGGAAACAAGGGAGAAACTAAGCTGACAGATTCTATCCTTGACGGATACTCTATCACCACGCAATGAAACGACGCCAGCTACGTCCGACGGTCTCGTACCAATGAAATTGAAACCTGACGGCCCCGAGGCGGTGGAAGAAATCCTCAAGGCTGATGAAGCAGTAACGCACCTGGTCTTGAGCACGAGAAGCCATAGATTGGATTGTGTCGTAGATAAAGTAGTTGGTTTGCATACCTTAGTTATTGATGCTTGAGTTTTTATAGAGAGGGGGATTGCTCGCCCACTTCAAGGGCGAGATTTGATCCGGGCAAAAAATCACCTGTTGGGCGGGTGATTTTTCTAAACACCGCCCGCCCAATGGGTGATCCATTCCCCGCTGGGTCCCACTAGGGCGGGCGTGCATCATAGCCCTCTTATCGTCTGCTGTGAGGGAGATTTTTTTTAAAATCACCCTCACAATGGGTGATTTTACTGGGCCACCGTGGCAGGCCGTGTAGATATTTCTCGCCCTTTCACTGGAAGATCAAAAATATCACCCTCTATGTGGTTAATCCATATGGATCGCCCATTCAATGGGTGATCTATATATAGATCGACTACTCAACGGGTTATTTTTAAGGATCAGGCTAACACCTGCACGTGCGTCCTAGTACCCAAGAGCCCGCACACCCTAATTAGGAAAGGACTAGATTAGGTGATTTCCTAATCAAGCAAGCCAGCCAAAGAAGGTATCCTGCATGCGGGAGCTCGGCCACGCCCACACCAACGCGGAGCGTGCGCGGCAGCGCCATTATCTGCACATATGAAGAAGCAATTCCTTGCCTAGGAAAAACTCATAGGTATGAAGTTAGATCTAGCATCCCCTCCCATCCGTCTCTTTTTGATGATCCATATTTTTTGGAGAAAAAATGTGAAGAAAATCAAGTCAGATCTGAACAGAAATATGCCTATGTGTTTCAAATCAGATTTGAATAGAAATGTGCCTTTATGTTTCACCTATTCTTCTAGAAAAAGTCAAAATATTGCAATTTATATGCATCATAGATTTACATGATATGAATCACACATGAATAAGATACGCATCCTATATTTTGGAGAAAAAGAAGCAATTTTTCATATATTGCACCATGTCATCGTAGATGAACGTGCTGATCAGTTACCATAGAACACATATTTCTTACCCGATAGCTGCACATATCACATAACTAATTTATGATGCATATATCACAAGAGTTTGAATACATGTAAAAACACATGATATGAATGTAGCTAAAAATGGAGTTTCAACTAGAAACATATAAGATGATCATAGAAATCTGCACGATAGCTTGGTCACACATGAGATCATTCTTTCTGATAGAATGTATGCATAATAAACATAGTACTGACCATTTGAGTACCTCGAGAGCAAGCAGATAAATGGTATGAGCAATTAACTCTATCATGTATTGATTCATTTTACTTTGTGCTACATTTGTCAACTTATGTGCTTATCATAAACAGATTAAGTTATATAGTTGCTTATCATAAACACATTTATCATAGTTTGGAAAAAAATGCTTATCTGAAATGGTTAAGTAGCCTAATTGAATCAATAAATTTGCCTGACAGTAAGTAAGTTTTTGGTTATCAATTCTAAAAAAATATGCTTTCCCTAAATTGTTAAATAGTCTAATTGAATCAATAGATTTGCTCATAGTTCACAAATTTTTGCTTATCAGTTCACAAAAATTAGACTTGGCAAAAATAGTTAAGTGGCATGATTGAATCACTAGATTTGCCTGACAGTGAGCATAAAAAATGATTCACCTTACATTTGGATGTTACCTTGCATGGAAGCACATTGGATCTCCAAAGAAAAAGTAGCATGCATAATTCAACATTTTTGTACCATTAGTTTATACAAAAATATGTAAATGTGTGTTCATGTGTCTTTCATCTATATATTTGTTTCAATTTTTCTGTAAGCACTAACAAAATTATTGATCTAAACCAACTACCACCTGATATTGATTTTGATTTCATTTGTGGAGCCAAGGAAGATACAGTTATAAATATCTAACTATTTTCTCTCAACCGGCTCCTGTTGAGCACCAACATGATCCTAGCATATCTGATGTAGCATGTTCAATTGGCTAGACTACATGTAATAAATTATTGGATGAAAAACCTATGGAGAAAAACTATCAGCTCTGTGTCCCACTAATGGTACTCCTAACTAACCCAACCTTCCTAATTCTCAAAAAACTATCCACTTTTCCTTAAAAAAAACTATAATACCTATAGATTAAGTAATATAACTGAACTGCATGCTGGCATATAATAATTTGCTTGAATATCTAACACAAAATGCTGAAAATGCGCACAAAATTTACCCTAATAACATTAATAGTTTAAAATTTTCCCTAGAAACATTAATAGTTTAACAAAGGTAAATCACTAGTTTGGAGCATGCACACATACTAGATCGTGAGCAAAAAAGAAAAAGAAAAACCAATTCGTGAACTAATCTACATCATCACAAACTATGGCAGTTTTTCATGTCTTATATTTTTGCCTATATCAGCTAAAGTTGCTTACGCATATAATATATATATCTGCCTATATGATGTAATTAGTCTGCCCACATACTACAATTAATCTGCTTACGTAATGTAATTAGTTTGTTTGAACACTGCATAAGATGAAACAACAGTGCATCATCAAAGGTTAAAAACATGCAGTGCATCGTTCTCTCCACCTAAACAAGCACATATGCTATGACAGTATGCCTTGGTGGATCATTCATTCAATCAGCTATATGACCAAATCACAAAAAAAAATGCAGATATTTAAAATGAACAAATTCACATAAGTTTAAAAAAGCTAATATTTGTAAAAGAAAAGGGTATGAATAAACAAAAAAGGACATGCAGTCCATATGTCATCAGCGTCAAATCCAATGCACAATTATATGGGTAAGGTAACAGAAAGTAGTATATTAACTAGGCATCTTTCCATAATCAAAAGTAAGAAACTCGTGCAGATTCCCCATATATCAAACCACAAATCAAATTTGTGAAAGGCATCAAACCATAATCAAAAGTAAGGAACTCGTGCAGATCCCCCCATATATCAAACCCCAAATCAAATTTGTGAAAGGCATCAGACCATAATCAAAAGTAAGGAACTCGTGTAGATCTCCCAATATATCAAACCCCAAATCAAATTTGTGACTGGCATCAGACCATAATCAAAAGTAAGGAACTCGTGCAGATCCGAATAGAATAGCACAAAATCGTGAGGAAAAAATAGTAGATCCTGAACTAAATTACATAAACAAATAAATCATCAGGGATATGAGCAAATAAATATGCACTCACCTTACTATCATCGTCTGATTTCTGCCTCTACCTCTCAGATCGAACGTCGACTTGATCTATTGCGCATGTGCTCAACTGCATCAACCACAGAACGACGAATACACATTCCTGTGCAACGTCCCACTTCCCACTGGATGAAACACCAAAAATCAAAATCAAATCCTATTTCAAATTGATTTAGGAAGGGGGTGGAATGAAATCGCGCGCCAACCGGAAAGAGAGATAGACGAACCTGGAGATAGAGAGGGGATGGCAGTGAAATGAACCGACTCGCCTTCATGCACGAAACCTCTGCTTCTGCTGAATCAAAGCACACCCACGGTGTCAAAAATAGCTCAAACTCCCAAATCCAAATTGATTTTGGGAGAAGGAAACCGAATCGAATACAATCACAGAACAACAACCTCACCTTCCATTGCGCCCCCTTCCTCTGCTTCCGATTTCCACTTCCCCCTGATTAGCTATTATTAGTGACGGATAATAACTATTATTAGTGATGGGTTCTGTACCCGTCACTCTTATCATATCATTAAAAAAATATTTTTTCATCCAAGCCATCTCAAACGCAGACCCATCCTATATGCCTTTACGTTTTTTTCACATTGTTTTCAAGTTTGCATTCTATAGGAATCGAACTCACGACCTCCTCACGTATGTAGTCATCTTACCACCTCTGCTATCACATAGTTGTGATAGAAACCGAATATTTTATTATTTTAATCTTTTTTGCCGAATGTCATTAGTGACGCATCATAATTATAATCTGTCACTAATGACTAATTTTGTCAAATTTCATCGAGGGTTATAATTTGATAGGTGACCCAAAGTACATTCGGTAAAACAGTTATAACTTTTGCATACGGACTCCAATTTTGACGTTTTTTTTTACTCTACGGATATCTACAGAAAAAGTTACATTCGTTCCTCCCCAACTTTATTGGATTCAGAAAATTTTTCGAGGCAAAAAATAGCTTAGAAGATTGAGTTCTCGCCCCCGAAAGTTTCTGTACCGTTTTTGAAACGTGCGTTTGTGTCCATAACCGCCACACCTTACATTAAACTTGAGCAGAAATGTACGATGGTTCCTATTCTAATACTGCTGAGGTAAGAAAAATAAAAAATATACAATGGTCACTAATAATTACTCCCTCCGTTTCGCAATGTTTGTCCACGCCCACCATTGCGTACAAACCAAGAAATACTGAAATCGAGTGAAAAAATACACTGAGATGACCATGCTACCCCTAATTAATGTAAGGATGAGAGCAAGTAACTCATTAGCGTTAGAGTAAATGCATGCATGCACTCAAGGGCATAACAGGAAAATGGATCATAAAGCATCCTCGGTTACCGCAATGGACAAATAATTTAAGACAGATACTCCCGAGGTCATGGACAAATATTGCGAAACGGAGGGAGTAGCATAGGATAACACGCTAACTCTATGGATGCAAAGCGGTGGCCCCATCGAGATTTCATGCGTGCCACCCGAGGAATGCATGCGCGCTTGGAGATAAGTCTTTACCTATTTTTAAATATCTACTTTCAATGGGTGAGAAGCGCCTATATCTGTAAATTTTAGAAATAACAATCTGGTTTTGCTAAATTAATTTTAAAATATATATAAATAAATAAATTTTGCTTGTAGTGGAGGTCGGCCCAGCAGGTTGGCGCACCCTAGAGAGACGCTAGTGCCGCCGCGCGCTCATCGCCCGCGATCGAGGGGGAGCAGATTCAAATCCTCTCACGCTCGATTCTTCTTCTCCTCCGAAGCCCTAACATCGCCACTCTTCTGCCCCAATGCACCGCCTGTCCGCTCCCTCGCGACTTCTCTTGTTCTACAGGGCCTCTGCTCCGCCGCGCTGGTGGCCACCAGCGCTTGCGCGACGAGACGCTCCAGTCATGGCGGCACCCAGTCCACTTGCCCATCGTGTACCACGGTGTGTTTTCTTGTTCTGATGCTAAAGCTTGCGCCTTTAGTATGTTGCTAAAGTTTTGGATCTGGATAGTGACGACCTTTGGGTTTTATTGCGAATTTTTAAACTTACTGTTCTTATGTTGATTTTGAAGGCATGTTATGTGACTTCCGAAATAGAGAAAAAGGGCGAAAATTAGAAATCGATTTCAGATAACTATAATATTACACCACGATTTCAAACCTGACTGATGATACAATCTTATTTGACTCAGATGCTAATATTGGCTTTTTATGCTCTTTGGTGACAGACTTCCTCATGGATCTCGGAACATGGCCATAAGCAGCAGAGTAAAAGGCGAGTTGGGTAAACCAGACAGGCGCCGGCTCATCCCTTCTGCCGTCGACCCTATCCATGCCTCCAATGATACCAGGATTTCCCTGGGCAAGCACTTTCCGGTCACCCAAGGCATGAATAATGAAGAGAATAGGGGCGCAATTGAGGAGTTCATTGGTCCTTATGGCTATGGCTGTCCTGCCAATGGTGAACATGCTGGGAGGAAAATTGTGCATGTCATTTATGGTGATGAAGATGCTTGTAGGATAACCGTTGAGGTCACCGATGGCAAACAAGATCCAAGGGAGGCAACTGAGGATGTCATTGCTTTGTGTAGTGATGGCCGTCCTGGCAACGACGAAGAAAATACGAGGGGCCAAAGTGCCAGCGAGGTCAGTGATGATGAAGAATGTTTGAGTTGGACAGCAGAGATGCCTACTTGTTACCCCCGAGACGGTGTTCCCCGTGCGCTTCCACTTTTATGGAGTAGCCACCGTGATGGTTCTATATACAGGGACAACTGTCATTGGAAAAAAGAATTTCGTATTGCGGACCGTAATGAGAGTAAGTGATCAACATCTCTTTTCCTATTTTTATCTTAGGACATTTGTCAAGCCATAGGGTTAACTAATATATTCTCTGATGAAAGGTTAATGTGCATTATCTTGTTTACTTTTATAAGGATAAAATACACCTTGTGTACCAATTAGCGGACAAGTTGCAGAAAGCCACATGTATAAGAAAAGATCTCACTTAACCTCAGTTATTCATGCCAATCACTCCATCGCCGACCTATTTTGCAGAGATGGTATAGAATAGCAGTCTAAGGAATTCCGGTGTAGCTGCTAGAGATGATGAAGAAGAAAGTAAGGCAACGACTAAATGGACAAGTTGGTTCTGTGAATCATTTTGTCATGAATAAATGGGGACACGAGACTTTTCAATAGGCAGTAGTTTTGTACAGCACAAATACGTTGGGAAAAGGTATTTACTTTTGGAAAAAAGTCCTTCTTAACTCCGCCAAAGTTTTTAGTTGTTTGGATAACCCTTAAACTATTGTTCGTCTCATTTTACCACCAAAACTACTAAATCCGTGTCACTTCACCCCTGACCTCACTTTAAGTTGAAATTTTGTACTATAATATGGCACTGTACCCTATGTTATGAATAGTTTCGTGATTTCTCATGATTATCTGCATACATTTTCATATCTCAGGGGCTAAATAGATGTCAGGTATGCTAACTGTTATGGGCATATCGGCCCAAGGCCCAGTTAGGGCAGCGGTGTGTGCCCGCGGCCATAGGCTGGCGCCCTAGGGTTGCAGAAGTGGCATAGAAATGATTCTTCCATAAATGTAAGGATAAAAGCTCCTCAATTATGAGGCAAGAATTGAAGAGGTTCTCGCGCGCCCAAACTGCCGCCGGCCATCCCTTGGTGCCCTCGGCCTCCTCCCCTCATAGGTCGGTCTATCCTAGGGCACCACGCCAATCCCTCCCCCTTAATCTGAGACTGTAGCACCAACCTACAAAAATATTCATGAAAAACATTTAAATGTTTTAGAACATAGGATATGATGCCGTCTATCTGCCGGCATGAAGTGAGCCGGATTTAGTAATTAGGTGGAGGGTAGGGGTGGGGGGATTAAAGTGGGATGGAAAATAATATGGGGTTATCCAGACAACTGATTAACTTGAGTAAAATGAACTATCTTCCTTCCTTTTACTAAACCATGCATGTATTTATCTACTGTTAATTTCCCATTTCAATTTAACATGTAATCTTTGATGAAGCTCGGTTGGAGGCAATGATGCTATCAGATCCCAGCAAACATTGCATTCTGAATGGTGAAACTTGCGTAAATCATAGACCATGTGCCATGTGGCAAATTTTCTCATTAAAGTTGGCCAAAATTCTCGTGGACGGCGGGTCAGTAGAGTTATATGGATACATTGCAGCGCGTGATAATCTGGATCAATTACTTAATTATGTTGTCAATATTAGCAGGGATGATCCCATCATTGTGGAACAGGTGCACATCAGTACCTACACTTATTTCAAATTACTTTATTCGTTTCACTATATAAGGCCAAACTTATCACATGCATAGAACAAATATGATTGGAGCATACATTTGTTAGTATATTACAACCACTTCATTTCTTTTACATCATTGAAGTTGGGATAGCGAGGAAATGTTGTAATAACTGTGCTCTTATTTATTTAATAGGCGTAGGCTCAGTTTGCATTGTTGACCTCCTTAATAGTTTGAAATAGGATTAGTCTATGGTTGTTGTGCCATGTATATTTATTATGTGACTGTTCACCTTTTCTTTTCTGAACCGAAACACAGGTTCCTACTGTGACTTTTCATTTTTAGAAAAGGGATATTATCTACAAGTAGAAGAAAGAATACACATGTCCAAAAGGGCAGCCAATATTTAGTGATATTTTTGTTTTATAGCTGCAAAAGATGACTTCAAGTGATTATTTTATCCAAAATTAGCAAAATGATATTGTGGATTGTATGAGCCCTATATAAAGTACTGTATTTCGAACTGATGATCATGTTGAGAACAGACCTAAGTTAATTATGGTACTAAGTGCAGGTGAGCATTACGTATTCCAAACAAAATCAAAAGAATAGTTTTGGACCCTTGGTTGCGGCTTAGTAATACAGAAAATTGATTTTCTATAGGCATACGATGATGCATATCATGAATGATCCCATGGCAACAGTCTTTTTCTTCTCTCTTTTCATTTCACACAAGCATATAAAATTAATATTTTGGTATTCGAAATTAACTCAAATTAATGCATTTTGTAATCATTCTGTTTGATACATGACAAAGATCTTAGCCATCAACTGTAAAAATATCCTGTTTGACTAGATAATGTTATAAGTGAAATGTCATAGGGGAAATATTTAGCTTTAGATATTTCTTATGTTGCTATACTAAGAGCCACTAAACAATAATAATTTTGTAGGGTTCCCTCATCGAAATGACTGGCCCTAAGCGAGGGATCGATTTGTCTAGCAATGTGCTAATTGAATATGACATCAGGATCAAGAGAGGAGATCGAGAAAAAGATGACCTGCAGCTGATAGATGGTACATCAATCATTAATGAACTGATCTCATCGCCTGAACCATTCACAAAACGCATTCATGGAAATTATGGCGCAGTTGACATGAATCAAATGTGTCTTTACTACGCAGTGGAAGCAACGGTAGAAGTCATCATATCAGAAGTGCAGAGTAGTTTCGATTTGTGTCTCAGCTGTTTTACCAGTGGGTTGCATGAGGAAATTCGACTCTTTGATGGCTCGATTGGTGAGTCATGTGGCTTAAGGAGGCATGTGGTTGCTGTTCAGATGGGTACCTCTATGGATTTGATGTTCAAGATAGGTTCAGGGTCTTACTGTTCCGCTGAACATTGTTGTTCCTTCAAAGCGGTGAATCATGGATGTGCCAGTCAACAAATAAAGATCGAGTTGGCCTCAATCTTGGTGAAGGTGACTTGGTCGACTTTGAATTTTTTCCTACTGTGATACGTCAGTCTGTCTTGTGCTTGCGTTTGGTTTGTCCTTGGTTGATTTTCTCAATGTGCTCGAGCTTAATTTGTTACCAACATATTTGTGTCAGAATTTTCTCTTCCTCTACTCTCTTAGTTTATTTTTTCGATTCGGTTCTGCAGTCTTGCATGCTCCACAGTCCATACTGACATTGTGCAACGTTGGGTCTGGTGCTTCATGGCAGCCGCAGCTCGAGTGTCTAGAAGAAAAGAACAATGTCGAAATAGTTGTGGGGTCGAAACGAGTAGCATATCAAAATTGTTACTGCAGATCCCTGTACTTGAGAACATAAATCTCGTCCAAATCATAGTCCTGGCATATGCATAGAGGTACCTCTATTGCTGTTCAGATGGGTACCTCTATAAGAGAACGTAGGTGAGCCTGGCGGCAATGCGAAGCTGGGTGACCGGGTCTGACCCTATTGTCGGCAAGGCGGGCAGCGGCCGTCGAGTACTGTCACTAAATCATCCGTGCAGGCTGCAGCCTTGCTTAGAGAACGTGCCTGGGCATTCATTTTATTGAGGAGGAAAGTATATTACAGTGACCCGAAGCCTCAACAGAGTAGCTGAGATGGTTGCTTAGCTTAATATTGTACGATAAAACAATGAGGACCGAGAGTAAACTACCGACAGCATATTAGCTTCTACTGAAGCTAGAACAACCACTGCTTTGTTGCCGGCCTGAACGCAGCAATGGCCCTCCTCCTGAATCTTCTGGCAGGTTCTGCAGGTTGCACTGCCGCACGATTGAATTTGAACAGCAGTTGATTCCTCTCCTTCCAAATCAGCCAGTTGGCCAGGAAGAAGTAGACGAAACCAAACCTCGTGACTATAAACGCAGCTGAACAAGTGTTCGTTAGTCTGGGTAGACTGTGAGCATAGAGGAGCACATGGTCTGCTGTTCTGCAGGCTGTGTCGTTGCAATCAGTCCGATGTCCAGCACCGCCCGTACAAAGAAAGGTAAGGGAGCCAGAAGAAGTTACGCCGAGCGGGATGCCGGTTTGGCCTTGGAAGAAAGAACGCCGACGAAATTGAGTATTGTTGGTGTCTGACCACCGCCCGCCATTTGAACTTGTCTGGCACCCCGTTGTGAAGGTTGATGAGCTCCACGCGATCCCTGATACGCAGATAGTCCAGTAATACCTGCACTGTCAGAGCGTCCTGAACTCGTCGCGACTGTCTGATCTTCTGTTGGGATCGCCTGAAAGAGTGCGGGTGGCAACTGTTGAATGGAGTTGCCGTCAAGCCACCGATCCGACCAGAAGAGCACCGATCGTCGCAGCTGTTCTGAGGCAGCAACTTTAAAAGTCTAATAAAGAAGTTGAAGTAGATTAAAAATGGTCAAATTAAGTTACCAATCTGATCAGGAATTCCCATTACAGTAGTTTGATTTTTTAGCATAGCAGTAGAGATATCATAATCACAATTCTTATTATTAAGTAATGCACAAAGAATTACAATACTTGAAGAGGAAATCCAAATGGCAAAAACTGCTTGGCTGACTTATCCTAATGCAAGAAGAAGGTCCTTTTCTTCTTCCAAGATGACGTGTATCAAGAATGCCAGAACAACAAATTCTCACTTCAATTAATACATCCATAGGGGCAATCATATCATATAATTACTAATTAGAGGTCCGTCAGGAGCTCCACGATGATCCTGGATGAGATGCACTGAGAAAATAGAGAAATACAACAAAATCTCAAAAAAAAAAAAAGCAAAACATCGGATCCTTAATTTTGTAGTCACAGTTAGATCTACGGCTAATATTGAACGGTTGAGGAAGTCCGACCCAAATCGCAACAATCTGTTCTTATGTGAGAGATCTATCGGCTTACGTGAGAGATATGAAGATAGATTTCAAACGTTCATCCGACTATTAAAAAAAAGATTTCATCCCTTGTTTCCAAAATAAAGAAGAGACAGAGAAGAGATATAAGAGGCTCCGCCAAGAGCTCCACGATGATCCTAGATGAGATGCACTAAAAAAAATAGAGAAATACAACAAAATCTCAAAAAAAAAAAAAAAGCAAAACATCCGATCCTTAATTGTGTAGTCACAGTTAGATCTACGGCTAATATTCAACGGTTGAGGAAGTCCAACCCAAATCACAACAATATGTTCTTACGTGAGAGATCTATCAGCTTACGTGAGAGATATGAAGATAGATTTCAAACGTTCATCCAACTATTCCAAAAAAAAAAAAAAGATTCTGTCCCTTGCTTCCAAAATAACGAAGAGATAGAGAAGAGATATAAGAGGCTCCGTCAGGAGCTCCACGATAATCGTGGATGAGATGCACTAAGAAAATAGAGAAATACAACAAAATCTCCACACAAAAAAAAAAGCAAAACATCCGATCCTTAATTTTGTAGTCACAGTTAGATCTACGGTTAATATTCAACGATTGAGGAAGTCCGATCCAAATCGCAATAATCTGTTCTTACGTGAGAGATCTATCAGCTTACGTGAGAGATATGAAGATAGATTTCAAACGTTCATCTGACTATTCAAAAAAAGAAAAGATTTCGTCCCTTGCTTCCAAAATAAAGAAGAGATAGAGAAGAGATGTATCTATATATAAGAAGAGTCTAGTGGAAAAACGAATTAGCATCATGGTATGTGACATCTATTAGAGTATATTAGAGTGTGAAAAACACTTGTATTCATTAACTGAGTGAATGTTTACATATATAGCAAGTGAATGGACGGGATATGCACCTGTTGGGGAAGTGGTAACCTAACGAGTGTCTTTACATTGATTAACTGCATAATGCAGTTATTGTCTAATTGATCACACTTCTACAATTTTGGAATGTTGGTTTGTAACACTCCCCCTGATCAATTATCTCGAATGTAAACTTCTTGTTAGAACTCTTTCAAAAATCCTGTAGGAAAAATATGAGGAGAAAATAATATATTGATATACTACTAAAACTTCTTTAAAACCCAATGAGAAAAGTAAGGAGAAAATGATAGCATATATTGGTTATTGCTTCATTAAGGCTCGTATGAGAAATCTAAATAGGAAAAAATTATTAGTGAGCTTAGATAAATATAACTATGATCTATGGATCATATTAAAACCTTCGAAAAACCTTTTAAAAAAATAGAAGGAATAAAGTAGATATACAGAAAGCAATGTGTGTACCCTACATCACTGTGGCTTGCATGCCATGGGAACAGATTATGAGATAGGCCCCAGCTTTCATATTAAAACTAATAAACAGTCACTACAAAGTCTTACAGAGATAAACTAGCAGCTAAACAAAGAAAGCAGGAAAGATAGCTGCCAACCCGACAAGACTAACATCAACGTATCTTCAGTTTCTAAAGACTGATGCCAACATCACGAGCACCTCATCAGCAACCATTCAGATTACATCAATTTTCAACCTCCGAGGATTTAGAACTTGGACACAGAAAAATCAAACATCATAACATAAACAAGCAACCTGCCCACCCGAACTCTTTTTTCACCCATCAGCAACGTCACGTTTGGGAAACAAGATTAATCTGCATCTGCACCTATCTATATGCCTTTGACAGTGGCTTTGGGATTATTTGGGCACGGGAATGTCTTCAAATCCCCATAAGTTAGCTTTCTTTAGTTGAAGATAATAACTTATCCAGAATTCATAGCCCATTTGAAAGATTGAAAGAAACATATTGCAAAACTTGGCAAGCTGCAAGCAAAAAGGCAAATCACTTCAGCTAAACAGCCGAGGTGGTGGAATGGCTGCGTCCACGCTTTACCGCGGTCTGCTCGATGGCGGGGTGGCCGGGAACGCCCTCCTCTGTGGACGGTTGCTCGACCGTGATGGTGGAGGAGCGGCCGCGGGTGTGCTCCGCTGAAGGAACCTGCTCGATGGCGGAGGTCTCCGAGTGGCCGCAGACGCGGTCCCACGCTTGCACCTGCTCCACTGCGGATATGGCGGGGTGAGCGCGGCCGTTCTTGGAGGGGCATGCTTCAGGCGCCTCCTCGTTCTTGGAGGGGCCGGAGTGCTCACGGGCAGGCTCCACCGTGGACACCTTCTCGACGGCGGAGGTCTCCGTGTGGCCGTGGGCGCACTCACAAGCGAGCGCCTGCTCTGCTTCGGAGGTGGGCGGGTAGCCGCAGGCGCGGGCGCTATCTGCCGCGGCCGCTTCCTCGACCAGGAAGGTCGGTACCTGCAAGCCAGAAGCGATTGATTTTCTTTCAAGAAAATAGAATGTTGAGCAAGAAAGGGGCAAGAACGGGAGGGGAGGGGAGCAAGAACAGAAGGGGAGGGGGAGCAAGAACGGGACAGGAGAGGGAGCAGAATAGGCGACGAGCTGGGTACCTGAACTAGCGCGGATTCTGCGGCGTGACCGCGGGCACCTGGTCAGCCGCGGAGTTGGCGGCGGAGTCACCGGCGTGGCTGTGGGCGCGCCCCGCCGCGGGAACCTGGTCGTCCGTGGAGGTCGAAGAGCGCTCACCAACGGGCAGTGCGGTGCGCACCGTTTCTTGGGTGAGGGGGCGCCATGGCTTGTGCTTTGAGAGGAGGAAGGGGAGGGAGGAGGGGCGCGAAGATACCCGTTTGACTCGTGTCTCTCTCCTTGGACCCCCTCTTCTCCGGTTAAAATGATTACGACGAGTCGACGACTACCAGGGGGCGACGCTGCGTAGGCGTGGCTTGTGGCACAAGGGCCGGCGAGTAAAAGGCCATCCATTTGGGCCCGATTAAAACCCTTCCGCACGTCGGGGCCAGCCGAAGGTTGCACCATTTAGCAGCATAGTGCTTCTTTATTCTCTCTTCACGAGTATTTGTAATTGATGCATGATGTGAGGAAACTATCGCTATAACAGGAGGTTGGTACTGAAAAGATAAAGCTTGTGCGAGGTAACTCTGATAATATCAAATAAGATGAGTAAAAGATAAATACATGACATAACATATTACTGTTGAAATTATGGTAAAACTGAATCATTTCTTTCAGTACAGAAAGTAGCAACAGAAAATCAAGGTATGACATCCAACAATAAAATTAAGAAACATGCAACTTCTATAAGAAAATCTAGATGACTTGACTTCTATACAAATAGACAGGCTTCTTTTGCTACCAATCCATATTTCGGCTTCTTTAGAACCCTGACTTCCAAAGCATCATGCAATCAAGTCATAAATTATCAAGGGGAAAAAACAGCAATGAGTGAATCAAATATGGACATTATATAGTACAACATATGGACTTCTCTTGGTGACCGGTATTTGTAGCTGGACCCATCGGAAAATTCTTTCTCAGACTTAGCATGTGTAGCAAGTACAACAATCAGTACAAGCTGGATTACCTAATTCGTGCTTCTTCTTTGAGTTCATTTCTTGAGCAAGAATAGTACCAATTGATGCCACATGCAAATCAGGTATGAGCTGCAAGCATTAAATGAAAAGCATGTCAGGATTAAAACAAATAGCAGAAAATAGGCAATTTCTTAATTCAATGACTCCAAAAGATGTAAAGCAATTTGAAAATGTAATGCAGACAAACATATTTTAAGAAAAAACAAGTTCATATAGTGAATTCGTTTATTCACTGAAGCCAATCAACAGGGCTGCAGGTGAAGCATGTGCAGAAATTTTTCGTATATGAACTATACACTAACTCAATCAAATGCTGCTCAAATATAACATTTATAGTGCCATTCCCCTGAAAAAGGCCATGTTACTATGACCAATACGCGATACCTACTCAATCCGATAGATTCAACAAACATACCGATTACAGCGCCT
This sequence comes from Phragmites australis, assembly GCF_958298935.1. NCBI lineage: Eukaryota > Viridiplantae > Streptophyta > Magnoliopsida > Poales > Poaceae > Phragmites > Phragmites australis. The sequence goes on along the minus strand of NC_084932.1, from coordinate 1,726,910 downwards.
TCTGCTCCTGGGGAAGAACAAGTGACCTGGCAGTAAGCATAAACTCCTACAGTGTACCGGATCAATGTTCCTGCAAAACAACAGACACTTGAATACATACACCAAACCGAAGAGGGAGTGATGAAGTATACAAGGAATGATGAACTTGGATACATCGAGTTACTGGGGTGCAATGGGAAGTCGTACCTGAACGCAAGCTCCCCACGGGCTCCCGTCGGAGGCACTCTATCATTCAGCGTCCACCAGCTCCCACAACCTATCCTGTGCGAACCGTACCACAGGAGATCGAAACTTTCAGTAAACAGCCCTCAAATCAATCGCCGAGCAGGCGCCGATCGAACGAGCCTCCGAAAAAAATTCACGGGAAAATGAGGGGGACCTTGAAGAAGTTGACGACGTGGGCGTCGAGGAGCGGGCGGTGGCGACGGAGGATGGCAGCGAGGGCCTCCATCCACTCGCGGGTCCGCGCCGCCGTCTCACACTTGTAAGTGTTGCCGCTCGCTGGAGTCGCCACCATGGTGCTCCTCCCCAACACACCCAACCACCGAGGCCGAGGGCGAGCGCGAAATCCAGATCCAACACCACCGTCCATGAACTCGACGCGGCCCGCGTAGGCGTCTTTTCGCAACCGCACCAATGACTTCCGCGCCGCAGTCGAGAGCGGAGAGCGCACGGGCGAGCGGAGAGCGCATGGGAGGACGTAGCTGCAACCCGGTCATGGCCGACTGGAGCGGCGCACAAGCGGCGGCGCGGTCGTGGATGACTAGAGTGGCGCAAGGGCGGCGGTGCAGAAGAGAGTCTGGTGAAGGAGGAGAGGGGATCGTCAGAGGAGAAGGGTGATGGGATTGGGGGATCAAACGTGTTTCCGTCAGAGGAGAATGCGGGGGGAGCGAACAAACGAAGCGGAGGAGCGGAGGCGTTGTGTTCGGGAGTCAGGAGAGGAGCGGCGTGTTCGGGACTCGGAGAGGAGGAGAAACAATCGTGGCCCGTGAGGGTTGAATGAACCGGGCATTTTAGATCATTGGATTTGATGAAGCCATACGAGAAGAGGTCTAAGCGCTTTATTTTAAAGAAGCAGGATTTCTACGTGCATAAATTAGGATGGATAGAGGAAACATTATCTATGTGGGGGTAGAGGTTACGTGGATGTAGAAAAGAGTATAACTGATACATTATATAGAGGTATAGATTCGGATCAGAGACGATCGAATAGAGGTGGACAGGTGCCGGTCCGAATTTGATCGGTAACATAATTCGACTTGGAGACGGGTCTGGTCGTAGAGTAGTCCAAGTACATGCATGGGAACTGGAAGAAAAGAGGAGAGTACAAGAGATGTTTGACGCCTTGATCCTATTACAGGTAAAGATGGCGAAACTAGTGCTCGAGACATAGCGTTTCTTCGATGTGCCAGCCTGGAGCAAGGCGATTGTGAATCTGCCTGCAGCGAAGGTGGGCGCGAGACGGTGGAGCAGCGATCATTTAGGTGACACAGACAGAGGCAGCGAACAGGGAGAAGCAGCCGCTGCTACTACATTCCAGCAGAAGTTAGGAGCATCATTCGGTCTCGGGAGCTTTTTTATTTTTATATTTTGAAAATAAAAAATTATAAAAATAGACCACCATTTGAAAAAAATTAAAGAATTAGACTACTGTGGCTCTTACGACATGCCATATATTTAAAAAATAAACATATCACCCTTAAAAATAAAAAGTGATACGTTTTATGACTCTCAAAATTTAAAACACTGTCAAAATAGTCATGAATTTTTTTAAACAAAATGGTAGTGTAGAGGATACTATAATCTATCTCTCTAAAAAAATTCAACTCAAACAATTACATGTACAATGAGAAAAAAAAATCTTTTGTTTCTCATTGTACATATCATATTTTTTAAAATTTTAAGAGTAATGAAACATAATATTTTTTATTTAAAAACCTATCACAGATGGAAAGACGACAAGTTTATTTTTTAAAACGAATCGTCCGTCTTTTTTTGCAATTTTTCAGACGGACACATATTTTTGCAATTTTTATTTTCGAAATATAAAGATAAAAAATCCAGGTCCCGGTCGACATGTTGGCCTCCAATGGGCCACGAGCCCATCAACCGCAACTAATCGCTCCTCACGATCCGGTGCGGTGGCTGCTGCCGGCGCCGTCCGTCCCGCAAGGCCATCGCCACTGACTCCACGACGCTCTCCCCGCACCGCGCCACCGCCGCGCACTCGCCCAAAGAGACGATGCGGCACCTCCTCCTGTCCCGCCTCCTCCGCCGCAGCCCAGCCTCCCACCACCTCCCCCTCCTCCGCGCCCTCTCCTCGGGCCCGGTCTCCTCCGACGCCGACCTCCGCAAGTACGCCGGCTACGCAATCCTCTTCCTCGGCTGCGGCGCCGCCACCTACTACTCCTTTCCCTTCCCCTCGGACGCGCTCCACAAGAAGGCCGTCCCCTTCAAGTACGCGCCGCTCCCCGAGGACCTCCACGCCGTCTCCAACTGGAGCGCCACCCACGAGGTCCACACCCGCGTCCTCCTCCAGCCCGACTCCCTCCCGGCCCTCGAGGACGCCCTCGCCACCGCCCAGAAGGAGCGTCGCAAGCTACGGCCCCTCGGCTCGGGGCTGTCCCCCAATGGGCTCGCGCTCTCCCGGGCCGGCATGGTGAATCTCGCGCTCATGGACAAGGTGCTTGATGTTGACGTGAAGAGGAAGACCGTCACGGTGCAGGCGGGCATTCGGATTGCAGAACTTGTTGACGCGCTCCGGGAACATGGCCTCACGCTGCAGAACTTTGCGTCCATCAGGGAGCAGCAGGTCGGAGGCATCATTCAGGTCTGTTGCAAAAAAACATCAGTCTTGTTAATTCCAAGCTCCAAGGAGCCTCTTTTCTTAGTGCCTTTGATTAGTAATACTAACAATTTGAGACTACAATGATAATTGACTTGAGAAGTTAGCACAAATTTGTTTGAGGTTGGATTCACCACTTCAACGAAATGTTCCAAATTGTCCACAATCACTAGGGTGTTCAGATAGTAGTGACCTAATGCAATCACATAGCCTGTTAAGGGGATTGAAACATGGCTGAAGGTAGCAATAAATGAGTGTTCCAGAAGCCAACAGTCATTTAACCAGTAGTTTTGTAGGATTGTTCTGTATCTTTTTCTATACTGAAAAAAAACTCTTCTCATCCTAATGCTTGAGCCATCTAATCGTAGCCAGTCCCATTATTCCTTTGCAAATTGTATAAATGTAACTTACATACTGAGTTCAGGCCAAATTAACCTATAGTTCTATTCATGATTGTACGCAGGTTGGTGCCCATGGCACTGGTGCAAGATTGCCTCCAATCGACGAGCAAGTCATTAGCATGAAACTTGTTACCCCTGCCAAGGGGACAATAGAGTTATCAAGGGAAAAGGATCCTGAGTTATTTTATCTTGCTCGTTGTGGACTTGGTGGCCTAGGAGTCGTCGCAGAAGTTACTCTTCAATGTGTAGAAAGACACCAGCTTGTTGAACATACATTCGTTTCCAATGCAGATGAAATCAAGAAAAACCACAAGTACTATTTCCTTGAGTCAATCTTTATGTAGCTATTTAATTTTTTTGTCTATGCAGTTTTAACATCCTCGATTTTATTTCCTTTCTCCCCTTTTGCAGGAAATGGCTCTCTGAAAATAAACATATTAAGTACCTGTGGATTCCATATACTGACACAGTTGTTGTTGTCCAATGCAATCCTCCTTCAAAGTGGAAAACTCCAAAGTTGACATCAAACTATGGAAAGGATGAAGCTTTACAGCATGTTCGTGTCCTTTATCGTGAGTCGCTGAAGAAATATAGGTTCGGACACTTGTGATGATTCTCTACCTCAAATTCTAACACTGCCATGGTTTTTTGTATGCAAATTGCATCTTGCTCTTGCTAGGTTAAATGCTATTCTTTCACCGAAAAATCAGCTGAAAATTCCTCTGCTTGGAAGTTAGAAATTGAACTGATATTAGTAAATATTTTATTCTGGTGAACGTTGTATCCATTTAGACTTTAGCTCATTCCTATACAATTTCAGGCTGAGGCTGTCTTCTCGTTTTGAGATTTTCTTCCCTTTGTTGAGTCACATGTTGAAAAGAGAAGTTATGCTAGTCGGAGAGTTGTATAAGTCACAACTCATAAGTGATACAAGAACTGTAAGTCGGGGCTGCTAGTTAGGTAGTTAATATAAAACAATAGAATCTTCAAGCATTCATTCCTATCTTAAAGTAATATTTACGGAAAAATCAAATTATAGGTATATGGAGCCAATGGGAGTACTAAAATGGTGTTGGAGTCATTTGTAGATCTACTCAAATGTAGCCATTTTGAATTTATGTGACTGTGTACTGAACTTTCTAGCTTCACTCGCAATGGTATTTCTTTGGTTTTTAGCTTACGCCATTTTATATATTTTTTCAGAACTGAAGCAGAAAGTAATGATCCAGAAATAGATGCACTTTCATTTACTGAGTTGAGGGATAAGCTACTTGCCCTTGATCCTCTGGATAAAGATCATGTTACCAGAATTAACAAAGCGGAAGCAGAGTTTTGGAAGAAGTCTGAAGGCTATCGCATGGGTTGGAGTGATGAAATACTTGGGTTTGATTGTGGTGGGCAGCAGTGGGTTTCTGAAACCTGCTTCCCTGCAGGAACCCTAGCAAAGCCAAGTATGAAGGATCTGGATTATATAGAGGAGCTGCTGCAGTTGATTGAAAAGGAAGATATACCCGCACCTGCACCTATTGAGCAGCGTTGGACTGCCCGCAGCAAGAGTCCCATGAGCCCAGCATCAAGCTCTGAAGAAGATGATATATTTTCATGGGTAATTTTTTCTTATTCAACATTTTTTCTTGTATGTTTAATTTATGCTGCTGTTTCCACTTGTCATCACCCACCTAAATGCTTGTTTGCAACTTTGCATCTTATACTAATTTATTAGTTGCTGACTGCTGTACTGGATACTACCTCCGTTTCGCAATGTTTGTCCATGCCCACCATTACGTACAAACCAAGGAATACTGAAATCGAGTGAAAAAATGTATAGAGATGACCATGCTACCCCTAATCAATGCAAGGATGAGAGCAAATAACTCACCAACGTTCGAGTAAATGCATGCATGCATTCAGGGGTATAGCAGGAAAATAAACCATAAAGCATCTTTGGTTACCGCAATAAACAAACAATTTGAGACAGATACTCCCGAGGCCATTGACAAACACTGCGAAACGGAGGAAGTAACTTGGATCAAAAAGTGATGTTTGGCAATTCGTGTACAAATTGATGAGAAACATTGTTGTTTTGAACATTGTCATGTGAACATAGCAACGGTAAATACAGAATTCAGTAGTTCTTGTAATCTATAGGTGCTATTTCTGATAACTTCTGCTAAATATAATGGTGGAATGTGCTCTCTTGCTTCCATCTACTTTGCCAAATATATGGGGAAATCCATTCGCTGTACATGATTTTATAAAAAATGTTCCACTGTAATTGTTATTATCTCCCATTTTTCTAAGATATAAATCACAAACATTCTGAAATGACTACATGATACAACTCTTAACTGCTTTGGAGAGTTCTGCTACTCCATCTTTTTATAAATCTTTTGTCATGCTCGTCCTGTAAACACCTGGTTCACTTCTGTACCAGGTTTGAATTTACTGTCAGTGACCAACTTACTGGAATTTATGCAGGTTGGTATTATAATGTACTTGCCAACAGCAGATGCTCGTCAAAGGAAGGAAATTACAGAGGAGTTCTTCAATTACAGGAGTCTGGTGCAAACAAGTCTCTGGGATGATTATTCTGCATACGAGCACTGGGCTAAAATTGAGGTACACACCTTCTACACAAGCTGCAAGATAAGATATTATCTGTTCATTGCAGACATGATTGAAAATTGACATCAGTCTTTTGAGAGAACGTCCTCTTCACTTGCACAAACATCATTTTCTGAGCTGCTTCATTTGCAACAATTTCATACCCACTGATTATTTATTCTCCATTTCTCCCTAGGTTCCAAAGGACAAGAACGAACTTGCTGAACTCCAAACCAGGTTGAGGAAACGATTCCCTGTAGATGCGTATAACAGGGCACGCATGGAGCTGGACCCCAACAAGGTTCTCTCAAATGCAAAGCTAGAGAAGCTGTTCCCAGTGTTGGAACCTGTTCAACAGGCCAAGTAAGGGTGCGCTGACCAGCAGATCCATGGACATGCTGAAGACACAGAACTTGCCATTGTGTTTGGTTCTTTTTTTTTCTCCGGGGGGGGGGGGGGGGGGAGGGAGGGAGGGGATACTACCATCGGTCCATCTTAGCGCTGTTAGCGGTTTACAAACATGCAGGGTCATGTTCTTGGTTTCTTTGTAGAACCTGTATTTTTGGTGCCTCGGTAGAGATAAGTTTTGGATTTAACCATCTCTTGGTTCGCTTCTGAGGTGATACGTTTGTTGCGGGTGGCATATTCCTTATTCACACTTGAAACTGTGCTATCATGTTACTCTATGATCGTGTCAAGCGAAATGGTGATGAACATTTGGCAGTTGAAATAAAGGCCTGTGCAATCATGCTGCAGTTTTTTTCTTTAAGAACCTACTCTGCTGCTGTTTTTTTAGAACCAGTTGTGCTGCAGTTAGCTCTGCAGTCAACGCCTGTCGTAAATCCAAGCTTAATCAGCCTTTCTAAGACCGAATTCTATTTAGCTAATCTGGAGACATCGAGTAACATTCTGAAACTACCATGTTCTGTGATACTAATTTTAGAAAACCCTGGGTTTTGTGGCATTTGTGTCACTTAGGAACAACAAATCCTGCTCAGAGCAGAAAGTCGCAGATAAGTAGATACCGCTCTCGCCCAACTAGCTAGATTGAGAGCAGAGAACTCGATGTGGCCGTGTCAGTACAGAAACAGAATTGAAGCCGTGGGCTCCTCTTTCCACGGCACTTGCTTGCTTGGTTGCCGTGAGCCCGTCGGGTCATCGGTACTGAAATTTATCTTTTTTGTTTTTTATTAAAAAAAAATGAGCACCGAGTGAAGGACGTTCCGATTTCATTAAGCGGGTGAGGCGCTCGAACGCTGACCGATAGGGTGCGACCGTGCGCCCCTACCATTGCACCAACGAGAGCTTCTCATCTTTTTTGTTTTTTATTGTACAAGTTATATTTCTATCTAAATTTTTTTAAGGACCAGATGTTAGCATCTTCTACATCATATAATTTTTTATTGCTATTTTGATAGTATTTTGAATTTTGAGAGTATTAAAATGCAATTTTTTTTTATTTTTAACCTATCATCCGTTGAAAAGGGCCAGAGGTGATAGGAGAATAGATCTTTAAAATTTTAAAATAAACATATATATTTGTAATTTTTTGATTTAAAATATAAAATAGAAAAACCTCTCTCGTAATTATGCTGGAATGTGACCCATCCCCCACTTTCCATTTGTACAATTGTGCACCAGTGAGGTCTTGAAGTAAATTTCCTTCTAAATGAAGCGTAATTAGCAATTTAATAGCGGTTTCCAATCAGCTAATCTTGATGTAAAGAAGAATAAGAGGTACATGTCACGACTTTGGAGTCAACAACATCAATGTGCTACAGAAGTGCATTTACATGTCGTAGAGGAGATATTGGAGCTGTTACAAGGATCGGGGACGCTGTTCAAGGTATAGAGGGCCCTCGTACTCTTTGGTTATTTTATTTATTTTTTTGACGGTGAGATTGATTTCTACAGTTTTTATTAGAGGCACCGTCGAGTGAACCACTCCGTGCCAGCCTGCTGAAAATCAGGAAAATCCTATACATACCGCACGAGCATAGCACTCGAACACAACTAGCTCGGAACGGGAGCTCCGTGCTTCCTCCGTTATTGCCAACCGAGCTACGGCTCGGATGCAGATAGAAGTGATTTTGGTTATAGGGGATGATAGAAGTGATTTTGGTGGAGTCTAGGAATTCACACAACTTCATCAACACACAACTAGCCAATCAGCCGAAGCGGAGCAAGACCCTTATTGCACCCAACTCGGTTAGGATTGCTAACGGTGGCGTTCTATTCTGCAATGGTGGGTTCAGGGAGTGTCCTTCAGTATTAACTTCCGCATTCTCAAACACGGGTGCTATGATGTTATCTTGGCATGAAATGGCTAGAACAACATGATCCTATGGTTACATAATGGAAGAGTGAACACTCATATTTTGAGTACAAAGGATCTCTGATATCCCTCCGAGGAGTTCAACCAAGATTGCAACCTTGCACTGTTCTATAAGGAGGGTAATTGCAACAGCTGTTGAAGCGAAATGTAGTACATCACCTTGTCCATTTGAGTGAAAGCGACACTGATAATCCTTATCAGGAACTCATGCCAGCCGTGATACAAACTCTAATTCAGCATAACGCCAAAGTGTTTGAGGAACCGAAGCAGCTAGCCCCACATCGCTCTTGGGATCATCAAATTCCCCTATTGCCGGGTACAAAGCCTGTCGATGTTAGGCCGTACCACTACACACCTACTCAGAAGACAGAAATAGAGCAGCATGTGTCAGAGATGCTAAAAACAGGACTCATTAGACCGAGCTCGAGCCCGTTCTCATCGTCAATGCTATTGGTAAAGAAAAAGGGCGGGTCATGGCGTTTCTGTGTGGACTTCCGTCATCTCAATGCAATCATGGTAAAGAACAAGTACCCTCTCCCTGTTATCGATGAATTGCTTAATGAGTTGACTGGAGTGTGTTTGTTTACAAAGTTGGATCTCTGAGCCAGTTATCATCAGTTTCGCTTAGATGAGAAAGATGAATTCAAAATGACATTTTATACACATCATGGACACTTCGAGTTTAGAGTCATGCCTTACGGGCTTTGCAATGCGTTGGAAACGTTCCAAGGAGCGATGAATGAAATTCTAGGGCCACCGCTACGTGTTTGTGTTCTAGTTTTCATCAACGATGTCTTAATCTACAATCCATCACTGGCACAGCATGAACAGCATGTGGCAGCAGTGTTGTAGTTACTCAAGCTTCATGGTTTAAAGGCAAAACTGTCAAAGTGTTCCTTTGTGCTCCAAAAGATTTCATATCTTGGCCATGTCATTTCAGCAGAAGGGGAATCCCTGGGAGATAAAGATCATAGATGTGAGAGATCGGCCAACACCGATGAATACAAAGGAATTACATATATTCCTTGGATTGACAGGAAACTATCGCAAGTTTGTGCGGGATTATGGTCTCATCAGTAAACCACTCACGGATCTTCTGAAGAAACATTCTATTTTCGTATGGACTACAGTAGAAGACCATGCTTTTCAAGAGCTGAAATCATGCTTAACGTAGTCACCGGTCTTGGCCTTGCCGGATTTCACAAAACAATTCATCATTGAAATTCATGCCAACGATAAAAGGTATCAAGCAGATGAGCACACTCAACACATTCTGACAACATTGGCAGTGCCGAGCGGCTCTTATTTAGGCTTTATCTTTAGAGACGACATTCTTCACTGCAAGGGCCATGTATGGGTCGGTTCAGATAATACTACACATAATCACATCATCAGAGTCTTGCGTAACAGCGCATTGAGTGGTCATTCCGGTTTTATGCTACTTACCATCGAGTGAAGCATTTGTTCAACAATGTTCAGTCTGTCAACAAAGCAAAAATGGAGAGTGCCCCATGCTGGCCTCCTTCAACCATTGAACATCCTTGATCAAGGTGGTGCAGCTGGATTTCATCGAAGGACTTCTAGGTAACCTAATCATGATACCATTTTAGTGGTTGTTGACCACTTTTCTAAATATGCCCATTTCTTAGCACTTACTCATCCATTCACCACCTTGCAAATGGCCAAGCTTTAGATCGACCCATCTTCCGACTCCATGGGCTATCGCAGGCAATCATGTTAAACCGGGATCGCATCTTCACCAACTCTCTGGCAAGAACTATTCAAGCTCTCCCACACCCAACTTCGTCTCAGCTCTTCCTACCATCCTCAAACGGACTACCAAACCGAACATGTCAATCAGTGTTTTGAAGTGTATCTTCGATGTTCAATCCACTCTTGCTTGAACAATTGGTTTCACCAACTTCCTTATGCATAGTATTGGTACAATACCTCTTACCATATTGCCTTGAAGATGACAACATTTGAGGTCTTGTATGGCAGGAAGCCACGGGACTTTGGAGTAATTCAATTGGATGAAACATCAGTCCCTGATATCATATCATGGTTGAAAGAGCGCGAGGTCATGAATCAATTGCTTCAACAACAGCTGCACATAGCGCAATTACGCATGGAACAGCAGTCGGAGATCAAGTCTATCTGAAATTGCAACCGTACATCCAATCTTCAATGGCTCAACGACCCAATCAGAAGCTTTCATTCATATATTATGGCCCTTATCCTATGGAAGCTCGTATTGGCTCGGTTGCATACAAATTGAAGTTGCCGGCTGGCTCACTGATCCACCCAGTAGTGCATGTATCCCAATTGAAGAAGGCAGTGAGTCCAACTACATCTTTCAGCACCAATATTCCATTGCCAATGTTTGTTCTTTAGAATGCTAAGATACCAGAGCAATTCATTGATCGCAAACTCATCAAGTGCGGCAACACTACTGTTCCGTGTCCGTTGGTGCAATGGCAAGGCCTGCCGCCCAATCTAGCCACTTGGGAAGATCTCTCTACACTCCGGCGTCACTCTCTGGATTCACGGCCTTGGGGTCAAGCTGCCTTTTAAGGAGAGGGGAATGTCACGACTGAAGAGCTCGCGATAAGGAGCATTTTAGGAGGAGAAGGAAGCAGAGAAGGCGGGACCCACGTGTAAGAGGGACAACATAGGCGTGGTGAGGGGGAAAAGAGAGTGTATGCGTGGCATGAGTTGTATGGTCAGTCCGGAGAGTTTATAACCGGCCGACAAGGGAGTAGGGTTTGAAAAATCATTGGTTACCAATCGGTAACCGCGATTATCGACCTTACCGAGCTGCATCGACTTTATAAACTGACTGGTTTTCAAATTTGAATACAAAAAATTCAAAAAATCCTAAAAACACTAGAGACAATTCTAAGACTTTCTATGAAAAAAAATTCAAAAATAATGTCGTTTGCATCATATTCTATAGGGAGAAAGTTTGAAAAAAAGAAGAAAAAGTTGAAGCGTGCAGCTCGTTTATTAACTCACGTTAAGAAAAATCTTAACATGTAGACACATATTTTTCTTGTGTAGGGTGTATCTTAAGGGAATCTTTAAAATTGGTTTCATTTCATTTAGAGTTTTATTAATTTCTCCATGATTTTTACAAAGTTCACAAACATAAAGTAAATATGTTAAGAAATAACACTGTAATGAACTTTTTCATGTCTACCATTATTTTTCTACATAAAGCATAATATAAGTAAACTAATAAAAATGATTTCACTAATTTTTGAGATGTGATGGGTTAGTTATAAATTAATCTAGTTGTAGCATATTTACACAATCTTTGCATGTAACAATAACTATTTCATGAGAAAATGTATTTTTAAAAGATATAGGATCATGTAAGAAGACTAATAAAATTGGTTTCATGATTTTTTGATGAGCAAAGAGTAAACTATGTATTTAACTTGGTTTAGAAAATATATTTTCTCATAGAAAATATTCAACTTTTTTATAAGTATGTAGATCATGTTACAAGCAAACAAAAAAATTGTTTCACTTGATTTGAAGCTCAGATGAATTAATTATTGATTTTACAAGATTGAACTATTTTTTTAGTTTTTTTTAACTTCACTGAAATTAGAGAAACCCGATCGATAAATCGTTAAAACCGAACTGTTACCGACAAATTCGAACGGTTACTGACAATGCGGAAAATACGGAAAAATTGGTCAATAAATCATCAAATGCGCTCGGTAACCGGTGTAAACTGATCTGTTACCGTTCTATCGATTCAGTCTGAATTCTTATTGATCGAATAAATTTTAAGCGGATTCTCACCTAATTTTAAACAGTTTTCACGATAACCATGATTTTCGGAAAATCGTCAGGACCAGCTTTCGGTGCTAAAACGATTTTGTGAACCTTGCAAGGAAGACGCGAGACAAGCGTGAACTGACAATAGGAAGATTGTTCACGCCGTTAGTACAGTTGCTCGTTTTCCCCCTCCACCTAAAACCCCCAATACCGAAGAGCAGAGAACCCACCCCACACTCAACGAAGCGGAAAAAAATAAAATAAAAATGAATCAGTACGTCCCCTCCCAGCAATCGGCGCTCACCATTGACACGGCGGAGAGCACGACCGCCGCCGTCGCACGCGCACCCAGCGGCGCCCCCGCCGCGGCGGCCGCGGTCGACAGCTCCCTCGACGACGTCCCCGAGGTAGCCGGCTGCATATCGTCGATGATCGACCGCGGCGGCAGCGTGGAGAGCCACCGCCTGTTCCTGGCGCGGCGGACCGCGCTGGAGATGCTCCGCGACCGCGGGTACAGCGTGCCGGAGTCCGAGCTGGCCCGCACCCTCCCGGAGTTCCGCGCATGGTGGGCCGACAGGCCCGAGCTCGAACGCCTCGCCTTCTCCACCACCCTCGCATCCGACCTCTCCCACAAGGTAACATTTTTTTTCGGTTCCTTTCCTCATGATACCATCGGTGTGCTTTCGTATGTTCTTCCACAAGGGTTAAATTCTTGTGCTAGCTCGTGATTTGAACTACATGCTTGTCCCGGCCATCAGGTTATGCTCATAGCTAAGCACCCTCCCCAAATTTGTCGTTACTCATTATGTACGAGGATCCGATTGTGCAATATGAATGGTGGACGGAGTATTGCGGAATTGAAGAGTTAGGGAGAAAGGGGGTATCAGTTCTTTCCTGCCCTTTCTCCACTCATTTATCCTTGCTGTTTGTTGATGTTTGGTGGGGTTGTCTGTACTGTTTAGGAAGATTATTGTTCTTGTGGTTATGACTGCTAGGGATGGTACCATCCTGCAAATAGACTGCTTTTTTTATTATGTATCTAGAAAATTCCAGTGATTGCGTACATACATATAGTACGAGTGCTTTTATCTCTTATCCTTTTCATGCATAGTATTGTTTCTACCATTTGTTCTTATTGCAAGTGAGTAGTAGATACATCTTAACTATGTCTTACGCAGGTGAAAGTTGTGTTCTGTCCACCCGAGCCACAACTATCCGGGAGATTTATAATGGGACCAAAGAAGAGAACCTGTCTAGACTGATTCTGATATTGCAGAGCAAAATAATGTCTAAAGCTAGAGAATCTATCAAGGAGATATTCACATTTAAAGTTGACACATTCCAGGTAGTTTTGTGACTTTGTGTAATCTGTTGATGGCTCGTCACATTTTGTTTAATCTCTGTAAGTAAGGAACAACAGGGTTGTAGGTACAATACCCATCCCTTAAGTAAATAACAGCGAGTAACTTCTATTTACTTTCTGTGCAATGAGTAATTCTACTGGCTAGAACGGCTTATTGGTTAGCATCTGAAATTCACTTCATGTTTTTCTGCAAATTATGCTCTTAATATAAAATATTTATTCACAGCATCATAGAATTCATCATGTAAAGTTGATAATTTGCTGTTTTATGTTATATTAATATTCTACAGTCTACGTATTCAAATTGTTGTGCTTTTCCAATGGTAGATCACAGAATTACTGGTAAACATTACTAAGCATGTGCTGAAGCCCAAGCATGATGTGTTGACTGCGGAGGAGAAAACCAAGCTCTTGAAGAAGTACAATGTTGTGGATTCACAGGTATGTTTCTTTATTATTCTTTAATGCTACCTCATAATTTCTTACTCCCTCCGTCCATTTATGTAAGACGAATTTTTATTTTAAAAAGTCAAACTTTGTAAGTTTTGACGAACAATTCATCAAATTATACGTATGTTTAGTTTACAAAAGTTGTATCAAGAGATTCATATTTCAAAGTGCTTTTAATATGATGTTAATTTTATAGCAATTGACAATATATTGTAAGAGAAATTGAAGGTCAAAATCTACTTTTGAAGACTTTGTCATTCCAAAATACGCATTACATAGATGGACGGAGGGAGTACTGTTTTTTATCATACTGATACTGTAAGTCATGGTGCTATGTGAGTTATGTAGCCTTCTTTTGTTACATCTTGTGGAATGGAATTATTTCCTCCACAATACAACCTTATGCTGGCTGTTGGTTTCATGATACCTGTTGAGTTGCTGTAACACCATGATTTCTGTACTTGATTTTGTTTGCAACACCATTGTGGTTATCAGGGATACAGCAATCTCTTAGTGTGCTTGGATGTGATGATAGAGATAATTGATTACCATGAAATCTGCTAAACATCTGAGTGCTTGGATGTGATGATAGAGATAATTGATTACCATGAAACCTGCTAAACATCCAAGTGCCTTGGTCTCATAGACGTATCGTACTGATAATTTGCTGAATTGCCTCATCTTTTTGTTGTGATTTAAAATGTTGTTTTGTTGTGAGTCTACCGTTCTCATTAAAATGGAACTTGATGGTGTTTGAAACATATAGGGTATGTTTGGCAGAGCTCCAACTCCTTCATTCATGCAAGATCTGGAGTTTATAAGCTAAAATAAAGTGGTTTAAACATTTATTTTTAGTCTAATATGCGAACATGATGGCTCACTTAAACATCCACAATCTACTCCAGCTCCGGCTCCAAGAATTTTTGGAGCTGGAGCTTTGACAAACAGGGTAATAGTCCGCCCCTATTTTCTTAGTTATCTTTCAAGATTTGCTTTTATCGGGTTAATTTAAAGACATCAAATGGAATTGTCATTATCATATATTAGAAAACTTGTCTAATTGCTACATAAAATTTCTTTTACCGTCTATCCATGCAGGGGTTTTTTGTGAGTGAATTGCACAAAACTACAAGGATTGTACCTAGTAACACAAAACTACAAGTATTGTGCAACAATTTCACACAAAACCCGATTTTAATTTGATTCACCCAAAAAGTGGTCTTATATTTGTCCAAAAATTCTAGAATTTTTTTGTACGTATTCCATAATCCATGTGCAACCCATTTTAATAAAATCCCAACAATTGTAGAGTTTAAACTAAAATTCTCCAAAAAATGCTACTTTATAACTCCTAACAATTGTTAGGGTCTCAAATAAAATCCCAAAAAATTGGGAAAATTCATGAATATTTTTATTATATGATAGACTAATTTCTAAAATTATTTCCAGCACTAAGTTATATGGTGAAAAAGTGAGTTCCTTTGTAAGTATATAAATATAAATGGAGCATTCAAAAAGGAACTCACTTTTTCACCTTATAACCTAGGGTTGGTAATAATTTTAGAAATTAGTCCATCATTTAAGACAAATATTAGTGAATTTTCCTAGATTTTTTGGATTTTATTTGAAGCCCTAACAATTGTTAGGGGTTATAAAAGTAGCCTTTTTTAGAGAATTTTAGTTTATATTCTACATAGGTTTTTTGGGTGAATCCAATTAAAATGGGTTGCACATGGATTATGGAACACATATAAAAAGTTTTAGGATTTTTAGAGAGACATAAGAATATTTTTTGGATGAATTCAGTTAAAATTGGGTTTTGTGTGAAATTCAATGCTTGTAGTTTGTGTTATTAGGCATAATACTTGTAGTTTTGTATTACTAATGGCACAATACTTGTAGTTTTGTGTAATTCACTCTTTTTTTATTGATATCACAGGCTCTTTACAAAGTGGTATGCAAAGCCTCTAAATAAAAGTGTCCATGATATGCTTATTGTCTTTGTGGGGGATACTGCATTTTCTTTATTTTGGCTGGAGCATTCTTAACATGCTGAAGTGGAAAATCGCACTTGTTATTAGCTTTCTGTCCCTTTGAATTTTCTTTTGTTATCTACTCCAGCTTGTTATCAAGTATTTTTTATACCAATTTGCTGAAATTGGTGCATTTACCTTACAGTTGCCTCGCATGCTGGAGACTGATGCTGTTGCTCGCTACTATGGCCTTGGCAAGGGAACTGTCGTTAGAGTTACATATGACAGCGAGCTTACTGCAGACCATGTGACATACCGATGTATTTTCTGAGGGGTCCATGTGCTTCCAAGGATCAAGTTTGTTGTAAGCTGTTAGTGAAAACTATTTCGCAACTAATGTTAGCACCCTGGCATGTTGGATAAAGTTTGTCGTAAGCTGTTAGTAAAAATCACCTCGTTGCTAGCCTAGTATGATGTTCTATGTGAATGCTGTTTGGCAGAGTAAGCTGAGTCTGTTGGAAAACTTTAATTAGTTCCCGCATAAGTTCTCTGGCAATCAGTTTCAGATGGCTTGGAAAATTTGGCAAACGTGTGTGCAATGTCCTGTTACCACATCAGTCCTATAAAAATTAAAACGTTTTGTAGAGTCACTCAATTGGATTGAAGCTGTATTCGTTTACGGATTCCATTATATTTTGCAAATTAAGGCCTAACATCTATTTTACAAATCAGTAGGCCAAAAGCTAAGACAAAAAACCAAGGAAAAAAGGTTAACTGTCATATAATCAGTTTGCAATTAACTGTGCCTTAGTCTGATTGCCTGGGGCAAAATTTCGTCGTCTGCTGCCTTTCTCTTGCAGCTGTTGCTGCTATCACTGATGCTATTGTTTGTGGGGTTACTGCTTTCATCGCTATCGCAGTCGCTTTGCTGGTGCTGTTCCTGGTGATAGTGCTCCTTGCATCTGCTTTTCAGTATGTGAGGCTTCAGCTTGCTCATGTCTGATAGCCGTACTGGTTTTAGGAAAAACTCATCCGCTCCTTCCTCCAGGCATCTGATTCAGAATATCAAAATCAGAAATGAGTCAGGGATTTTTCCTATGATCATAAAGCATGACATCCCACTAAGAAACACTACTTTAAATAATATTACTTCTAGTGTTCTTATCTTTACATTTTTTTTCTATGTGAATCATATCTTTTGATATCTGAGGAGTGATGAGTTATTTATTTGACTTCAGTGCCCTCTCGTTCTCCCCCCTCTATTTGTGTATCTTGCAACTAGAAATAGAATAAACCCAGACAAACATGAGTGGTGCTAGTGAGTTGTCTGCATCAATAACTTGTTTCATAGATATTGCACTACGAAAAATCTAAGGCCTATTTGGTAGAGTTCTTTCTGATTTAAATTCTATGCGGAGAGTGGTTCTGTGACTGAAAGTGATTCTCGCTAGAATAAACTATATGAAGGAAGTGATTATGTGCGAAAAGTGAATCAGAGGAAACTGTTTTTTTCAATTCTTCAGCTTCTAGTTTATTTCAGAGAATCACTTCCACGGATTCCACTCAGTGAGCTAAAAACTGAAAGCTGTTGTTTGACAAAGCTTCTCTGATTCCAGTCGAAAAGCTGTTCTGTAAGCTCTGATTGATTTGCATATCATTCTATATCTTTTTAGTTATTTTACACTGAACGGTCCAAACATGTCGAGATAGATACTAGACGATTTGAGCTGTGTCACGTTGTTCCTCTATTATACAACACATGTGACGCCAAATCAATAAGGATTCGGAGAGATCTCCATATCCAGTTAAGTTATAATCCTTTTCATTTCTATGTCTCAATACAAAAGAAAACGCTGTTTTCTAAAAAAGTCTCTAATCATGAAGCAAATTTTCTGAGCAAGAACATGGAAACGACCATGAACCATCCAGATGTATTGCTCTTAAATGAAAAGGTTGTTTTCTTGCTTTAATTCTACTCAGGTACTCACTAATATTTCTCCACACTTAACTTTGATTTGTTCATCCAAAAATCAGGACGTGATCTGAACAATGGTGTATAGATCCATAGGAGTGCTCACCTATTGATCCTTGAAGGAATGTTCTCAGACGACATGATCACAACTGGGATATCTCTGAGAGATGATGATTCCTGAATGAACAAACACAAATATATATATCTTTAGGCCCTGTTGTCTTCCAGCGGATCAAGACATATCATACCAAGAAATTCTAGAGAAAAAAATAAAGAAAGTTATACCTTGATCTTCTTGAGCAGATCATATCCTGTCATGCCAGGCATGCAGTAGTCTGTGATGATCAGGTTCACCGCAACATCCTGGTTATTCATACATCGTCAAAACCAAAATACATCAAAAACCTTTCTTCAGACTAGGAACAAAACTACACATGATTTGACAAATAGGAAGCCATTTTCTTACCAGCTGGTCTGCATGAATAGAAACTGGACTGTCCTCGTCATGGAGCCCCAAGAACTGCAGAGCCTTGCTCCCGGAATCAACAGTGGTAACTACACAAACACACCAAACCTTCCATGAGATTCAGAGCCCCATAGCAACCAAGGTCTCAAGTTGCAAGCAAAAGAGGATCTGGTGATGATTACCTTGGAAAGAAGAGGTCTTGAGAAGCCTCTCGATGAGTTTCCTGTCTGGGAGACTATCATCCACAGCCAGGACATGGAATGGAGTCTCTGTGACCACTGCCATGGAGTCTCTGTTTGTGTTTTCCTGCTTGTGTTCTTGTGTCTGATGGGGAAGGAGGATGCTATGAGCAGAAGCCGAGAGGAAGAGTTGTAGAGGAAAGGCAGGTGGTGTGTGTGCTTGGCGTCAGAGGCTTGGCTTGCTTTTGCAATGGTGTGGGTGTGGTTGAGTTCATATATATACAAGCACATGAAAGGATTCCGGAAGATATGAGGAAAGAGGGAAAGTGGATAGAGAAAAGAGGTGTGATGACTATGAAAATCTCACCCCATGGAAAGCAAGATCCTGGGCAGATTTGCTCCAAATCTTGCCAGGAATTGACTCCACAATGGAATAGACCCGGCCAACAGCATCGTCAGCTCTCTGCATCCAAAGGGCCCACCATTTTCTTTTGTTCCCTCGCTCTTTTCCTACTACTGCAGTGTGCTGTCATGTACCTGAAGAAGGCTACCGGAGAGTATCAAGACTCAGGAGGCAATCAACAGCAGAGCAAGGAAGTGGAGACTGTCCCAGGCGCGCCGCAGCAACGAAGAGCCCAGCGCATGCGCAAGCCCAACACAAGTTATATGGGCCCTGAGTGGGTGACCAAATGAGCAGCCCGTAGTGGTTTGAAGAGGAAGGTTGTGAGCTGTTAAGATAGGAGGTGTGGCGTGTGTAAAGGATAAGAATTCAGTTAGAATAGAACCGGCTTGTCTGGCGAACCGGCTTGGCCGGCGGAGTGGCGGCGAGCTCTCAGTGAACTCGATACCCAACTTTACCAATTCATACACATATCAAAGCTAGATCGTAACATTTGGTAATCAGAGCCAGATTCATCCTCACCCTGGAGATCCCGGAGTATCTGCAGCGGCCTCAGTACAAAACGAGAGAACAGAGGAAGGCGATGGAAGCGGAGAAGCAGATGAGCGAAATTGTGAAGGCGTTGGCGGCGATCCAAGCGCAGAACGACTCCTTCAAGGTCTCGCTCGATCGCAACACTTCAGTGGTGGAGAACATCACGCAATGGAGGCCCCAAATTGATTCTCAGGTGCATGATCTGCAAGCCACTGTGGATGATTTACGCTTCAAGCTAGATCAGATCGTGTTGCATCAAGAGAATCAACAAGGCAAGAAGATGGATTCCTCTTGGATGGAGACGCCGGTTGCTGCTCATCTGGCAACGTCCTCTATTGAGGCGGCGCTCGGGCAAGATGGCCACGGCTCAGCACAATGCCACCGGAGGTCGGGACATGGGTATGGTTCTACCCTTGAACCGCCTCCGGTCACAGGTGTGAATCATACTCGACAACTTACTCCAATTCCATTTGGATCTGGGTTTTCTAATCATTCTGGATTGTATCCTGGTCACTCTGGTTGGAATGCTGCCTTACCCCAGTTAGAATTCCCTCAATTTGATGGTAGCAATCCTAAGATCTGGAAGAAGAGATGTGAATCTTACTTTGAAATATACAATATACCCATCCATATGTGGACTAGATTAGCTACTATGCATTTTGTAGGCTCAGCAGCTTTTTGGTTACAATCTGTTGAAGCAAGAGTTCAGGATGTTTCTTGGGTAGAATTGTGTAGTGTTGTTTGTAACCGTTTTGAGAGGGATCAGTATAACCATCTCATACGACAATTCTTTCATATGAAACAAACTGGATCCGTGCTAGAATACATAGAACAGTTTGATGGTTTAGTTCATCAATTATTGGCTCATGATCCCAATATACATGCTGCTTTTATCACCAATAGATTCATTGATGGTTTGAGGGAGGATATTAAAGCTGTTGTGTTAATTCAGCGTCCAGTGGATCTAGATACTGCTAGTTCCCTTGCCATTTTGCAGGAGGAGGTCACTTGGGATTTCTCTCGAAAGGAAATCAGAAAGGGGGATTCACTTGTTCACACTCGAAATTCCAACAGAATGAATATGGCAGTGTCCCTAAGTAATGCCAAGAACTCTCCAACCATCACTTCTGATGAGAAGAAGAATACTGAAGCTTCTAAAAATTTTCCATCTGAAGATAAAGCAGCAGCACTGAGAAATTACAGAAGAGCTAAAGGTCTATGTTATAAATGTGGACAGAAGTGGAATCCTAATCACAAATGTGCTTCAACTGTATCCCTACATGTGGTAGAAGAATTGTGGCAAGCATTACAAAACAATGAAGCTCATGAAGGGAGTAGTCCGGAATGTGAAAATTCTGAATCTGGGGATGATTTGATGCAGATTTCAGTACATGCTGTGAATGGGACTGAAGCTCCCAGGACCATAAGATTACTGGGCTCAATTCATGGGTTTCATACCATTATGCTTTTGGATTCTGGCAGTTCTCATAATTTCATAAGTGAGCATTTGGCCGTGAAGATCCCTAACTGGACAGCTCTATCAAATCCATTACGAGTTAGAGTAGCTAATGGGGAAGTTCTTTTGTGTACTCATCAGATTCCAGATTGTCAGGTATGGGTTCAAGGACATTGTTTCTTTGTCTCTTTGAAGATAATCCCTCTGAAATGCTATGATATTATATTGGGAATGGACTGGTTGGAGTTGCACAGCCCCATGGAGGTTCATTGGTCTAAAAAATGGTTATCCTTCTTTGACCAAGGGGTCAAAATTCAATTTCAAGGTGTTCAACCAAATCTGACTCAATGTGATCTATTGAGCAGTAAGCAAGTGGAGCAAATTATGCAAAGAGATGAAGTATGGTGTATGTTAGAACTGTATCAAGTTCAGGCCAGTGAAGGGAAAACATCTTGGCCCCTTGAGGTTCAACACTTGATAAAACAATTCCAGGAATTATTTGAGGAGCCTAAGGGTTTACCTCCCAAGAGATCTTGTACACACCTAATTCCTTTGATTTTTGGTGCACAACCTTTTAGGCTTAGACCTTATAGGTACAACCCAGCTCAAAAGGATGAGATTGAGAAACAAGTAAATGAGTTGCTGAAAAATGGGATGATCCAAACTAGTTCCAGCCCTTTTGCCTCACCTGTGTTATTAGTCAAAAAGAAAACTGGAGAGTGGAGATTATGTGTAGACTTTAGAAGGCTAAATGCCCTGACTATAAAGAACAAATATCCTTTACCAGTGATTGATGAAATTCTGGATGAGCTAGCAGGAGCAGTGTGGTTTTCTTCTTTGGATCTCAGGGCTGGATACCATCAAATATGTGTGGATGAGCAAGATCAGTACAAAACTGCCTTTCAAACTCATAATGGACACTATGAGTACAAGGTAATGCCATATGGACTCACTGGTGCACCAGCCACCTTCCAACATGTCATGAACACCATGCTGGCACCTTTTCTAAGAAAGTGTGTAGTAGTGTTTATAGATGACATTTTAATATATAGTAAGGATTGGGAAGCACATTTGAGGCACTTGAGAGCAGTATTCGAAGTACTCCAACAAAATCAGTTTAAGGTGAAGCTATCAAAATGTTCTTTTGCTCAGAAACAACTTTCTTATTTGGGACATATTATTAGTGAATCTGGTGTGGCAACTGATCCCAGCAAAATATCAGTGATTAAAGATTGGCCAACTCCAAATTCAGTGAAAGAGGTCAGAAGTTTCTTAGGCCTAGCTGGATATTATAGAAAATTTGTAAAAAATTTCGGCCTTCTGAGCAAACCACTGACCACTTTACTTAAAAAGGGTGAGCTGTTTATCTGGACTTCCCTACAGGATGAGGCATTTCAAGCTTTGAAACATGCCCTTATTACTGCACCAGTTTTAGCACTTCCTGATTTTCAGAAGACCTTTATAGTGGAAACAGATGCATCAGATAAAGCTATTGGTGCAGTGCTTCAACAAGATGGGCATCCAGTGGCTTTTGTCAGTAGAGCTTTGGGACCCAAGAATCAGGGATTATCCACTTATGAGAAGGAGTGCCTCGCTATATTGTTAGCCATTGAGCATTGGAGATCATATTTGCAACAAGGGGAATTTCTCATTAGAACTGATCAGAAAAGCTTAGTCAGTTTAGATGATCAAAGGCTATCTACTCCTTGGCAGCATAAGGCTCTTACCAAGATGATGGGATTGCAATACAAAATTTGTTACAAAAAGGGGCAATACAATAAGGCAGCTGATGCTCTATCTAGAGTACCCAGGACTATTCATTCTGAAGTTCTAGCTTTGTCTGAAATGCAACCTGCTTGGCTACAAGAAGTTGCAGATGGTTACCTGGTACATCCTAGTACTTCCCAGTTACTAGCATCTTTGACCATCAAAGGCACAATAGGACATTACACTCTAAAAAATGGTTTGATAAGATACAAGGGTAGAATTTGGGTAGCCAATTCTCCTATTCAGACCAAGATTATACAGGCTTTACATTCAAGCGCAGTGGGAGGACACTCTGGATTCCAGGTGACTTACAGACGTGTTAAAAATCTTTTTGCATGGCCCAGAATGAAAAATATGATCAGAACAATGGTGACTTCTTGCTCAATTTGTCAACAAGCCAAATCCGAGAGGGTCAGGTATCCTGGTCTCTTACAGCCTTTGGCTGTCCCTGATTATGCTTGGCAAGTGGTGTCAATGGATTTTATTGAGGGATTACCCAAATCAACTTCTTTCAATTGCATTATGGTAGTGGTAGATAAGTTTTCTCGGTATGCTCATTTTGTCCCTCTAGCTCATCCCTTTACAGCATTCAAAGTAGCCATGGTATATATGGATAATGTGTTTAAACTTCACGGTTTACCTCAAGCCATCATCTCTGATAGAGATAAGATATTTACTAGTTCCTTATGGCAAGAGTTGTTTAAATTGACTGGCACTGAGTTGAAAATGAGCACAGCCTACCACCCACAAACAGATGGGCAAACCGAGAGGGTTAATCAATGTTTAGAAGCTTACTTAAGGTGTTTTGTCAGTGCTTGCCCTTCAAAATGGAAACAGTGGTTATCTTTGGCTGAGTTTTGGTATAACACTACTTACCATTCCACTTTAGAAAAGACACCTTTTGAAGTCTTGTATGGTTTACAACCTAAACAGTTGGGCATTGATAGAATTGAGTCCTGTGCTATTCCTGATCTCAAGACTTGGTTGGCTGAGAGGAAAATGATGACTCAGCTCTTGCAACAGCAATTGGTTAGAGCACAACAACGTCAAAAATTTCAGGCTGACAAAAAGAGATCTGAGAGGTCTTTTGAAGTGGGAGAAACAGTTTTTCTCAAACTGCAACCTTATATCCAAACTTCAGTGGCCCCTAGAGCCAATCACAAGCTCTCATTCCGATATTTTGGTCCATTCAAAATCATTGCAAAGATTGGATCAGTGGCCTACAAATTACTGCTTCCTGCACACAGTGCTATTCATCCAGTTTTTCATGTATCACAATTGAAGAAAGCAGTGGGTTTCCCCCATCAGGTCAGTGCAGAAATTCCTGATTTCACTAACCAATTTCAGGTCCCTGTCCAAATCTTGCACAGGCGTATTTGTCAACAAGCTGATCAAGTGATTAACCAAGTTTTGGTGAAATGGTCTCATTGGCCTTCGTCCATGGCTACCTGGGAGGACGAAGAAAAGCTCAAGGAGTCCTTTCCTGCTGCACCGGCTTGGGGTCAAGCCGGTTCTAAAGGAGGGAGGGATGTCATGTACCTGAAGAAGGCTACCGGAGAGTATCAAGACTCAGGAGGCAATCAACAGCAGAGCAAGGAAGTGGAGACTGTCCCAGGCGCGCCGCAGCAACGAAGAGCCCAGCGCATGCGCAAGCCCAACACAAGTTATATGGGCCCTGAGTGGGTGACCAAATGAGCAGCCCGTAGTGGTTTGAAGAGGAAGGTTGTGAGCTGTTAAGATAGGAGGTGTGGCGTGTGTAAAGGATAAGAATTCAGTTAGAATAGAACCGGCTTGTCTGGCGAACCGGCTTGGCCGGCGGAGTGGCGGCGAGCTCTCAGTGAACTCGATACCCAACTTTACCAATTCATACACATATCAAAGCTAGATCGTAACATGTGCTACATGCTTTCATTAGTTTTCGGTTCTTGAGTTGTCCTTTTGTTGGCTGACCAGAAAGGATGAAAGATACGGAGCATTTTGGCGATTTGGTAACGCACAATTCTTCAGGTGTGGCCTCTCAGTTCGCTGCATCGATTTGTTGATAGTAAATTAGGATCTGCTGCCCTGTGACGTCTTGGTTCACAAACTACTTGCTCTAGCACGGATAATGCTACTTACTCTGCATGCAAAACTCACTCGGGAGTCGGGACATACATCTTGCTGTGTGCAAATCTGCAAGTATCTTGTTTAAGGACATTATGTGACTGATGCACGTGAATTCGTGTATGAATACTGACTGATACATGGCTCGCACTCCAATCAAATCTTCTTCCCTATCCTCATCCCGTCTCATCTCATCTTAATACATCTCTACCGTATAAAATACGAATTGATTTCCACGTCACTTTTTTCACTACTCTACTCCTATCTCCTCTCATCTAATAGAAATATCTAAAATTTAAATAATTTATCTACTTTTATTGTCCACGCTCATTCTGTAGCCTCTCATCTCGTTACTAGCTACAAATATAGGACATATGTTATTAATGAAAATAAATAAAGAAATTAGCGAATAATCTTTTCCTTTTTTCAAATCTCATTTGAAATAAAACTACGACATTGCTTCGAGAAATCAAAATACAACATTACTTCCAACATATTCGTTCAGCAACACTCTTATAACCCATCTAATGTTTGTGTTTTTTTACAATCCACGAATACTTAGCTAGCCATCTGCAGCTGAGCTGCCCACTGCTAAGGATCGCCAGTAGTAACTGAAAATGGCAGGCAGAAAAATCGTCGGATTTGGAGTTCCCGTGTTGGTAGCACAGCAACTCCGAAATCCAGCTGATTTCGACGATTTGCTCGGTTGTTTCCAACTCTCCCCTGCCAAATCTCCGAGATTGCAACGAGCTGTAGACTGTAGTGCTGCTGAGATATGGAAGGAAAAGCAGCAGCCACCCAAATCCGGGGCGCGGATTCTCGTGATACCTGGCGGGCGATACGAGACCCCGTCCGTCGCTTTCGATCGAGAGCCCACCCAGCGATTGTTTCCAGCAGCGGCAGCAGCTGCTGTCGCCGGATGCGATCGCTTCGGTCCTCCCCCGGATCCGCTACCGATCGCCGCGAAAGCGGCGTTTCCCTGTGCCGCAATACGCTCCCGATCCCCTCTCCACTTGCCCGGCCTCGCCTTCGCTTTCCGCGCAGCTGCATAGCAAATTAGGATCTGCTGCCCTGTGAAGTCTTGGTTCACAAACTACTAGCTCTAGCACGGATAATGCTACTTAGGCCCCGTTTTAGGTCGGTTTGTTTTTATTATGATTATAGATTCTAGCTCTAAAAGCAAAATCAATAACAAACAATTTCAATCTTAAAATTATTTCTCACTATTTACAAACTAAATTGTACTACGGAATCTCATAATTCATAATTTGATATAACTAAATTTCTCTATAAAATTCAAATTATGGCAATTTACAGTAAAAATAAACAGGCATTTACTCTGTAAATGTATGTATAAATGCAAGTCAGCAAGTATCTTGAATTTAAGGACATTATGTGACTAATACAAATCTGTCTACTTTTGAGAAAATTAATCAATCATATGTGTAAAAGTTGATGTAACTTTAATAATGTCTATCATCATTCGACCATACTCCCAACAGTCTGAAATAAACGCTATTTTTAATACTAATATTATCTTTAAAATACATTGACTATTACTTTTTATTATAATATATTAATAAAAAATACCAAGAGCCAACGTGGAAGTCGGATCCGAAGCGACGGTGGCCGCTTAGCTGTTGTTGGAGTACGGCTAGTATGTGCGTGCGTTAGGTGTGTGTAGTGTGAGTTCGTGTGTGTGAAGTGAGTGCGTGCGTTCATATTCATATACTACAGCTGTATTCAGTAGTGAAGAGTATAAAAAAAAAAAAAAAGCTGTTGTTGGAGTTGGGGCACTCGCGGGTAAAGTGACCGGACTCGCTACAGTTATAGCACCCGCCGCGTCCTCTGCCGTAGCCACCCCCGCCGCCGAAGCCGCGGTCGCCGCTGGGGAGCGCGCCGCCGCCGGGCGCGGTGACGTCGATGGCCTTTGCGCGGCCGTCGTCGCCGAAGCCGATGGCGAACTCGACGGTGTCGCCCGGGTTGAGGCTGCGGTAGCCGTCGGACTTGATGAAGGACTGGTGGACGAAGAGCTCCTCGCCGCCGTCGTCGGGGGTGATGAAGCCGAACCCCTTGGTGGGGTTGAACCACTTCACCGCCCCCCTCACCCTCTCCGACGACATCTCGCACCCCCACCGCCGCCGGCTGGACACCCGCAAAACTCTGGATCGGAGTGGAGGCCGATGCGGTGGGACGCGTTGTAATCTCCAAGATTGCAACGAGCTGCTGCTGAGATATGGACTGAAAAGCAGCAGCCACCCACATCCGGGGCGCGGATTCTTGCGACGCCTGGCGGGCGATACGAGAGCCCGCCCGTCGCTTTCGATCGAGAGCCCACCCAGCGATTGCTTCCAGCAGCGGCAGCAGCTGCTGTCGCCGGACGCGATCGCTTCGGTCCTCCCCCGGATCCGCTACCGATCGCCGCGAAAGCGGCGTTTCCCTGTACCGCGATACGCTCCCGATCCCCCATCTCCACTTGCCCGGTCGCCAGCGTCCCCTCGCCTTCGCTTTCGCTCCCAGTGCAACTGCGGTCTCATCGCTGGCTCGCCTCCGCTGGCGTTTTCTCTCCTGACCTGTTCCATGTGGATCTGGAAGCGATGCAAGATTCTGAATCATCGTGCATGGACTCGGATCTCCATTCTATGATCATCCTCATGATAGGCGCCACGTCACTGACAGATCGCAAACGGACTGCTGACGCTTGAAATCTGCATGGCTCCTGTGCCGCCACCTGTCTGAGCCGCGCGAGCACGCGCGAGAGGTCAGGTCAGGTCATCCGCTGTCCAAGCTGATCCATGCTGGGGAGTCAGCTTCTGGAGAGAGGAGAGGCTCAACAGATGTTGGCAGTGGTGGACTCGAAAAAAAATAACCATATGTTCTGCTACAGGTCTAAAGAATAGATTAGAGGGTGTCAAATGAACGGTTACATATTATAAATCACTGAAAAAAGAAATTTTAATTTGTGCCATATGCACCCTATGATACAAGTGGATCTGCCTTAGATGCAAGGTTGGGCAGATTGATTAATTATCGGGTTGGGTAGAGTAGGTTAGGGTTAGACTTTATCATTTGTGTTGAAGTATAAGTGAATTGTTCATATTTTTTATCAACTTAAGTTTTTAGTAAATTGTTTGATGCATGCAGCTCAATATGGTATCAGTGTCAGATGTCTCAAGTTTGAGTCCTGAAAGGTATAATTAAATAAAAAATTTACAATCAATTTATATTTTCACGTCTGAGAAAAAAAAAAACCCTACGTAAAAGAGTGTTGAAGTATAAATGAATTGTACATCTTTCTTGATCAATTTAATCTTTTGAGTGAATTAGTTGATGCATACATCTCAACAACCTGCATTGGGTGTAAACCTATGAGCTCAACCGGTGGGTTGGATCTAGACACGATTTGTAGGTTGCAATCTCCTCGGCTCAGCACCGCCTCAGCATCTACACGACATTGTTTGCTTGCCTCCCAATATTCTTCTTGCTTTCCTGCTTCGAGGGTTGGCTCCTCGAATTGTGATGCGGTAAGGCATTCTCCAAAATTGAAAGTGATGCTGGAACTACAGGACAGTGTATTCCATTCCAAATAGCATTTTAATTTTCGTTGATCTTGATTTCCTATGTTAAACTTGCGTTCTGCATCTTGGCCGAACTTGGATTTTCGCTTGGCTGTGGATCACCGAACAGCCCCAAGCAGGGAGAGCCGCATCATCTCCTCCAGCGCTCGCCGCCTTGCCTTGTGCCGTGCCGCCGCCGGCATCCTTGCATGCGCGGCCACCGCGTGTTCCTGTCCATCACCACCGCCGTGTGCCGTGACAGCGACTCCGCCTACAGCCCTGCGGGGAGCAACGCGGCGCTCTATACTTCTCCATCCGAATCCCGGTCACAGAGGATGCCCTTTCAGCTGTACTTCGTCCAGCCACGGCCGTCGCTGGCCGGTACCCAAACGCTGCCCGGTGCGCTCACACGCACTCGCCTCGCCTGCCGAGCTGTTGCCTGCCAGCCAGAGGCAACGTCGCTGAGGCGCTGAGCGCACCGAAAAGCGGCAGCCTGCCAGGAGGCAATGGCGGCAGGATCTAAGTAGGTATTTGTTTTGTTTTGGATCATCGTTTAGTTTATTTTTTCTTAATTTAGTAAGTGAGAGTGAATCGTAATTTATTTTTTTAAGTTTTAGTCAATACAATGACTTAAAATTATAATGACATCCCAAATGTCAGGTTGGTTTTGGGTTGGGTTTTAACCCGTTAGCAGGTCAAGTGTTAGGGAATTGGATATGAGAGGTATAATATTGATGAGATAAAAAATCACTAGAGGTAAAACTCTATTATAATAATACATGGTTACGTGTACAAGGATAACCCATACGTATATATGTTTAAGGAGTCGTATTCCACTAGTACTAGAATTTTATCTTTTGAGGTATTATGCAACATCTATGTACAGAGATACTATTGCAAGTTCTGCAGCATTGGTTGGTGCAGCACTACAACTATAAGCGTGCTTGTCGTTTCGCCGCTGTTTACCTTCATTTTCTATAACGCAATTGGTTGTCGAGAACAAAGCTAAGCCCAAGAAGAAAATCAGAAAGGACGAATGGAACAAGCAAACAGGTACAAGAAGAAGCGATTTTTTTTAGTGGAAGAAGCGAAATGTAGTAGCAAGCGGGAAACACAAGTATGGCAAAGCAACAGCAGGCCCAATCACTCCAGAGCAGGCCGGAGACTGAGAAATTTACCAACGGAGCCCAAGCTAAGCCCAGCTGAAGTTCCGTACGAAAATACAACCATTAAACACGGTAATATCAGTACAAAATTAAGTGATGCAGATGTGAATGTGTTATAAGAACTTCACTGAACGAATATGTCAGGAGCGAAGTCATAGTTTAATTTCATATAGGATCTGAAAAAAGAGAAGGATATTATCCGCTATTTTTTTTTCCTAATTTTTTATTTTAATTAATAAAATGTGTCTCATATTAGTAGCATGTAACCTGTATAGTGAGGTTGAACGACGAGGGTGGATGATAAAAGTAGATAAATTATTTAAATTTTAGAGATATTTATTAGATGCAAGAAGAGTGGAGAAAAAAATAATATAAGAAATAATTCGTATTTTATACGGTAAAGATTATTGGTTCGATCCTTTCTTTCATGAAGAATCACACATATGAATTGTCTCTCTTATGAACAAGTCCAGTAAAATTACAAGATTTCTACAAGATTTTATGAATTCAAGTTTTTTTTGAAATCGTAAAGATTCGATCACTGGTATATCCTCGCTTAATTTTTTTTGGCAGGGTTCGACCCTGACTGCCCCTACCGTGGCATACACTCCCCTTTTGGACCAAAGCAACAATGTTTTTTTATCCATGACCCAACACCCAACAACTTATATTAAACTCCAAAATCTCCAAATGATTTATATTTTGACAAAAGATCTTCAAATTTATTATCAACCATCTACAAATATAGGAGTACCCCAAAACATCCTCTCCTTCCTCTTGGTGTGTAGATTCCCTGGCGCGTCGCTCCTCAGTCTCACTCCCCGACAAGCGCACGCGCTCCACTCCCCGACCAACCAAAGCCAAGCCGCACACGGCCACGGCCATGGACGCGAGCGCGCTGCCGCTCCTCCTGGCCGCCGCCGTCGTGCTCGCCGCGGCGCTGAGATGGCTCCACGCCGGCCGGCTGAAGCAGGGGTCGGCGCGGCTGCCGCCGGGCAGCACGGGTCTGCCGCTGATCGGGGAGACGCTGCGGCTCGTCTCCGCGTACAAGACGCCCAACCCGGAGCCCTTCATCGACGAGCGCGTCTCCCGCCACGGCGGCGTCTTCACCACCCACGTCTTCGGCGAGCGCACCGTCTTCTCCGCCGACCCGGCCTTCAACCGCCGCCTCCTCGCCGCCGAGGGCCGCGACGTCGACTGCAGCTACCCGTCCTCCATCGCCACGCTGCTGGGCCCGCACTCCCTGCTCCTCACCCGGGGCCCCGCGCACAAGCGCCTCCACTCCCTCACCCTCAACCGCCTCGGCCGCCCCGCCTCGCCGCCGCTCCTCGCGCACATCGACCGCCTCGTCCTCGCCACCATGCGCCGGTGGGAGCCTGCCGCCACTGTCCTCCTCCTGGATGAGGCCAAGAGGATCACCTTCGACCTCACCGTCAAGCAGCTCGTCAGCATCGAGCCCGGGTCCTGGTCCGAGAGCCTCCGCCGCGAGTACGTCAAGCTCATCGGCGGATTCTTCTCCATCCCCTTCCCCTTCGCTTACCTCCTTCCTTTCACCACCTACGGCCAGGCCCTCAAGGTGCTCGCCCTTTTGCCTTCCTCTCCACTTTTTTCTTTTCCTCTGCACATTGCATTTGCCTTGTGACGAATTGCTGTGCTGTTGATGTATTTTTCACCACAAAATTGCACTATTTGATTCGATTTAGGCGAGGAAGAAAGTGGCCGGGGCGCTGCGGGAGGTGATAAGGAAGAAGATGGACGAGAAGGTGGAAAATGGTGGTGCGAATGGAGAGGATGAGGAGAAGAGGGAGAAGAAAGACATGGTGGAGGAGCTTCTTGAAGCAGAGGGTGGGAGCTTCTCCGTGGAGGAAATGGTGGACTTCTGCCTGTCTCTGCTGGTGGCTGGGTACGAGACGACGTCAGTGCTCATGACGCTTG
The DNA here is from genome assembly GCF_958298935.1 of Phragmites australis. Taxonomy (NCBI): domain Eukaryota; kingdom Viridiplantae; phylum Streptophyta; class Magnoliopsida; order Poales; family Poaceae; genus Phragmites; species Phragmites australis. The sequence goes on along the minus strand of NC_084932.1, from coordinate 1,695,615 downwards.
CTGTGAAGTTCCTCACTGAGACACCCACTGCGCTGGCGCAGCTCAAGGTATGAATCATGAGAATTTGTTTGATAATTAGCAATTCGTTGCCTGAATGTTCAGTGGTAATAGGCAATCCTTGTGCACGTGTGGTAGTAGGTACTGTCAATACGTCAATTGAATTTCATAATATATTACTTATAATGGTGGGTAAGATTAACTTAACCTGTCATACATTAGTTCTTGTAGTCTTGTCAACAGAAAATCTGCTGCCGTCGGCTTGTGTTTTTAGGTAGAATTATAGTGCAGTTTTTTTTAAAAAAAATAAATCAGATAACAGTTTGTTCACTGCAAGATTATATTGTTCGTATTTGTTTGCTTCACTGTGAGCATCCTGCGATAGGACTGATGATGTTCCCTATTTATTTATCTGATTATAGTCTAAGAGTGAAGCTGGTGTGAATACAACCGCCGGCTTCTTCCCTGAATCTGTTTTCCTGTGGTGTATGTATGCTGAAAAGTTGTGTTAAGTGTTATTTCTTCTCCATTTTTGTACTAGGATTAGCGCCAAAGCTATCCAATAACAGCCAAAAGTGACAGCCGTTAGCTAGAACATCGTAAGGGGACTGAATCTGAATTTTGAACCACTTTAACAACCTTTATTTTCAGTAAATTAGGCTATCTGATTCTACCTCGTCGATCCAAATATTATCCTGCTTCAGTATATGCGCATTTGATTCCAGATATTTGCTGATTTTACAGGAAGAGCATGACAAAATCAGAGACATAAAAGGCAAAAACCAACCACTGGAATGGAGCGATTACAAGTCAATGCCATTTACGCAGTGTGTAATGACTCTGAGGCCCTATTTTCTTAAAATTACCTTCAAGCTATACCATGCCAAAAACACAATGCCTTTATATCACTTTTATTTTTATAAAATATATCTCTTGAAAAGAACATTTGAGCACAGTTTGATTGTTTTGCATTTTTGCAGGTGATAAATGAGACACTACGTATGGCTAACTTAATTAGTGGGGTATTCAGGCGAGCAAACACGGATATTCATTTTAAAGGTATTTCTACAGAAACTGACCTAAGTTTTCCGAACATGCTAATCAGGAAGACTCATTCGTTTACAACATTTTGTTTTATTCATTAGACTACATTATTCCAAAGGGCTGCAAAATATTTGCTTCATTCCGAGCTGTGCACCTTAACAATGAACACTATGAGAACGCTCGAACCTTTGACCCTTGGAGATGGCAGGTATTGCTACTGTTCTCATATTCTGTTATGTATTGGCTAATGAAAGTAAATATAGGCATGCAAAGTTGCAAATGCAAAATATTTTATGGTTTTCGTTTTGCAGAGCAAGAATAAACTTCAGAACACGGTTGGTGCCAATTTGTTTACTCCCTTTGGTGGTGGACCTCGGCTGTGCCCAGGCTATGAGCTTGCTCGGGTTGTTGTTTCTATTTTCCTCCACCATCTTGTAACGCGCTTTAGGTAAGACATCCTTATCTTTCAAGTTTCTACACTGTTTTTGCAGCCATAGGGTGTAGATAATCTTCAGATGAAATTTCAATGTGTGTGTGTTTCAAACTGGATGCCACTCTGATTCAATTGTGTCTCTTGACCAATGAATCTGCAGCTGGGAAGAAGCTGAGGAAGATAGGCTTGTCTTCTTTCCTACCACTCGAACTCTCAAAGGATACCCCATCAATCTCTGGCGGCGACCAGAGTCTAGTGGCTGACCTCATATCAGTTTCCAGCTACTCTTATCTTCAAAGCAAGATTAAGCATAGGTAAAGGAAGAGAAAAGCATGTCGCCCGTAGTTAGTATTTTTTTTCTCCGTCTTCGTCTATTTCCTTTATCTGTAACTCGGTACGCTGCAGCAGTCAGCAATCTCGTGTGTTGCTTGTAAAATGTTCCAAACTGCTATGCCCACTGGTTACAGAAAACATTTTGTCGTGTTTCTGGCTATCCTAAGATTTAGCAGTTTATATCGCTGTCCCAAATGATGTGATGCAGTACAATATCGACGAGATGCTGTTCTATCTGCAACGGGGAAAAGGCTATATGCCATCTCCTAGCTTACATTGTTTTTCTGGCAATCTTTGTCAAGTATATCACTATCACGAACTGTTGTTAGTCTGAAAAAATACGTGTATCTATCTGTCAGTGGGTGCAAGCAATGCAGAAATTTTATGCATTTTTTTTATCTGACTTGACAGGATTCATCCACGGGCAAGTTTTTCCTCCGTAACTAACTGTAGACTTTGAATAGCATGTGTATCACGTGCCTACAGTATGTAATCAGAACAATTGCATGCATTGTACGTCTGAGAGGACTCTGCAAATGCAGTAATCTGCCGAGCAAGCAGCCATTGCAGGCAGCAGGAACAGATCCGTGCTTCCCCTCTCGACGAGTCATCTCATGCCGACAACAACCTGTCCCTGCCTGCTGTTGCAACAGATGGACTGTACTTGTACGTGCAGTGCAGTGCAGTGCACGGTCGCTCATCTGCAACCATCACCGGCGTACGTGATAGTACCTACATTGATGCATGATAAGATCCCAGATCTTGAAACGAAATGCATGCATGGGGATCGATGGTGATGCACGTCAACTTTTGCTGTAGTCTGTTAGGCTGTCCCAGTCGTGAAAAGGAGAGGACATGCGAAAGAAGGGCACTGTCCTGTCGGAGCAATCATGCAGTCGATCCCTTCGCCATGTTCTTCTCGCGATCTGCTTTCAAGGGATGATGCTTCGTGAAGGCATCCGTGCTGTGCATGCATGCAACATAGACATCCATATCCAATGGCACCCACAGACCAACTTTCAGAATCCTCAGGAGCTAGCTTTTAGCCCTGTGCTCCTGTGTATCTTAGCTTATCTACGAGTCAGTGCTGTAACACGAACAGCATTGTGACCTGTTGAACTGAGAGGGAACGACAACACAGCTCTCACTTGCTTGGCGACTGGCACTTCCATGTTCCATCTATTCGAATCCCTGCAAAAGGCATCGCAACTGTTTCCTTAGTCATGAGATCATGCATACATGCAACTTACCTGAAGAAGCTGCATCGCAAAAGGCAATGGGCCAACCAGTCCATAGTTTTATCTCAGAAGAGAATTTCTTACGTCCTGTGTACCTGTGGATGCACCATCTTGCCGTGATCCACTTCACTGCACAATGCTGTGCTCGATGGCTGCTGCTCATCAGGCAACATGCATAGCCTCTGCAACCACAAAATAGTTGATCGATCACATAGGTCCCAACAAGCAACAGCTCTCGCATGCATATCATTCATGGTTACCGACGCATGATTCCAAACCAACTGGTCCGGTATACTCGTCAACCCTCTGCGTCAGATTCATACGTAGGAACGGATGTATGATGATAATGACTTTAGTCGAATCAGGAAGCATCCACAACGAGCCAAAATAAAAAAAGTTAACTAAGCGAATGCATCAGAGAGTACGAAAAAGTAAACTGAGGGAGCCGACCAGAACTAAGAATAAGACGGTTGCTACATTTCAACCTCATGTTTTTTTATTATTTTTACACGTCCACTGTAAGCTGTTGAATGGGTATTCAACTCCTTATAACTCTTTATAACCATCTTCAACCTCCTGATGACTCATTCATGCTCGTGATCCCCCACCCCTCAATCGAGTTCGCGTTGACCTCCACCCCTACCCCACCCATCTCCGACGGCATCGTCTGCTACCGTAGCCCCTGGCGCGCCATGACACCCCTACCCCACCCAGGCCCACCAGCAGTCCACCGTCTCCCATAGCCAGTGGCATGCCCACCGCACCGTCTCCTCTTTCAGGCTGACATGCTTCCTTAGACATTACTTTAAGCCCAGAAAGCACACCGACGACCCCAAAAACCCCCCTCTCTGAACCCTAAATCTCACTGACTGTCGTCTCCTGATTCACAAGTAAATTACAAACGTCGGCTCAATGGTAGGTGCTGAAATTTAGGAAACGTGTGAGAATAATCAAAAGTAATTACAAGCGTCAGCTCAACGGCAGGTGCTCGCTCATGATAATCGTCAATTTTTAGAAACAGTCTACCTTTTCCCCTTGTTTAAGGGAAATACAGAACGGGAAACTTTTCTATGAAATTGATGAGAACTAACATCGAGCAGGCTTGAACCTGGGCGTTACGGGCGTAACAACACGCATTGACCTCAGGTGGCGTGGGCATAACAACACACTGACCAACTGCACTAGGGGCAGCTTCTGAGCCTACCTTTTTTCATGCATGAACCGACTAGTTTTGTAGTACAGCATACATGCTCTCTGCACGCAGATCAGAAGCATGTGTTCGTCATCTCCAGGTGCGCTGCATGTTCCTCCTCCGCCTGGGTGGGCAGCTTGAAGTGGTATGTCCTTACAGGTGGAAACGTATCGGATACAAATTGAATAGTCTAGTTTTCATATTGTTATCCATATTTTAATACAAATATAAATTCAAATATCTTTAAATATGAATACAAATTGAATTGTTTGAATATGAATCTACATCTGAATACGTACTAGATTCAGTTTTATGTGAATATTCTATAACTTCAATGACAAATTATGAAATGGTAAACTTATTTGACACAAGCATGAGAGCAATTTAACATAAGGAACTGTATTTTTATTGGATTGATCTACCTTACAGTAAAGAACCACTTTTACTATAATACCATGACTTTAGATAATTTTAGACCGTTAGATGGGAGATAAAAGATCCAGATTTATTGCTACAGTATATGTGGTACAATACTAAACATTAAAATAATATGTAGGATTAAAAGAATTTAATAAGATAACAAGATAAAAGAATATAATTTTATGTTACTCATATTTATCTTCCATAAAAGTATTTCTACATATTCGGATACAGATATTATCCATATCTATATTTATTTTTGAGAAAACGGATTCAGATATATCCATATTCATATCTGTGAAACGAATTTGAATATATCCGTATATGTATCTGTCTATCAATCAGATACGGATTTTTCTTACCACATTAATGTTTAACAGAATACAAATATCGGATAATACGGATATCTGCTATCCATTCTACACCGCTACATGTCGCCTGCCTCGTAACCCTCCTACAGCCACTGTACCTTTTCTCCCTCGCCTCGCCCACCCCCACCGTCAGAGGCTGTTGGGAAAACCAGAGCTCAGAACTCACGCGTGTAGAACACAAGATTTTTGTGTTGCAAAGCTGCCCCGTTTTCTAGCTTGTACTGCTGAATTTAAAGGACTCCTTGTACAGGACGTGGCCTGAATGGCCTCCTAGACTTGCGCCATGAACTAACGTGCTAACACGCACGCCGATGGCGTCACTACGACCTGCTCCCGTGCGAACGACATGGGCATCGAGCTGAAAACATATAGACGTACGTCAGGATCACACATATGTGCGCACGCCGCGCCCAACGCTGAAATAGAACAGCACCACAGCTTGTCGTGACTCCGCGCGCGACACTAACATAACTAAACTAACATGTATGCACATCTAACTAAAGCCTAAATGTGAACGCATCACGTTTCTAGCCACACACATACTCATGCAAACACGTCTAACACATTATGTGATTAGAACTATCCTACATGCAAGACTCAAAATACATATAAGTCAAGATTAATGCTAACAAATCCCCCTTTAATCTTCACTTGCTTTCTCAGTGCTTCATCACCAGAGACACGGCTCATTATCGGCCATCGTGAGTAGTGTCTCTTCCTTCCTTGGCTTGCAGCACTCTTTGGCAAAATACCCACGAACTCACAGTTGTAGCATTTACCATTCTTTCTGTCTGACTTGAGCTCGATGGTGTCGTCATCGTCGTTATGGCCGCCACCACGGCCATTGTGAGGAGCGCCTCTTCCTTCCTTGGCTTGCAGCACTCTTTGGTAAAATGCCCACGAACTCACAGTTGTAGCATTTATCTTTCTTCCCGTCCGACTTGAGCTTCATGGTGTTGTCGTCGTCGCTAGCTTTGTCACATCTCCCGCCATGGTCACGATTCCTTTTTGCGCCGCTGATTGACCCTTCTCTACCTTTTTTCTTTTTGGCAAGAGTCTCCCACTGCGTGCGCGTGAGCAACAAATGCTCATTCTCCTTTGTATTGCCGAAACTAATTCAGATGTGCTCATCGTAGGCCTTGTACCGCTTGATGAGGTCTTCAATGGAGAGGTTGTTCAAGTTCATGCACTGTCAATGGAGATGACGAGTTGCATGTAGCCCGCTAGGGCAGCACGGAGAAACCTGTGTACAACACAATTTCTCCCATCATGGTGTGCTGTGTCGCCTAATGCACAGATGCCGATGACGACTGACGTACCCGACCAACGAAGTCATCCACAGTCTCGCCTTTCTCCATCTTCAACCCCTCAAACTCCTTCTTGGGGTCTGCAAGTTAGCATCACGCACACGGTCATGTCTATATGCGCCGTTTGATTGCCTCCCATGCCACCTTTGTTGTGTCCTTCCCGGCAAGGGAAGGCATCGCTTGCTCTGGTACGGACTGGTAGATGACATACAATGCTATCCAATTCTTCTGATACTTCGTGACACCCGGCTCCACTGCTTTCTAGTTCCCACACATTCTGGGCCTAAAGAGCCACACGCATCTTCATTGCCCAAACCGTGTAATTCGTATGGGTGAGATATGGGTACAACATCATCATCGCGCTCTCCCTCTTCACCACCGTTGCGCAGATGGGTCAGCTTGTAGCAGACGTCTCTCGTCAGATGATGGAGACAAACTCCTTGCTTCCCTCGGCATCCTCTCCTTGGCTCTTAATACCAAATGTTGAGAAAACCCAAGCTCAAAACTCACACAAACACATAGAACAGTAGTTTTTTGTGCTGCAAAGCTGCCGTATTTTCTAGCTTATATTGCTGAATTTAAAGGACTCCGTGTACAGAATATGACCTGAATAGCCTCTAGACCGGTGCCATGAACAAACGTGTGAACTCAAGCATGGACAAATGGCGCCACTACGACCTTCTCCCGCACGAACGACGCGCGCGTCGAGCTAAACATATATGGACCTACGTCAGGATCACGCAGATGTGCACAAACAACGTCCATCGAATCAAAACAACACCACGCCTTACAGTGACCCCACACGCATGATGCTAACAGAACTAAACTAACATGTATGAACATCTAACTAAAGACTAAATATGAACACATCACATTTGTAACTATACACATACTCGTAAAAACACATCTAACACATGACGTGATTAAAACATCTATCCTATATGCAAGACTCAAAATACATACAGGTAAATATTAGTGCTAACAGAGGCAGACCCGCGACGGCGTTCGCCGAGGCCGACACGCCGCCGAAGCCACGGTTCCTGTACCATGCGGTGTTGGACCCGGCCCGAGTTGTTGACGCGAAGGAGAGCAATAAGTGCGGACGCCGAATGGTTCGCGCGCGCGGCTTGGTTGGCTAGTAGCCTCCACGTCCGCGCTGGGCGTGGTCGAAGTCGAACCGTGGGAAAAACTCGTGGGGTGCAGAGCGCATGCGCATAGCGGGTCCTGTTCCGGACTCGGAGTCGTTGACACGCCGGAGAGCAAAGTGCGGAGGCCAAAAGATCGGCGGATCCGCCGTCCGTTCGCGCGGCTGCGGTGCTTGGCTAGTCTCGGCGTCTGCGTTGGGCGTCGTCGAACGGTGGTAAAACTCGTGGGCTGCAGAGCGCATGCGCGTAGGGGGTCCTGTCGCCGGCGCGGGGCCCGGGATCCCGGTCATCTCGTGCGGCAGACGGAAGCCTTCTGGCAGTCGCCCCACCTCCATCCCGCCATGCGTGTCTGACGAAGAAGAAACAGATGCAGTCGGCTGCTCTTCGCCATCGCCATCGTCGCTGTCGTCTTCCTCCTCCGTGTCGGACTCCGTTTCCGCAGCAGCCGGCAGCGCGGAGCGGCAGAGCGGGCAGAGGCGGCTGACACAGAGCCAGCGGAAGATGCAGTACTCGTGGAAGTCGTGCGAGCATGGCATCGTCCTGAGCGTGTCGCCCGCCTCGTAACCCTCAAAGCACACCGCGCACCCTTTCCCCCTCGCCTCGCTCTCGCCCACCGTCGTCTCCGGCAGACCAGCGATGGCCACGCCCGAGGCCGGTACGGCGCCGAAACCGCCATCTCCATACGCATCGTCGTCCTCGCTGATGTAGCCGTGGAAGGGCCTGGAGGCTTCCCTTGGAACCGCGTTTGTGGCCAAGAGAAGCAAGCCCTCCAAGTCATCGTAGAACTCCTGCGTGTCGTCATGCTGCGACGACTGGGGCAGCACGAGGTCCGGAGAGGCGTTGTCGTCGCCGTCCATCGTCCCTGCCCCGAAGCAAAGCTGGTGCGCGTGGAGACTAGAAACCGACAGGTTGGATACGTGTGTAATAATTGTACAAAGTTATTTATAAATAGGATTTGGAGTTGTATTAGTGATATATGATGGGTTTAAAGTAGAACTCATGTAATATAGTCTTTTTATAAATATAAGAGAAGAGTAGTTGTTGTAACTATGACAGTATAATGATATATTCGAGAGGGCGATAGCGGTTCTGCCAAACTCTAGAGGTCGGTTTCAGAATCATGAGAAGGAACATCCGATCCGACCTAAATTCAGAAAGAGCCTGACGAGGAAATCAAACTATTACTGAAATTGACAAACGATAACTTCTTCTGCGTAGCATTGGTCCATCACACGACTCTTACCTGAAATCAGGCTATTTTAATTTCATTTTCCAAGTCAACCAACCATGCATTCACAGTCTGATAATAGTAACCTCAAAAAACAGTCTGATAACATGACAGAAAGCAGCATTGAAGCCAACAGGCTAGTAATAAGCACAAGGACACGGCAGCATCACCAGAACCCAACACAAAGCGTAGAGTCCTCTCGAGCCAGCTCAGTGCGACAACAGAAGCAAACGCCGCCCAGCAGGCCCCTTCCATCCATGAACTTGATTGAAAACATCATTCACCACAAATCCTTCTTCTGTAACTTCTTTTATGTGCAGACTTCACTTCGCACAATGGAGTGTCATTGATCTTTCAGTAAGACTGTAATCAAATCAGATACAAACGTCTATAGCTTATTCTGTATTTTATCATATATTTTTTCTTAAAGTCATAGTCGAATAGTGTCAGATAATTATTTCTTCATCTTATATCATATCTTACCATAAGCTTTCAGTTAGTCGGATAGATGAAAATTTTTCACTTCATTTGCATCTCCATATAATACATTAAATAATACAGGGGTGCAATCAAAGTAAGCATACAAAGAAATGATTGTTGAGATATAAAAACAAGGAAATTCAATATTACCTGTTTATGTATGTATGACAATCTACCTATAGGTCTGTTTGGCAGAGCTCACAGAGTGAAATTAAATTACATGTTTATGTATGTATCATATTTTTTTTATCCGGAGTCAGACACGAATAATATTAGATAATTATTATTACATCTCATATTTGCTTCATAAACCTTTTATCTATCCGGAGGACAGAAAATATACTTGCTGTTTTCACCCCTACCTTTCAACTTGGCTTCTTGCCATGAGCTAGCTACCTTTTTGTGGGACTCAAACAAAAGGAGGCAACCTTCGCCGTTCCAATGCAAAGAGAGAAGGTAGCAACGTTCTGCTATCCCCATCTCTGCAGTATGACTACCTTGTTTAATTTCAAGCAAAATTATGGAACTAACTAGAGGCAGGTAACAAGCAATGGGAAATGGTCCAGAGGTGCCAATATCCTCTTCAAAGGTATATAGATGGAACTATTCGATCATCAAGAAGAAGCTAGCAGATGCGCTCGGTTCTTCTTCGCCATCATCATCGTGATCATCCGCCTCCTCCTCCTCCTCCGTTTCCGAGTCAGCCGGCAGCACGAAGCGGCAGAGCGGGCAGAGGCGGCTGACACGGAGCCAGCCGAAGATGCAGCCGCTCGTGGAAGTCGTGCGAGCAGGGCATCGTCTTGAGCGTGCCGCCCGCCTCGTAACCCTCAAGGCACGCCGCGCACTCTTCCCCGCTCGCCTCGCTCTCGCCCGCCGTCGTCTCCGGCAGACCAGCGATGGCCACGCCCGAGGCCGGCACGGCGCCGAACCCGCCATCATCCACTCGGGTATCGCCGCCGCCGTCGCGGTACCACAGAACACCATCTCGCACGCTCAACGCCAACAGAAAGGTGGGCGCCGTGTTTCGGCAGGTCAGCGCGAGCCAAGCGCGCCAAGACATCGAGGAATTCTTGGGGGTCGAGGACGCTGGCTGGGGCAGCACGGAGTCCGGATGCGATTGTTCGGCGGCCATCATCGAGGCGTTGCCGTAGAAGCGCAGGTGTTGCCGTACATGATCGCCCCGATGCGAAGCTAGCGCGCAGAGAGGATGATGGGGGATTTGCTCAGTTACTACTTATTTACATTGGTGTTTTGATAAATATCACCTCTCTCACTGACACACGAAACCAACTATATCAATAACATATGAATCAAGATGACCATAAATCCAACAAACGATTTATTATTATTGCCTTATTGAGAGAGTACAGCTATAAGATACTACAAATTCACTGGATAGGCTCAAAACTTCTTGCCTGTTCTTAAGCTCAAGGGACGATCTTCCAAAAGAACAACACGTTTTTCACACTGACAAAGGGGAAACACAATTTTAACCAGCCCGTTACTGACCTGAAATGTCACGCTCACCCGATATGAGAACCAAAAGGAACGTCAAGGCTCATTCCGTGGTTTGAACAATTGTGCTCTCAGGTACTTCGCTGCTGGCTTTTACAGCACCAGCAAAACTGCACATCTTGTTTAGGGCACTCAGGTAGGCTCGGACACTGGACACAACAATGTCCATTGCTGCCCCGCTCCCACTGAAGTCAACAAGCATAGAGATGAGTCAAGAGAGAAGAATGAAATAACAGAGTGCATGAACACATAGTTGGAAAAGGTCCCCTCAAATGAAATGAAAAGAGATTTGAAAGGACTATAACCTGAAGCTGCGATTGAAAGAGTGACCCGTCAAAGCATGTTTGGTGTTGTTGCTCACATCTCCAGTGACAGCCACTCGAGTTGTTGCAATTGCATCAATGCCTTCTGTGACTGAAGTCATACTATATTCTCGGAGAACAGTTGGAATCTACAGATTCTAAGTTAAGTCTCATGTAACACGATATTTCTGATTTTTATCAAATGATAGTCAATGCGGCATTAGGTCCAATCCTGGCTTTACCAATTAGTCCACTTGTGTTTTTTGGCTGCTCCAAATCGATAGGAGCCAAATAATGTTATGCTAATGGAATTGGAATGACACTCAATGCACTTATTCTTGCATATTTAAGTTAGATAAGTGCATATCATTTTGGATACACCAGTCATTTTCCAGTTAACATGGGCACCACAAGAAAGTAAACTCAATATTTATGAATATACCCAATTTTTCACGATGAAGCTGGAAGGTCAGTCAAGAATATTTCTTTCCCATGTCACATTGCATAATACCACAATATTAAAATTGGCCTACGTACCTTATCAAGCAGTACAAGTGCACAACTGACACTCATTTCTCAAGCAGCTAACCATTAAATGTCCTCAGACTCGGTATTTTGATAAATCATTGTGATGTTAACAAGCTACAAGTCATGACACTAGATACAGGTAATTCCACTTTTAGTATCAAAATATTGTATCTATTATCTTCAAAGTCAATCTACTTGGGATCAATTTCATGTTTATCCTTGAGAAATGTAACATTTTCTATACTTGATTATCATGATGGTAACAGCTAGTCAGCTACAGGCCATGTCACAACATACAGCTTAGTAGTATAATTACTACAGTAAACAATATTATTCCATATTGGCATATTCTATCCCTGGTAAACGTAGTGTACTAGTGCAAGAAAGATCAATATGGTAAGAATTAACCTGGATTATTTGGTCAACAGCCTTGTATGCTGCATCAACTGGACCTGTTCCAACTGAACATCCTATTTTCTCCTCTCCATCAGGAGCTATCAGTTTGACAGTTGCTGTAGATAAACCAAGTGTTCCACATGTTGCCTGCAAACGGGTGCATAATATTTCAATCCTAACAGATCAGCTTTTCCATCAACCAAAACACAGTTAATTGCAGCTCAATTATACCTGTACATCAGCAAGGGACCAAATAACCTTAGGCTGAAATATCTCATCCGACAATAATGCTTCAATGTCTTCGTCAGTTATACGCTACAAAACAGTGAAACTAACTGGTGAACTTCCATAGTGCATGCATTGTGCATGTCTGAAGTTAGAGGTACATATTATAATAATAAAAATATGAATAAACCAAGGATTCAAACAAGCAGCTCTCCAAGGGAATATAATGGTTCGGTGAACAAATATAGAAAGAAAAGTTGTCATGGCAAAAGAAAACAAAGGTGAAAGTTATCAGTCAACACCCGCAATTTCTAGAATGACAAGAATAAAATGATAGAAAGAATCACTGAAGCAATAGAGCAAGTACTCCAGAAAAAGTATCACCTTTTTCTTCTCTGCAACCTCTTTGTAGCGTTTAAAGAAATCCTCAAATTCTTTGTCACTGATTTCATATCCAAGCTACAGTTTGGACAACGAAGATGTCACTTAAAAATAGTAAGAACTGAAAAAGAAGACCTCTAGTTGTAACTAGAAAGCAAAATAAAATTATCCAAGCTGTACCTCCACTAGCTTAGATCTCACAGCATGCCTTCCACTGAAAAACAAGACAAGAAACAAAACTATGGATGAGATTCTCAAATTTGAATTAATTTATGAATTGATGCCCATCTAAATGTATTTGAGCAGAATTGCAATATCAAATTCAGCTAATCTAGAAGAGTATAGATGACAAGTATATCAAACCCCCAATTAGACAAGACTACGCATGACAAATATAGATTAATAAAATATGAAACATTTGAGCGGAGGTTTCCTTCATCTTAAATGGTCCAGGTTCCACCTCAAGAATACAGTAAGTCATAGTAGTAAGTACAAAATTAAGTTGCGACCAAAGAGGCAGAGGAGTATAATAGTTCACATCGCAACCTTTTTTAACTACCAATTGTTTTTTACCCTACATGTACACATGTCTCCAGTACTTTATACCTGTTTAGAAGACAAAACATATAAATATTAAAAGTTTTAAGCATTTGGGGCTCATTAGCTGGAACATGTACCCATGCTAAAACAGTAGAAATGGAAAGTTCATGAGAGAAGAAAAATATCCAAAAGAGACATCACAACAGAAATTTGAAAAAAGTGAACTAAAGGGGGAAAGTATGTTGCATGATACCTCAGTTTCCCAAGAACAATACCAAACTCATTTGCACGTGTTAGACCAATATCATCAGGCGATATTATTTCATAAGTTCCTTTGTATTTAAGCATCCCATCCTACAAAGACAAAATGAAAGAAAATGAACATAAAGAGCTATCCCATTCTAGAACAAATACGGTTCGAATAAAAATCATATATCAGTGAGAACATTATCAGTGATCAAAATCAGCACAATCTCAGAATGCACATGCAATGTGGAACCATGATTAATCCATCGTAAATGATAAAGTGATTCCTGAGCACACGAAAACTGATTAACTGATGCCCAGAATTTTTTTCAGAATTCAGAAATATTGGTGAGTAGCAAACGGTAATTGAGAACCAAGGAAATGAAATGGAGCAATGTTGTGAAACTAAAAAGTACCAATCCACCACAACTGCAAATTTGTTTACCTGATGAATTCCACTTTCATGAGCAAAGGCATTGGCGCCAACAATAGCTTTATGTGGTTGCACGTGAAGTCCACTGTGCTCTTGTACCTAGAATATAATCAGATCATTTTGCACCAGAAACTTTCAGTGATTTGAAAAATGCAAAAGAGACCAAACCAACACAAACAAGACAAGGAACAATTATTTGTACCATTTTGCTTGTCATAGTAATATGCTGGGAATTGATTCCAGTATATAGACCACCTAAGAGTTCTCCACGACATTTAATTGCCATGACAACCTGAAAAGGAGTCAGAAAATATTAGACATGTAGCAACGCCATACCAGAGTACAGACCAAAGGCAGATTCCTTTTCTAACTCTTAAGTGAATTTGGAAATTCACCCGCATATAATATGACTGGTATATGATCTCACCTCCTCCAAGGATGCATTTCCGGCTCTTTCACCAATACCATTAATAGTCACCTCTAACTGTTGTGCTCCTGCACGAGCACCCTAAAGGTAAGTCAAATTAGTAACACGATTATACCAGTGATAATGAATCATAGACGCAAATAAGGAAAAGGAAGTACCGCTAATGTGTTGGCAGTTGCAAGACCAAGGTCATTCTGGCAATGGGTGGAAATTATAGCATTTTCAATTCCAGGAGTGTTTGCTTTAATGTCAGCAATTAAGCTCCCAAATTCGTAAGGAAGAGTGTATCCAACAGTGTCCGGGATATTGAGAGTTGTTGCTCCAGCCTTTATGACTTCCTCTAGTATATGATACAGAAACTCTCTATTTGACCTGGATGGCAAAGTGAAACCTGTCATGCCACAGACTTATGCAAATCGGAAAAGAGGATCATTTGTTTATAAATACTAAAAAAAAAAATCCCAGCATGAGCTAAAACTTTGGCATTCTTTTCACACCAATACGTCAGCCTAGTAGAAAAACATAATTTAAAAGCAACAATAGGCTTACAGGTTATGGGTGCAAACTTAAAGTTGAACATGGCTTAAAAATTTCAGCAGGCGCCAACTATTACCATGTTTTGAGTTGATAATAAAACTTGTTCTAGAATGTAGATAATATTCACCATCATTTTCCCATCAGCATAGGCCTAAAGCTATTCAAAATAGGACGCACTACTTTCCAAACTATATAAAAAAATATGTACTTTATAAAAATCATGCACCACATCGCCAAAAAAATTAACTCTGTTTCACTAAATTTGGACCTCTTTGATGCATACTAGGTAACTGGTTATTTTTTCGAACTCGCAGTGAGTCTGGCAGTTTCAAACCAGATTACACTTCCTAGGTACCAAAAAATCGTACCTTAGTTACAGCTAAGATTCAAAAGGTTGAGCTAAATATTAACCAAATTTGCAACTAAAACTGTTTTCAAAGTGTGAAGTAATACCTGCCGGCGTCCTCAGGACTGAATTCGACATCAGGGCACCCGAGGCTGCGGGCGTACGCCACCATCTCCCTGGCAATCGCGACGACCTGCTCGGGCGTCTTCCTCAGCTTGTGCTGCATGTGGATCTCGCTCGTCGCGATGAACGTGTGTATCCGCGGCCGCCGCGCGTGCCGGACGGCCTCCCAGGCGGCGTCGATGTCCCGCTTGTTGCAGCGCGAGAGTCCGCAGATGACCGGCACGTGCCCGTCCTCCCCGACGGGGGTGTTCCCGACCTCGACGGCGATGGACCGCACGGCGTCGAGGTCGTCGGGGGAGGACGCCGGGAAGCCGGCCTCGATGATGTCGACGCCGAGGCGGGCGAGCTGGCGCGCGATGACGAGCTTCTCGGCGCTGGTCATGGTGGCGCCCGGGGACTGCTCGCCGTCGCGGAGCGTGGTGTCGAAG